>NC_059434.1:61241360-61585735 GCF_021028975.2 Sphaerodactylus townsendi
TGAGGCAGCGTATTCCACTGTCAAACTGCCCTTACCATCAGGAAGTTCTTCCTAATGTTTAGGTAGAATCTCTTTTCCTGTATCCATACTCCTTGTCCTAGTTTCTGGAGCAACAGAAAACAAGCTTGCTCTATCTTCAACATGACATCATTTCAAAATATTTAAACATGACTATCATGTTACTCTTTAACCATTTCTTCTCCAGACTAAATATACCTAGCTCCCTAAGTCACTCCTCATAGGACATGGAATACAGACCTTTTACCATTTTGGTTGCCCTCCTCTGGACTAGTTCCAGCTTCTCAATATCCTTCTTGAATTGTGGTGCCCAGAACTAGACACAGTATTCCAAGTGAAGTCTGACCAATGCAGAATAGAGTGGCACTATTATATCCCTCAGTCTATACCAGTGGTGGCGAACCTTTGGCACTCCAGATGTTATGGACTACAATTCCCATCAGCCCCTGCCAGCATGGCCAATCGGCCATGCTGGAAGGGGCTGATGGGAATTGTAGTCTGTAACATCTGGAGTGCCAAAGGTTCGCCACGACGGGTCTATACACTATACTCTTGTTGATGTAGCCCAGAATTACATTGGCTTTCTTGGTTGCCACATCACACTGTTGACTCAGTCATCTACTAAGACTCCCAGATCCCTTTCAAATGTACTGCTGTCAAGTCAGGTGTAACCCATTCTATATCTGTGCATTTCATTTTTTTTTCTGCCTGAGTGTAATATCTCACATTTTTCTCTGTTGAAATTGATTTGTCAGTTTTGGCCAAATTGTCTAACCTGTCCAGGTCATTCTGAATTTTGACCCTGTCCTCTGGGGTACTAGCTACCTCTCTGAATTTGGTGTCATCTGCAAAATCGATTAGCGTGCCTTCTAATCCATCATCCAAGTTATCAATAAAAATATTGAATAGAGCTGGGCCCAGGACAGAACCCTGCGGCATCTGACTTGTCACTTCTCATCCTCCAGCTCCTATTTCCCACCGCCATTCCTATGACTGGCAATAGAGAAACAATATTTACAAAATCACCATTAAACAATGATGTGATATCACTTCTGGAAGTGATGGCAGGCCTCTTTAAGAACTGCCATAAACTCTCTGGTTTTAATAAAGTTACACTATTGCCAACAACACCTACCATGTCCTCACCTCCATCCCCCAGTCTCCCATTGGTTGCCATGCCATGCCAGGGATACTGCAGACATTTTAAAGCCATTAAAAATATCAAAATGGTTCAATTCCGACTGGCCCCACAGCACCTTTTCAAGTGCCAAAATGGATGCCCCTCCCACTGGAAACAAGAGCTTTTTAAAATTCTAGGCATCAAGGAGGCTCAAATGAGCTGTTGAAGAGGATATTTAGAAACAGGTGTTTGAATTTTTCTTTGGATGGCTAATCTTCATTACCCAGAGGCTATTTCAAGAGCTATTAATGTCATTTAATTTACCAAAACCTGTTTTTTAAAGGTAAAATGCAGTACATAAACCTACATAATTTTAGAAATGTTTAGTTGTTCTAAACGTTGATTATGGATCTAGAAAAATTGATCAGTCGAATAAAATTGCACAATAATTACCAGACAGGCAGTGCATTGTAAAATCATGTGTTTACAGAGAGCTTGCTTGCTTTATACTTTAAATGTCTGAATTGGCCTGATGTCTTGATGTCAGTTTGGATATGCGCACACTTTGAAGAACAGCAAACTGGGAGAAAAAGTGTTCAGACATAGCTAAAGGAGCAGCTGGTTCTAATGCTATGTGAAAAGAACATTCCCAAAAAAGCTCAATGCTATCCATTATGTCTCTCCTTCTAATATTTCAAAGTTATATAGGAAAGTGCTAACTACTGCTGTAAGAAAGAGGAAGTCCAACATGGCTGGAATTAGAAGAGATGCTATGACTCAACTATCACAGGTTTGTCCTGAGAGCTACTACTAAGCATTCAACAAACCTCCAAACACCTCCTTATCCACTTAGAACATCTCATCAGGCTAGCATTCCTTTTAAGCGTTACTGGTGTGTCTTTAAAAAAAACCAATCAACTAGAAGCCAGGAATTCATATTTCTTATAACCATCCCATTTACTAATGAGTAAATGATATTCTGTTACATTATTAACAGCATTCATGAAAGAGATCTGTTCTGGGTATGTATTGAATCTAGTGGAAAGGGGTTGTGACTCAGTAGAAAGGGGTTGTGACTCAGTTATTTTACATACAGCAGGTCTCAAATCCAATTTCCAATTTAAAAAGATTAGGTAGTATTAGATCTGAGAGAGAACTTGCCTTGAGAAACAGGAGAACCACTGCCTGTCAGAGTAGAGAATATTTGTTTTGGTTTGCCACAGATCTGACTCAGTATGGTAGTGTCACGTGTTCATGTGGTTCTGTATTAACATCTCTCTGTTCTGGCTTTAGAATTATGTGGTGTGTGTTACCTGCGCTTCTCACTCTCATCATGTAATCCAGTTTCTACAAACAGGAAAAAACTGTTTAAATGTAAAAGTGGTCCTTTACTGTTCGTCCCAATTCACTAACTGAAATTCAGAGGCACTGATTGGGCATATAAAAATATAATAAAAAACACTGAAACATATTCAGTTATTGACATCAAAATATCTGATGTAACAGAACAGAAAACCAACATCCATTAGTGCTTCTAAAGGAACAATTGTGAATAAGACATGAAACGAACCTCACTTGCAATGTCCATTCATCTTTCAGTTGCCGGCACTCTCAATATACTAGGCTGCAATTAGTTACCGGCACAGACAGGATGGGTCCTTCAAAGATGTGACCGAGTCACTTTGAATGCATACCCCTACTGTCAGAAATGAATATTACAGCCGAGAATCACATCACTGAGGAAGAATATCTTTGAAAACGGCACATTAATGCGTGTTCCATTTTGATGTGGATGATTCTCCTTGTCCTTATAAGGATTAGACTACTGTTTAATGGATGGTGAGCTTGTGTACAGGACAGCGATGTCCATAGGTGACTTTTTTGATGATAACATGCTGGATTTATTATTTTACTGATGGACAAGTACTGGACTGAATTCCAAAGAATCATACTAATGGACTTAAAGGAAGTACATGTTTATGAATATTATTGTATTGAGAATTACCAGGATAGTCTATCTGTTATGACAGAAGGAATGTGATTCTGGATGTTGATATATGTACGTTATTTATGATTTGTTATTATTGTACACTTACTAATTAGGGTATAGTTTGCACAGGGATTAAAATATGTAGCGGCTGGGTGTAACGCATATCCTTCTGTAGTACCACAATATGTTGCACCCCTCTTTATTAATATTAACTCTCAATTTACTGACATTTGGTTTTAAATCAACCATACTTTGAGTTTCTGCATTACTTTTGCATCTGTACACTTGGTAGCATCTATCATTCATCATCTCACTTGGCAGTTGGCTAGTAGCTGCTCATGATCAAAATTATGGAGCAAGGCGTCAGGACACATGACATATATGGAGCATCATGTGATTGACTAGGCAATACAATGCCATTCCTTCCTCTGAGTGTGAACCGTTCCCAAGCGGCACAGCAATAACATGACTGCCCAGAAACCCCATGAATTACCAAAGCGGTTGAAAATTCAACATAGAACACTTGTATCATATATAAAATATATAACATTTGGTAAACAGCAAGATTTTTTCACAGTTGTAATTTGCCACTTCCAAATTGCAATCACAGGAGAGTTTGTCCATCACAGTTTTCAAAGAAAAGGCTTCCACTAAATGATTTGTGGTTTTGTTCCACTATCTGGAAGATAAACTTTTTTCCCTTAAAAAGTTTCTGGAGAGAGGAGGTGGCAGGAGAGTCCATGAACAATTGTTCATTATTTAGGATTCACATCTAGTACTTTTCTGTCTAATATCCACTAGCTGAGTCATTCATAGCAATTGGTTTTTCATCAGACTCATTAGTAATAATCTTGTTCTATTGTAGTCCCCCCCCCATATCCATTGCAGCTTCAAGCCTCTTAGCTGATCTGTGATTTAAAGTAATTTAAATAAATGCTCTAAACAATAAATTGATAATATTACAAAAGCTTTAAGATACACTAACTTGTTCAACCTATCAGGTTTTTTTTTAATTTTGTATAAAATCGATTTGTTATGGAGAAGTGTTGTATAACTTAGATATTTTTTATCTAATTCATATATATATATGCATAGCACTGAAAAATACACATACTGCTGTGCAAAAGAATTATCCCTGATGAAGAAATCATGACAGGGAACAGATAATCAGTGGAATCATGTTTCATCCCACTACTGATCCTTGGAAACAATCCTCAAACACACACTAAACAAGTGGTCAACACCATCAAAGTGTGAGGCAACAACGCGTGGGAAGAATTGGTTGCTAATATATCTAGTTTCCATATCAGTTCTGTCCAGGCTAGGATGGAGGAAAGGGAATTGGAAAGTCCATGTCCTTTTACTCTTTATTCCTGAATTAGTTCCATTCCACACTTACAGAAACAGAGGATTTTTCTTCTTCCCACAGCTACTGTCTTGTCAGGACAGGGTCTCTCAGAATTCTAACAGAATCAATCATGATAGATTGTATGCAATATTGTAGGGCCCAGGGAGCTTGCGGGGAATAGGGGGAGATAGAGACACCGGAAACTGGCAGCACACTATGATGCAACATCACTACCAGGTACGTAAAAAGAAGTGACAGCATCAATATCCCCTCCCATTTTGTTCCCACTGGGTGGGAGGCTGCCCACCATAGCAATTCTGTTGGTTACCATAGCAGGCAATCTGGTCTCCCTAGCATGTATTTCTGTATGCCAGTACATTTTATTCCTCATTGTATTGTTTTCCATGCCATGATAGCATGCAAGCTTGCATGTCATAAAGCAATACAAGAAGGCAGGCCTGGCTCTGTCTCACCAATTTGCCTTTTCTTGAAAAAGGAATATATCTTTTGATGCCCTCAGACTATCAGCCAGTATGTTTTAGTGACTTATTGAAAGCATCACAGGACATTACATATTGGACACTTCAGACATTCACAGTCCACAGTGATTTAGTAATTGCAAATATCAGCAAGTGACAGGGAAGAAAACCAGGCATCTAAATTCACTCTATGAAACACAATTGCCTTATTTGTGCTCCCCCCACCCCCCGCCTAGAGGAAAGGATGTTAAGACCACTTCAAGCTGTAAGAAAGTATTTTCTTTGAAAAGAAAAATGGCACCATTGTTTCGAACTCTTACGAGAAGTGTATCTGACAAATAAAGCATTACCATATGACTCAAACCACTGACTTAGAAGACCAGCCTGTCCATTGAATCCAGTGCGACCAGATCAGGTCTGTACAGGCAACACTATTTACAGCGTATTGTGTTTACTTGCAATCATCTAGGGAATGCAATAACAATACCTTTGTCTATCATAGGTAACCAGATAGCTTCAAATATGTATTATGTGTTTGCTGTATGTTACTATTCAGATGAAAATCATCGGTAAAAGAACTGGAAGCAAGGCAAATATTTCTATATATCCCCATTTATCAATGAAAGACAAGCAGTACAGGCATTCCAACAGAATGCCATGGGATATGCTACTGTTCTATTTGCACCGCTTGCTGACTCTGGTCTGTGGAATTAACCATGATTTGAATAATTACCTTGCCCTCTCCATTACTGCTTAATATACGATACTGCTCACACGCACAGCAGCTGTTTTGCTTTATACTATTAAAATCTTATTGTTCCCTTCTCTGCTGTTCCTCTCATGTTCTTCTGTGTCCACCTGTTGTCTTTTGCACAGTGTCTCAAAGTGCTTTGAGTTCCATCCCAGCTCTTTCACTCCGCAATGCTGGAGAATTGCAACACAGTGTGGGAGGCGGAGGAGGCTTCAGTTCATGCCTGTTGCTCATCTGCTCAGCAACTAAACTTGTAGCAATTTTCACCAGCGGTGGGCTTCAGCAGGTTCGCACCACTTCGGCAGAACCGGTTGTTAAAATGGTGCTTGTAAACCACCAGTTGTTCAATTACCTGAATCCCACCATTGGAACCGGTTGTTAAATTATTTGAATCCCACCACCGATTTTCACCAAGTTCTTCTTCACTAGTACCTAATAAGTAATATATCATTTCCTATCACAGATTATTTTTCTCCCTCTAGATTTAACCTCATACACATTAAATGCTAAAGTGGCAGAACTCGGTGGTCCATTAACTTGCCCTTAAAAAGATGATTTTCACAATATATTACTCATCACTCACTTACACAAGAATGTTATAATGAAATTACATTTAAAATCCACTTTTTAGAGATGGAAAAGGAGAAAAAAGCACATGCAAATTGAAGCCTTGTGGATGCCCTTGCATACAAAATGGTACTTTTAAAGTGCTTTTTTTAACATGAGGAAGAACACATTTGCATATGTGAATGAAGGACGTTCCATTCTGTGAAATATGCAATACTGGCTGATTATGCATAGAACGCTTGCATTTGGTAAAAGTATCTCAGCTTATTGTTTCTTCCTGCGGTTGTGAATCCAGGGGAGGCAGAGGGGGCAGATGACCCAGGCGCCACTTTAATAAGTCATTCCGGAGTATAGTGGGCGG
Organism: Sphaerodactylus townsendi; assembly: GCF_021028975.2. Lineage (NCBI taxonomy): Eukaryota > Metazoa > Chordata > Lepidosauria > Squamata > Sphaerodactylidae > Sphaerodactylus > Sphaerodactylus townsendi. Next base: position 61,247,995 of record NC_059434.1, read on the forward strand.
TTCTCCCCTGCCCTCTCCCCCACAGGAGCAAGCAGCAGCTCACTCAGTCGCCAGCTGCTTCTTTGCCCCCCCTCAGGCACCCACAGCCACTGAACGTATGCCTATCCCCCACCCACTGTCCTGGCCCCTTCAAGCCCTTTAAGAATCTGTCACTGACAGGATGCACCAGTGCTGCGTAGCCTGGCTGTAACATCAGGGGCTGGCCAAAGGTGCCCATCAGAGCCCTGGTGCAGCCCAGTGCCCCTGTGGGCTCCTGCATGATAGCAAGGTGAGTGATGGTGGGTGTCTCAGGTGCAGCTGTTGGGGGGGGCGAGGTGGGAGGGTGATGTCCAGAGTTTTCCCAGGCACCATTTTAAAATAGTTCGCACTTTTTTCCTGAGATAATAAAGGTCCAGATTTTGGTGTCAGCAGGTACTGAGCTACCTTGAACAACTGGGATGGTTGTAAGCTAGCTGACGCTATAGTAGCAAAGTAATAACATCCTTTTGCTGCCATCACTGCCACTTTTCCTTAGGCTGCATAGTGTAACATATCAGATGTGGTACAAGTTCATCACCAGTATCATTCTAGATGTCTCTTAGCCCTCTTCAGATCACTCCGTTCCATGGTAAATCAGGGGAGAAATTTTCACCCAAGAATGGGACAGGTCACTGAAGGGCAACTTGTTGGTAACTTCAAGAAACTTGACATTCCATATTCCCACTGCAACCTTAGCTGAGCATGTATTTGGGATTCTAAAATCAGAGGCTCGTTCCGCACACGCAGAATAATGCACTTTCAAACTGCTTTCAGTGCTCTTTGAAGCTGTGCGGAATAGCAAAATCCACTTGCAAACAGTTTTGAAAGTGGTTTGAAAACGCATTATTTTGCATGTGCAGAAGGGGCCTGAGTCTAAACTCTGGAGCCTTCTGGAATCCAGTAGGATCAATGTGCCTGCGTGGCTGGACCATTTTAACGGGGGGCCCTTCCCAGCAAGGTGTCATGGCCATTTTCAAATTTCCCAAGAGTACATGATAGTCTGAGCATCCGTGGTGTAGCATCAAGGGGGGCGGGGGCAGTGGTGGGATTCAAATAATTTAACAACTGGTTGTTTACAAGAACCATTTTAACAACCTGCTCTGCCAAAGTGGTGCGAACCTACTAAATCCCACCACTGGGTGTGGGGTGTGTGTCGATGCGGAGGTGGGGAGGGGGCAAGGCGGGGGTCGGGGGGTTCTTCCTAGCTCCAGCCCTGCTGATCATGCTTAAGGTAAAGTCTCTATGTCTGAAACCAGGGCTTTGATTAAACAATATTAAAAATGTTTACCACTTTCTTATCCTCTCCTAAGTGGTAAAGCAGCTGTCAATTATCCTGTGCCACTTGGAAAGCATCAGGCATGAATAACTCTTCAGAAGAGCATGTTATTTTGGGGTTAGTCTGCTGCTTTTAGACTGAAACTCCTTAAACGATGATTTGTAAGCCGCCTTGAGGAAAGACAGGATATAATAAATCCTTTAATAAATAAATAAATATTTAGAAGTCAACCAGCATGAAGCCCAGGTGGACATAGCTCAGATAACTTAGCTGCTATTCACACTGAAAACAGATCAGTCCAGAGCTGAAAGTCTGACTCTCAACAATTCATAATAAGTCGTGACAGCTAGGATCACAGTCATCTTCTGGTTTTCTTCCAGGAGTTGGAAAAACACCAGGCTGCTGGACTCACACAACTTAGATGCTGGTTCTTTAAAAATTGAATTTTTTATACTAGCTAACTCCTACGCATCTATTGTGAGCTTCTTCCAAAAAATGCAGTTGATGCCTATGAGCGTAACGATTTGTCACATCTGCAATAACTGCGCATCAATCTGTCCAAACCATTTTGAATTACTATTTTTGTGGAAGTTAAAAAAATGTGAGATTACTTTCAACTGAATACTATGATGATGTGATTTCCACCACTCCCCAAAAAAGAATCTTAAATTACCTAGTGACTACCATGCCTTCTAAATGTGTTCGAGGTGGCTTCTGCTCCTGGGAGTTACAGAGCACTGTACCTTAGTTATTGTTTCTGATTATAAATCATGTAGTTATTCTAATAAAACAGAGCTAAAAATTCCTATTCATGCATACCAAAAAATGATTTGTTACAAAAGTTTTTTTAAAAAAAGAAACTATGCAATTGTACAATACTGTTTTCACCTTCACTCCCTTTTAGATCTCAAATCAATGGCAGTTTCCATGTGGTTTTAATTAGAATATAATTCTTATTTATAGCACAGGAAATATTTTAAATCTGTTGATATAGTAAAACTGGTGAAACTCTAGCCACCCTGATTTCACCCCAATGTTACTCTAGTTACTTTGTGCCATGTGTTCCAAAGAAATTTGCCTGAATTTCTATGTTGTCTCCGAGCTTGAACTACAAGTAAGCAATGTAAAATTTTGACAAACACACATGCACATGCAAAAATGCATAAAATGTCTCCTGCATTTCTTCAGTTCTGGAGGCAGAAACCCAAACATAAAGATGCTCTGTAGCATGGAATAAGTTCAGCCATCTTCTTTTGCTTCTTGCACATAACACATTCTATTAGTATGACATCACCCACACTTCTAAGTAGAATACCACTCTTCTTTGCACATGGTTGTCATGTATCTCCCCAGGCTGCCTTTCCTGTATACAAACAGCTGAGGAAGTGCCCTGCGTTTCCTCAGCTTAGCGCCATGTGTGCTGTCCACATCCATTTGGACTAATCATGCAAACAGCCCTTCAACCATTCTGTTCAGAGTTCACACTGTTAACCCTGTTTTAGCCAGACTTACACACATGCACAAATTATCAACAGCCACTCCATAAATCATAAACACGCATACATTTTGCATTCAAATTTATAATGTTAGTTTTATAGCTTTGGCTACTAGCCAACAGGAAAGCTTAATAAGCCTATGCATGAACTAGACAAGGTGTATGATACAATCCCAGCAGAACTAAGAGTCTGGTGTTTAAGCAATTTTTCCCTTAAATGCTTTTTCTTATTTGTTTTTCCAAAGGAATGATGTCAGGATAGTATGCTGTACATGTAGATGCTGCAGCACTAGAAGAATGTCAAGTCTTTCTCGCTATAGAGGTTGATTTTCTATATGCACATGAACATGTGAAAGTCCATTAAACAAGGAACATGACACAGGGCAGATTATTTCTTAGATAATTCAAAGTGATAGGCTGCGTTATTAAAGTTTGCAGTTTTATCAAGCCACTTATTGTCTTGGCATCCCAGGAAAAATTTGAAAAGGGTTCGGCAGAAGTGTAGCGCCAAGGGGTGCAGGGGGTGCGGAGGCATGGCGGCAGCTTGGCCGGGGTGGGACAGGGCGTTCCGGGGGCATGGCATTCCGGGGGCTTGGAGGGGCGCATGGCGCTCACACACACTGGATGCACTTTTCCCTCACTTTGTCCCTGGGGTTAGGATACTGGTTACAGGTTAAATTCTTCTTCAAATCCAGTTCATACTGCAGACACTACAGTAGGCTATTTTTGCTCAGCATCCAAATTTGTAATATGGACATTTAACTGCATTATATATTGATATCATGTGTAAAACACATTATAAAATATTAATTATAGTGATATTAAGTATGACAACAATAGTTATTAATGACTGGGAAGGAGAATGAATTAGAACATCAGGCTCTGGTCATTATTTCTGAAATCAACAGTGTACTTACACCAACACATTTCATGGCCGATTTGTCCATTCGGGTATGAAAGTGACATGTAATCTGCATCTGTCTCCAGTTATAATACGCAGTCTGCTTCCAGTATTTTCAACATGAAAAATGATACTTCATGAATAGAAATTCACCTTCCCATGGAGTTCCTCAGTAAAGTTAACAGAATTTTCACTGACATTTGGAGAATTCTTCTTCTGGCATCCAAAAACCAAGATCTATCATCAGACTTTGCAAGATGCTGGACAGGGCCCAGTTGTAAGTGCCTGCAGGTTTCAGACTACTGTTAAAGCTGTAGGCACTAGTCCATGTAAATCGTGTCAGTCCAGCTCTGGCTATTGTGGAATCAGTACTCTGATAACGCTTCCTATCCCTCCCACTATGATTGTCCAAACAGGATAGCCACTCCCAAGACATGTTTCCATGATTCCGGTGATCAAAGCTCATCCTCTCTGCCTATGCAACTTTTCCTTTCAACCATTTTCATAAGCAGAATCCCTCTGCATAGTTGCTAAGTACAAGCCCCAAAAGGAATAATGTTCACCTCATGCCTTGCTTATTTGCTTACCAAAAGACATGCTTGCAAATTTAACACAAGGAAGAAGTGGGATCAGAGCCCCAAAACCAACTACTACTTTTCCACTGCAATTTCCATTCACACAATTGTAAAAACACTTTCCTGAGATGCAAACCAAACGTTAGGAACAAGATCCACCAGACTACGGCCACACAACCCGGAAAACCCACCAGAACCAGTTGAATCCAGCCGTAAAGCCTTTGACAATACTTTCCTGAGAGTCAACCCCACTTAAACTCTCCTGAACAGGATTTTGAGTAGACTTGCTTAAAACTGCTCTCTTAGGGACGTGACTCATACCAAAAAAAAACCTGAATGCAAAGCAGAAGAGGAGCCCAAAATATTTTCCTTTCAGATCCGCCCAAATCAATTCCACCTTCTAAAACCAATCTAGATTATCTCAACCCCTTCATGATATTCTTCTAAATGTTCTCCTTTCACTTCTTCCTCAAAAGGAAAAACAAAACAAAACATCTCTCCATAAAGTTTTGTCCTCGCAAGCTGAAGCCTGATCTAGAATGCAACTACTCTTCTGCTTTGTCCATCTTAAGAGTGGCAAAATTTAAGATAAAAATTTAAGATAAGATAAAAGTCTTCATCCACTCACTCATAATGCAATGTAGGCACCAGTGTAATGCTGAACGGTCCTCTTTAAGAGCTCAAAGAAACAAAGCCTTCCAGTGACAACATATTGGTGTCAGGGATTTAAATTTAAAAAACCGAGAAAATATTAAATTGCCTCAATCACATGCACTCCCTGAGAGCCATGCAAGGTGCTGTTTGGGAACATTAATTGCACACCTATTGCATTGATGCAAGTGATGAAGAGGTCCAGAGAAAATCCATGTCTGCGGGCACTGTGGTGATTCTCAATAGCCCTGAATGTTTCACACAATGTTTGCTCAATTTTCTGTGCTTTAAAAAGAACACACATCTGAGACTTAGAAATCCTTGACCTTGTTGAATGGTATATGGAATTCACTGGAACTCCAACAAAGCACAGAGGTAGGGAAAGAGAGCAATTTTCATTTTGCTGGTAACTCACAGGCTTGTTCAAGTATCTTTTGATTAACAAATTGATTCACTTTTTTCCTACCAAAGGTTGTTGGTTGTGTTCATGAATGTCATTCTAACTCTCTCCAGTGGGCTTTTTCCCCCTGTATCTGGGAAGGGGGAAAACTTTTATATAAAAAGGGTACTCAACTAACAAAAGAATTCCTTCTTCAAATGCTTGCTAAACTACATCAGAAGAAAACAAAGCATCATTAAAACGACGAGAATTTGTAAAGTATCTGAATTGCTTAGGATGTTAGAATTCATTTTCCAAAAATAACACTAATTACGACCATCATTCTACTTGTTCAAGATTAACTCTTTATAGCATTGTCTCTTGAGTTGTTTTAATGGACTACGTCATAGATATCAAACATAGCTGCCTGCCTGGATTTAGATTTTTGATACAGCTTTCACCTCAAAACTACTAACCTTTATAACTAAATCAACACATGCCATGATAAATGTAATTTCTATGTCATGAAGACATTGTTGTTTGATCTATTTATAAAATTTCAATCTAAGCCTTTTATAGTGGTATTTGAAAATCTTTGAATTCTGAAAACATAGAATGCCTTCTGAACAGTCCATTCCTATGCAGAACCCTACACAGGATCAAGTTAACTGTAAATTTATATTATAACATGTGAATATGTATAAAATGATATGATTTCAGGATTTCAACAGAGATTTTAATTTAATAAAGAAAAAGAAACCCACACCTCCTAATGTTAAAGACTTGCTTCACAGAATTTAATTTAATCCCTTGTTTGCCAATCATGCATTACGCTCTGGTTACTCAATATCTCAGACTGAGCCAGACAACATTGATTCTGTTCACAAACTATACTGCTCCAAGGCATCCTGTGGATGAACAAGAAAATGTGCAAGCCATTTTCCTTCATAATTTAAACTTCGGACATGAACCTCCAGTTGAGCTCCCAAACTAATTCGGCTTAACTACAAGGACTGGCTCTACAATACCAAAATCTGGGAATTCAAAGAAACTTCTCTGTCTCTTCCTGCTCCATTCGGCCTTTGTCCCCAAATCATCTGCCTCTCTTTTCCAAAACAGCATGCCCTTGTCTTGCCACTGACATCCTACTATAGAGTAGCTTTTAAAAATATTTTTACCTCAAAATATATAGCCATATTACTAACCCTTGTCCATAGCTGCTTATGATCCACTGTTGTCTTTGCATTTTTGTACAGATCATGGAATGGTTAACATAAGAACATAAGAAAAGCATGCTGGATCAGACCAAGGCCCACTGTCTTTTCTTCCCTAGTCAAACACTCCACACATTAGAACCACAAACTGGCTTATTGCTACTAAATTGTGATTTTATTTTTTTAAAATTATGAATTCATGCTTTGTATAATGTTTTATTTATATGGTAAGCCATCTTCAGTTCTACAAGGAGAGAGGGCGACTAATAAATGTTCTACATAAATAATAAATACATTAGTTATGAGTGGTAGAGCAATAATGATATTAATATAGCACCAACAGCACACATGCTGATTTAAGGCAATCCTGCCCCAAAGTACAAGGAAGAGAGGGAAGTGGAAGCAAAGATAATCAGGAGAGATAACATGAACTCATGCCTTTCCTACATATTCAGCCACAGTACTTAGGGAACAGTAGAGCAGTATCTAAGGGATTGTGCCAAAGTCTAAATAGAAAAGGCAAATTTTGATGGCTTGTGGGATAGAGAGAAAGGTGGAACTGCATAGTTCTACACATAAGGGGCAGCAGAGGGAAAGTGCAGTGTTATCTGAGATGCAAGAAAATGTTCAATGTTCAGACAGCCAAAGGCAGTGAAGAGAAGGTCACAGGCAGAGGTTAATCAGCATATGAAAACAGAGAAATAAGACCACAAGGAATGTTCTCCCTTTTCAATTTTCAGGTCAAAAGATCTTTTGGTAAAGATAGAAGAGAGTAAAAAGGTATACACCCCTCCCAAAAAAGTCTTAACTTAGTCTGTTCTCATCTCTTCTACTTCCTAGACCAGAGAAAATAAACAGCAAAGGCATATGCTGCTGTAGCTGAAGTAGTATCCTTCTTGTATTACACAAAAAGCTCAAACACAAAACCACATATTTCCCCTTACTTTATTACTGAGACTGGCTTTAATTAAACTTCATGATTTATTGTAATTGAGATGTCATGTGTTGATTGACATGTGTTACACCAACAAATCTACTACACTGCATCATCACTCTTCCCAAAGTCCTTAAATATACTATAAGAAGCCAAAATAGTAACTGGAGAAAGGTACCTAAGGGACATACTACACAATACATCTTTTGACAAGTCGGATCCAGTCCCAAGTAGTATCTGTCACTTTAAGAAGCAGCAGGAGCCCAATTTGACATCTAGCTGTGATGTGTGTGGGGGAGGTGGAGGCTTCAGCCTTTTTCCACATGTAGTTTTTCAAGGCCAAAACAGCTCCAAAGGGAGTTATTTGCATAGGACAACTCCCTGCTGAGGCTGGGTAAATGGCAAGGGGGGAACGCAAGAGCTTCTCCCCAACCCTCCCGCCCACACACCATAGTTCCAAGCTGAAACTAGTTACTACCAGTTTTTAAAATGACATTTTTGAGAGTAGCTGTGTTGTTGCAGGGAAGAACTCCATAGCCAACTCACAAAAAATATACATTAGGTAATTTGGCCTCAATCCTCTCCCTGGCACAAGGGCTTCTAGGGATGCAGACATAGATTGAGTGTCCTGACTTCTTTCAGGTACTTACTTTTGTACACGCTTAAATTTTTGAACTTGACAATCACAGATGAAATCAGCAGCATTCTTAGGAATGAAGCTAGAATTTTTCCCAGCAATTATTGGAAATGATAACCTGCTAGTTTATGCTGCATGTTTTTCATACTAAAGAAACCTGGACAAAAAAAACCATACCTCTGTGTAGCCCTTCTTTAGTTTCTAATCTCAAAGACTTTCTTTGTTTTTACTAAGTTACTCATTTTTGAAACTGTTGTAGTCTTTATCCTGATAAGCATTATGAATGAAATCTACAGCAATGTTTTCATTGCAATACGCAAAAAAAAGAATGTTTCTTGAAATTCATTTTTTAGCCACTGCCTGTTAAAATAAACAACTGCAGGAATTACCAAACCCTGTATACAAGAGGTATTTAAATGTATACAAAGATAATCAATTTTGATTCAATTGATCAATTTTAAATGTGGTCCTCATATATCATAAGTAATTTGTATTGAAAGTACTTGAGATGCCCAGCCTGGCATTTAATTTTTGAGTTATGATAAAGGCAAAGAATATCATGAGTTGGTCAAAATGATTTGACAGAATGGGCATCTTAAACCTATCTTGATCTCTTTGGATGGATTCTTTTCAACATATATGACATAAAGGCTTTTCAATTTTATGACCGTATTAGGAAAAAATAACAACCTACTTATATTACTTTGGGAGATAGGACTTGCTAGTTTTGTGTTCTCAGGTATATTTTTGAAGCTTTGATTTCACAGTGCTGTTTATAAATTCAGTTCATTCCGCTGACTGAACCATTAAGTTATTCACCATTTACCCAAATTCTGACAGAGTTTTCTTGTCTATCACCAGAAAAAGAGACTTTTTCAGAATTGAAATATGACAAGAAGCTCAATTCAAAGACAAACTTTTATATTTTGAGCTCAGATATAGTTTATAAAGATGATGCTCTGAGTGCAGAGGCTATTCTGCATGGCCAGCCAATTACAGGCCAGAATGCTGAATCCACCAAAGCGGAGATGGACAAATAGAAATGTTATTAGCTAAAATTATTATCCAAGAGAATTGCTCTACCACGGTAAAGAAGGAAATAGACTTACTGGTTTGAGGTATTCACCAAAATCAGAATGTACAGAGCAGAGGCAGAGTGAGGGGAACTGCGCCAAGGCACGTGTGCGTCCTGCACCCGGGCACGTGCGCGTCCTGCACCCATGCCGCAATGCCACCTGCCCTTGCCCTGGAATGCCCCTGCCATGTTCCGGCCACGCCCACGCCACAGCACCGCTCAAGCCATTGGGGCCCCCTGCCCTGTTGGTGCTACGCCACTGGCCCAGAGTCGTAGAAAGAAGAGTGAAGGAATGACAGCCTACATTTTGCTCTCCAAGGTTTCCACACCAGTTCCCCTAGCCTTGCTATAAAACTGAAGCAATAACCATATGCAGGGACATTAGAAGCATGCTAACTAGCATTGGGAGTGGGACAAAATCCTGTTAAACAGGGTGGGGAAATGATTGTGCATAAATTCTATGCTGGCTTGGTAAAAGACCTATTGACAGTTTTATTTGCAATTGTCTCTGGTCTCTCAACTTGTGTGCTGGCATTCCATACAGAAAAACAAACATTAATCTCTTAATATGAAGCACACTAATGCACAAATCCATTCAATCCACATTCTCATCACAGAGTCTAGTTAGCTGTCAACTTAACCACAGCATCTGAATACCATCTGGGCTCATGTAGGCTGTCATTCCTTCACCCACTCAGTTTTTCTCCTCTGCATGCAGGTACTCAGCCTGAGTATGGTCACAGGAATCAATCCTTGAGCATGAACCAGAAGACTCTTCATCGCCAGCTCTTAGTGTGCAGCTCTTGGGCTGAAGTCCATGCTAGTTTAAATTGGTAGTTTTGCATTTTGGAAATTACTGCAAGCTGTTTGGGAAGCCTTGCAAAGCAAAGGAGAATGAAGCAGCACAGAACTGCTCTAATAAAGAAACAAACAAATAAAACATAGGATGTCAACAGAAAAAGGCTGGTTAACGTCAACTATCAGCTGCTCCCATCAGCTCCATGGCCATCACATTCTGGCCAGTCATGTGGCAGCCACCCATCATTTGAATAGAATCTGCTTAGAATCTGTCCATCATTCCACATGACAAACAGTATTTAAACTATAACGATGATATATAGTACCAAAAACTGGAGACTCTAGCACCTCTTACAACGGTATTAATGCATCCTTTGGGTATCTTGGGAGATGAATTTTATAAACTACATTCCAAAATGTTCAGGTGATTATATCTTCCCAAAGTGAATTTAAAGGCACCGTCTCAAACATCAAAGCCATCCAATAAATAGACTGTGTGGCCAGAAGGTTATGGTTTCACAAAGAGAATATAACGTTTTTAAAAATGTTAACTAGAAGTGTCTATATATTTCCTAAATCCTCCATCCAGAGGTTTCATACTAGCCTAAGGGATATATTTATCATTAGAAAGTAATCAATTTTGGCCACTTGATCTATAGCTTGTCTTCTAAATATCAGGCTGAAGTTGTTGCTTTTTCTGGATGACGAATTGATTGCAGTTTCTCTACTGACACTCGGTACTAAACTTGCCACAGATTCATCATTCACACCCTTCACAATAAATTGCAATAATTACATTGAAAAAGCCCATGAACTTCTCCTCCTGGAATAAGCACAGCAAAGTCATGCATCAAAAATGGTCTGGTGGCCTCAATAGGATTTAGCAAAGACTCAGCGTTTTGGTCTTTGCTACCACTTTTGAGACTCAACAAATATGAGACTTGAAAGAAAAATTACTTTCAGACTTCTAACCAAAGAGGCCCAGTGGCCATACTGAGGAGTATATGCACAGATGGATGCAGGAAGCGAAATTGCTATGATCAAATAAACACACATGTATACTTAACCAAACCTGTCGTTACACTTTTATGAGAAGCAGAATAAAGGGAACATACGGGTTTGCATTTGTCAGGAGATACAGGAAAACCCCTTTCCTTTCTATACAAAACAGACAGGAGTTAGGGTTGCCAGCTCCAGCTTGGAAAATTCCTGAAAACTTGGGAAAAGAAACTGGGGATGTTGGGCTTCAGGAAAGGAGGAATGTAATGTAATACTGGGTGTGATCTTGGAGCTCTCGTTGTCTGTGGAACCCAGATCACACAGACAGCCAAGGTCGTCTTTTCTCATCTTCAGCAGGTCAGGCAGTTGGCCCCCTGCCTGGAATGAGCAGACCTGGCCACAGTGATCCATGCAAGTTACCTCCAGGTTAGATTACTGCAACTCACTCTACACAGGCCTGCCTTTGAGATTCATAATGCAGCAGGAAGGCTTTTCACCAGGGCTCCGGTGAGAGAGCATATTACATCTATATTACGCTAGCTGTACTGGTTACCAGTTGAATTCCAAATCATGTTCGAAGTGTTGGTTTTGACCTTTAAGGTCTTGAGCAGTCTGGAGCCCTTGTAACTTTGAAACCGCATCTTCCCATATCATCCACAGAGGACGCATCAGTCCTCCAACAGTAACCTTCTGGTCCAGCCCTGAAGCTATCCTGATGTTGTTAACCATAGCAGGACCTTGCAAGACGGAGATGTTCCACCAGGCCTTTGGTTGAGGCCATTCTGTGAACCTGTGTTGTTATTGCCAGCCTCCCAAACCACGAATTACAAATGGCATCTTGCATTTCCAGTTAGTGCATTACGCCCCCTTCCCCTCCAATAAATAAGACACAGAGATAATCCTAGGCTTAGTTTTTATTGATGATTCGCCATCTATCTAGGAAATTATTTTAAAACTGGGACAGATATTGGTTTTAGACCTCATTTATGTATATATTGTTGATATGGTTGGTTTTAACTATCTTTGTAAGATGCCCTGAGCCAACTTTGGTCAGGAATTGGGTGGGGCATAAATTTAATAAAATTAAAATTAAAAATAAATAGAATGTATCCTCCAACGTAGCTATTTCTTCTACAGGAACTGATCTGTGGAGAACATGGAGAACAGCTGTAATTCCCAGAAATCTCCAAGCCCCACCTGGAGACTGGCATGCTTGGCAAGTGTAGCATTTGTGTACCCAAGATCCTAAATGGGGCATGCTTGGCATGTGTAACATTTGTGTACCCAAGATCCTAGTAATTCAACATGGTCCAGGAATAAAGCAACAACAGCCGGACGGTAGGAAAAGTTTTGAAATGAATTTTGTTGTTTCAAAGACCTGTTTTGAACAAATTCAGGACTGAAGGGTCCAAGAAAGAGTCTGCGGTTTCCTGAGAAGAACATAGACATCTCATAAGTCTCTTGCCTTAAAAACTCCATAAGGGGTCACGATAAGTTAGTTTCCACTTGATGACACTTTAAACTCAAATATATTGAAATAGTTGTCGTCACCCCTAAGGGTGATGAAGAGAATATTATTTATTTATACCACACCACTATGTACTGTGGTCAGTGGATGTGACATGGTTAATGGAGTCTGTCATGGAAAGGGTTCCTGAAGTAGGATGTTTGTAGCTTGGGAATGTTGCTGGATCCTGGTCTCTTCCATGGCACATAGCACCTTTAGCAGACATATTGGCTATGGCTGTTTTTCAAAAAGTAGTGGTTATAATTATCTATGCTCTGATCACACCCAAGTTAGATTAGTGTAACAGGCTGTATGTGGGGCTGCTTTTGAAAATGGTCCAGAAACTTCAGTTGGTCCAAACTGGAGCAGCCAGGGTACTGTCCAGGGGCTGGTTGTAGGATGTATATTGCCTGTACTGAAAGACTAGCATGACCACCGTGGCATAGCGATAACAGGGTGGGATGGGGTGCCCTGCCCTGGGTACACACCATTGGGGTCACGTGGAGATGGAAATAGCCCCCCACGCCCCTCCCCCTTGCCCCACCCCACCAGCCAGGCCCCAGCGGCCAGAGCAGGCTGATTTTCAGCTGGCTACTGGCTGAAATAAAATGGGTGGGGGTGGGGCTCTGCTTCAGGGAGCCAGGGGCTCCCGCGGCGGGGAGCTCTGCAGGGAAGATGTTGGACCCGCGGGGGGGGGGGGGGGGGGCAGGGCCTGGGCACCATTTTGTCCCTGGTGCCATTTCCCCCCCACCCATTGCCCCTGCTGACTGCCTCTTGGTTGCTAAGCATAATTCAACCTTTGAGTTCTTACTGTGAAGGCTCTAAACAAACTAGGACTGAATAATCAGGTTTTTCATTTAGGGGTATTCTTATTTAAACTGTTTGATGGTATGATATCTGTTTTTATGGATATCTTTATGTAGTTGTTACACTTCTGGCTTCTTTGTAATGGTTTTACAATTGCTTGTTTTCACTTTACATTGATAACCTCTTGTTTCATAGTGTTTTTACTTGTAAGTAACCTTAAATAGCCCTTCATCCTCCCCTGCTGTGTAAGGGGCAGCCCTGCTGGCACAAGGAGCAAATTTATATTTTCAGCTGGCTACTGAAACTTCAGTTGGTCCAAACTGGAGCAGCCAGGGTACTGTCCAGGGGCTGGTTGTAGGATGTACATTGCCTGTACTGAAAGACTAGCATGACCACCATGGCATAGTGATAACGGGGTGGGATGGGGTGCCCTGCCCTGGGTACACACCATTGGGGTCACGTGGAGATGGAAATAGCCCCCCACGCCCCTCCCCCTTGCCCCACCCCACCAGCCAGGCCCCAGCGGCCAGAGCAGGCTGATTTTCAGCTGGCTACTGGCTGAAATAAAATGGGTGGGGGTGGGGCTCTGCAGGGGGCAGGGCTCCACGGGGGGCTCTGCAGAGTGTTGGACCCACGGGGGGCAGGGCCTGGGCACCATTTTGTCCCTGGTGCCATTCCCCCCCCCACCCATTGCCCCTGCTGACTGCCTCTTGGTTGCTAAGCATAATTCAACCTTTGAGTTCTTACTGTGAAGGCTCTAAACAAACTAGGACTGAATAATCAGGTTTTTCATTTAGGGGTATTCTCATTTAAACTGTTTGATGGTATGATATCTGTTTTTATGGATGTCTTTATGTAGTTATTACACTTCTGGCTTCTTTGTAATGGTTTTACAATTGCTTGTTTTCACTTTACATTGATAACCTCTTGTTTCATAGTGTTTTTACTTGTAAGTAACCTTAAATAGCCCTTCATCCTCCCCTGCTGTGTAAGGGGCAGCCCTGCTGGCACAAGGAGCAAATTTACCAGCGACTGGCTCCCCCCCCCCCCCCCGGTCTACTTTAGGCAAACCTGTAAGTCCAGGCTGCCATGGAGCTTTGCCAGCCAACACCTTTCCAGCGTTTTTTAGAAAGTGGTCAGAAGTGGGGCTTGGGCTCACCAGAGTGGGGCTTGGGCTCACCAGAGTGGGGCTTGGGCTCACCAGAGATTCTGATTAGCTGCATAGATATTTTTTTTAAAGGAGCTGTCAGCAGCTGCCACAATATTATTATTATTATTATTTATTCAATTTCTATACCGCCCGATCCCCAAAGGGCTCCAGGCGGTGAACAACATAATATATAAACAATAAAAAGGAGCAAATCCGGTAAAATACAAACATAGGCTCCGTCAATAAAACATCTTAAAATACATAAAAACAGCGGCTAACAATTAGCAAATTAAACAAGAGGCGTCCAGGCTCAATTTAAAAACCCACCCCAAGAAGGGGGGGACGGCAGGCCCCTCAATATTAGGAGCTCTGTTGTACCAGTGCCAAAGCAGGAACGGTGGGGAGGCACCATATCAAAAGCTGACTGGACACTCCAAAGGCCGATTGGAACACGATGCTCCTGAGGCCCTGCGGAATTCACCAAAGGTCCCTTGAAGTCCCGGACAGTTCGTGGGAGGGTGTTCCACCAGGCCAGGGCCAGCGCTGTGAAAGTCCTGGCCCATGTGGAGGCCAGCCGCATCGCCGAGGGGCCAGGGACCACTGGCTAAATTGGCCTCTGCTGAACACAGAGGCCGAGTAGGAACATATGGGGTGATGCGGTCCCGAAGATGCGAGGGGTCCCAGACGGCGTAATGGCTTGAAGGTCAGAATCCACACCTTGAAGATGATTCGGAATTCAAACGGGAGCCAATGCAGCTGGCGCAACACAGGCTGGATATGCTCTCTAAAGGCGCCTCCTGTGAGCAGGCGTGCAGCTGCATTTTGGACCAGCTTTAGTTTCCAAATCAAACACAAGGGAAGGCCTGCGAAGAGCGAGTTACAATAGTCTAGCCTGGAGGTGACCGTTGCATGGATCACGGTGGCTAGGTCCGTTTGGGAGAGGATGGGGGCCAACCGCCGGGCCTGACGAAGATGGAAAAACGCAGTCTGGGTTGTATGGGCCACCTGGGTCTCCATTGAAAGAGCCCAGTCCAGATGGACCCCCAGACTGCGAGCCCGGAGGAGGCCGGCGCCAATAAGGCCCCACTCCACACACCGGCCCGGCTGGAAATCCCGAGCCTCTCCCTCACGGCCCAGCCATAGGATCTCCGTCTTCGACGGATTCAGTTTCAGCCTGCTCTGCTGCAACCAACCAGCTACCGCCTCCAAACAATGCTGTTGAGCCGCAGGGGCGGCAACTGCTCCCCCCTCCATCAACAGAATGAACTGAGTGTCATCGGCATATTGATGACAGATCAGCCTAAAACTCCGTACCAGCTGAGCAAGTGGTCGCATATAGATGTCTAATAATAGCGGGGATAGTAGTGCCCCCTGGGGTACTCTGCAATAAAGCGGGCACTTCCTAGAGGCTTCATCCCCACACCACACTTGCTGGCTCCGGGCCCGGAGAAACAAGGCAATCCACTGAAGGACGGTGCCCCGTACCCCGGACACGGCCAGGCGGTGGGTCAAAAGGTCGTGATCGACCATATCAATACGCTGCGGTAACAAAACCAGCAGCGCCGATCCGCCTCGGTCAAGCTGCATATGGAGTGTATCTGTGATGGCGACAAGAGCAGTCTCCGTCCCGTGCCCAGCACGGAAGCCGGACTGGAAGGGGTCGAAGGCCGATGCGTCATCCAGGAAGCCCTGAAGCTGCTCCAACACCACTCTCTCAATTACCTTCCCCAGAAACGAAAGATTCGAAACAGGGCAGTAATTGGCCAGATCGCCAGGATCTAATGATGGTCTTTTCAAGAGTGGGCGGACCACTGCCTCCTTCAACCCATCCGGAAAGACTCCTTGCTCAAGGGAGCCATTGATGATGTTCAACAGATGGGGTCGTAGCTCCGCCTGGCAAGCTTTAATGAGCCAGGAGGGGCACAGATCCAGAGGACAGGTAGTAGGTCTAACAGCAGCCAAGGCCCTGTCGACAGCGGCTTCGGAGAGCAAGGAGAACTGGGCCAAACTTGGGCCTGAAGACGGCAAGGGAGCCTCCAGTTCACTAATTGTAGATAATGTGGCAGGGAGGTCCTGGCAAAGTGACGTGATTTTATCCGCAAAAAAGCTCATGAATGCCTCACAGCTAATAATAACCAATCAGGTGAATTTATTGGGCCAGCCTTCCGATAAAGGAGGTCAAGGACGGAGTACTGCGGAACAATTTGAGCTAGGCGGGAGCTAGCAGGCGCAAGAGAGGAGGAGAAGAAAGCCCTCTTCACCTCCTTCGTTGCCCATCTCATAGGATTCCATAAGCGTCCTATAAGATGTTCGGCGAAACTCCATCGCGAGATCTCCTCCACACTGGCTCTGATGGGTCTAAGCACCCGTTTCATATGGCGCAGCTCCTTTCGGTATACCAGGGAGCCTGCAGAACACCCGAGGCCGAGAAGGTACCGGGGAACAACAGTCTCGATGGCATCGGAGAGCCGGGAGTTCCAGTCCTCCCACCTGCTCTCATCGAGCGTGCCAGCGGGTTCAGGGTCCCGCCAGAGCATGCAGGAAACCAATTGGATCCATAAGTCTCGGCGGGTGAACATAAGAAATCACCCTCGCCCTGGAGCAGGGTTGGCGCAGCAAGTCCATCGGGCCTGGGGGGGCATAATGGTCGGACCATGGCACTCTAACTATAGAGGATACGACCATATCAACCCCCAGACCAAACACCAGATCCAGTGTGCATTTGGCCTCGTGGGTGGGGCCGGAGCTTGCAAGAAGAGGCCCAATGTAATGGCATGGATGACACCAGGTCCGCAGCCGCTGTACATGAGGTGGCGTCGACATGGACATTGAAGTCACCCAAGACAATAAGATAGGGAACCTCAGTGCCCAGTCATACACCACCTCCAGCAGCCGCAGCAGACTGTCCCTCGATGCGGCTAAATGACCCGGTACACCAAGAGGACAGCCATCCTCTCCGAGGCCAACCACTCCAGGCCGACACACTCCAGGCCAGTGATCTCTGGAACGGGGGCAGCCCTGAAGGGAATGGAATCTCAGATGAACATTGCTACACTGCCCCCCCCCCCCCGGCCCTGTGTTCGTGACTGGTGGAGGCATGCGAAACCTGGTGGCTTAAGGCGACGGTCTCACCCTCGCGCACCCAGGTCTCGGTGACGCAGGCCAGGTCCATCTGCTGGGCTCCGAGATAATCCCGGAGCACAGCGGTTTTATTATTAATGGACCTGGCATTAATCAACATCAGAGACGAAGCAGAGTAACCCTGAACCCTGCCACCGCCATCCCTAGGGATAGGTCGGAGGTCAGAAGGTGAGCGGGCATAACCATATCCCCCTCACCTTCTATCATATGGCCACCGCCTACCACTATATCTACCCCGTCCCATCAACACTGGGATCCCCTGCCCCCATATAGGTGCCCCCATTGCTCAACCGTCCTCCCAGACCCCTATAGCCTCACTAATCACTTCCACAATAAGCGGACCCCACCCTACTACTAGGTAGCAAAAACTATTCCAGACTAACCTACCTACTAATTACTATTCATACAGGCTGGGGCTAACAGCAACCAGATATACCTAAGCCAGGCGACAGGCACAAGGTTCTCACCACCAGGACCAGGTGGGCTGCTGGTGGAACTCCTGTTGTAGCTGCCAGGCCCCACCCCCTGCAGGTGTTTCCAATGGGGTGGGTGGGGAAGGACTCTCACTCCTTCCCAGTGGCAGCAGGCGGCAGCTCACCAGGTGGACTTCCGCTTGGCTGGCAGGCAGGCAGACCAACAGGAGGATCTGTCCCAGGCAGGGCTGAACAGGCTGGCTCACAATAGCATAAAGATCTTCACTGCACAAATGAGAGTAAACTGTGCGCATGAAACAGGGTTGCCAGCTCCAGGTTGAGAACTTCCTGGAGATTTTGGGGGTGGAGCTTTGGGAGGGTGGGGTCGGGGAAGGACTTTAATAGGATATAATGCAATAGAGTCCACCTTACAAAGCAGCCACTTTCTCCAGGGAAACTGGTCTCTTTCACCTGGAGCTCAGTTGTAACTGTGGGAGATCTCCAGCCACCACCTGGAGGCCTGCAACCCTAGTATGAAAGATCATATTTTTAAACAATATGCTTAATTTTAAAAGGTATCATATGAAACTCAGCTTCTGCTTGAAATGCTGAAGAACTACCGTTAGTTATTCATGGTTTCACTCCTATACATGTTGTGGCTGGCTCTGCCTTCTGCAGCATCCATTTTGTGGTTGCGCCCGCCCTGTTGCTTCAAAATTCCAAAGGTGCTCACAGCCTCAAAAAGGTTGGGGAAGCCTGATTCATAACATTCAAATTCCTCCTACTGCAATGCATTTCCTGTAAATGTATTTCCTTTTTGCATTGGATTGCAATTGGAAATTCTGCAGTGGATTGCAAGGTTTCACATTCACATAAAATCTTCCATTCTCATATTCTTTGTGTTCCTTGAACATTCTTTGTGTTCCTTGAATCCAACTTGCTGAACTAGTTGATCACACCGTCCTTGTCTCTCTCACAAGATTACAGATTGGAGTCTTTGGATCCTAAGTAAGTATCAAATTTTGTCTTTTGTCAATAATAATTAAAAAGTGTGTTGACTAGTGGCTTAGCTTATTCATCAAAGTTTCTGTAAAATCCAATCCTGAAGTAATACTTTCCTCATTTATTGCCTATTCAAAACTCTAGGGACTATTTTCTAATGAATAGTAATTAATAGTTCAATGTAACAATCGTTGTCAAGTGAGAAATACTAGAATTTACAGACAACACATGATTCATTTCAGAATGTATACAAGAGAGGTAGGCTCATCATAATTTAAAATTAATCTGGTCATTTGTGAAACCATTTTTAAAAAGTATAATAAAAATCAAGTATATGCTCATGCATCATGCTCACTCAGTGACATTTTTGACATTTCCAATTTTAACTATGTCACTAAGATGGAGAAGCCTGTGATTTAGTAATTTCTATAGGGGCCAGTGGCATTCTGATTTCTAATTTGAAAATCAGAAGTTTAGGTCCAAGCTATTTTAGTATCTCTCCTTTGTCCACTGACCAAGGCTAATGGTCAGAGAATGAATCACTCCAAAGTGCTTGGGAATTTGAGATAACGGTCTTACCTTGATGCTTGTACCATTATCTACAAAGCAAAATGGAGGCCTAACAACATCTACAGCAGAATATCACTTTGAGAAACTGGACTACATATTCTGTTGCTATCTACAAGGTAATGTTCCTGAAGATAATTCTGATAATTTTTCATCTTAGTACAGTAAAAAATGTCAGCAGTATAAGCTGTGAAGATGGCAGAAGCCAATTCAGCCATGGATGAAACTACATGAACTATATGCCAAAATGAACTATGTCTGTAAGGCCTAAATAATTCACAAATTGTCAGCTATATATAGGATAAGAGCACTGTATTTGATGATCATGTGTAGTGTCTATTTCACTTGGTATATGTTTGGACTATAATAATATAATTTGTAGTGCAGCAAAGGTGCATCAGGTTGTTTTCTTCTGGTACATTATTAGTCGTTGCACCGGTTACTATTGTATATACAATACTTCTGACTAGAGGGAGGTCACCCGGCATTCCCTAGGTCTGGCTAACACCCATAAAGGTTTCCTGGAGGTGGAAACAGAGAAGAACAGACCAGTTCTAGTTTGCAACTTAAAATAAGAATCAGTTCAGTTCAGAAATATCATGAAAGCATTGTTTAATTAAATTAAATTCTGATTAGCTGCATTGTCTGAATGTGGCCCCCTCCACTATCTAGCTCAGGGGTAGGGAACCTGCGGCTCTCCAGATGTTCAGGAACTACAATTCCCATCAGCCCCTACCAGCATGGCCAATTGGTTTGCAAACCAATTGGCCATGCTGGTGAAATTCCTAATTTATCTGAAGTCCTGATATAAAACCATGGTTTGAAGGTGATTTATTATTTACTATGTCAATGTCTCCTATAGGAATCCATTGTCTACCACTCTGTTCTATATGAATCCAAAAATCCTGGCTTACTGTGGTTCACCTTAGTCACCACAGAAACACCTAGCCCAATTAAATGATGAAACAAAAATCTGTTCAAAAAAACCAGGATTTGAGAAATGGTAAGCTATTTTTTTTCAAGAACTCTTCCAAGTAAATCATACCACACTGAAGAAAAATTAGATATGTTATCTTGAAGATCTAAGTCATGAATTCTCATAGGGTTGGCAGGCTGTGACCTGCAGCTTCCAGGAGTATTTTGGTGATAGGGATTACCCCTACCCCCACCAAATGCTCATAGTAAACCACGGAGGAGGGGGTTTTTTTTGCAAATCATAGAGCAACTCTATATTATGATATCACTTCCTATTTTTGCTGAATGTGTAGCTAATGCACCACTGTGATCCCAGCACATGCCCCCATTTCCTCCTGCTTTCTTCTGCTGGTCTTTCAGGTGCCCACAGGCAACAAACAGGTTTGCCAGAAGGTATTGGTGGCAAATACATGAAAAAATATTTCATAGTTAATTGATCTAATAACTATTTTGAGCTATAGAATTTCTTAGAAACCATGTTCTTAATTGTATAGTGTATGTTATACTCTTCCCGTCTGTCAGATCAGATCAACCGATGAAAAACTGGTATTGTTTGCAATTTCAGAACGACAACATAATTTAAACTCATGGTTTTGAATTTAAAACCACATTTCCACTTAAATATATGGTGACCTTTTTGCTAAGCCATTCTGTGTTGATATTTTTTTAATTTGTTGCCTCCAACCGTCAAGACGTATTAACAGTCACTTGTTAATAGTTCATAATTCATAGAACTTTCACGCATTTTCCTGTAGTTTGAAAAGAAAAATGGCCTACACACTGCATACACTAAATATAAATAACAATAAATTTCCCTTCCCATGCACTATTACTATTGAAAAGTTCAGATGCTAGTGAGCAGTTTCTCAGCATCACAGGGGAGCAAAGGCCAAAAGGTATATTTAATGAAGCCGAAGAGAGACATATTTGCTCCTTGGGAAAATGCTAATCTCATTTATAAAGGATCTGGGAAAAGGGAAAAAAGAATGAATAAAAACCAATTGTTGGGAGAAAAGTTTACAGTATTTTCTTTGTCTCAACTGCCAGCCAGACTTCAATTGAGAAAGAATTTTAGTTAATCAGTGGCATATATTCAAATAAGTTAATTAGGCTAATATATACAATTCCACCTTTGGGGGGTGGGGGGTGGAAAGCTTATAAAACCTGTGGGACTAACAGCAGGGTCACACAAAATCCCGCCTACCATCTTAGCTTTGTTCTTCAGAGGAAAACCCAACAACTTATTCTGAAATAAAAGACAGCCTTAATTTAATTGCACTGAACCTACATTCATTAGCATCATAATTGTTCATGTCATATTAAAAATTTATAACCTACCCCATTACAGAGATCCCAAAATACTTCAGAGATTAGTTCTCTGTAACAGGTTCTCATTTTGTTTTGGTTTTTTTGCAGTCAAATAGTAACTTAATCTAGTTTTGTGAGAATGCACCACATATTATTCTTTGAAAGCAACAAGCCAAAAGAGAGCATTACACTCAACATAAATAATAGGGTTGCCTACTGGAGATCTCCAGAATTACAACAGGTCTTGAAGATAGAAGAAATTGCTGTTTTGAAGGGTGAGCTTTGTGGTAGTATAACCCAGTGACATCTCAGCCCTCAAATCCCACACTCCCTGGGCTACACCCTCAAACCTTCAGGAATTACACAATCAGAGTTGACAACCCCACATACACAGGAGGTCCAAACAAGACTACTCTAATCTCAACTGGCAATACAGATGGGGCATACATTATGCACTGCAATGTGTATCCATATCTGAGTACTATAAAAGAACTTTTATTGGCATTGCATGTTTTCTCCATTACCTCAAATTTTAAATGCAGTATATATGCAGTTATTACTTATTTGTTGTGTAATATATTTTTTGATGAAGGGATGTTGCATCTCCCAAGCATTCAAAATATCTGGCAAACTGTAATTTTCCGCAGACAGAAAAGGCAAGGCTACAAGAATTATCACAGGCAATTAAAGAAGACTATGTTGTATGTACAAAGAGAAAAAGAAGAAATTATAAGTTGTATAGCTATATGTGATGCTCCTATCCCACTACCAGGATGGATGAAATGGGTCAGATACAGCACAATGATCATAAATCTTCCCTGCTTTCCCCTACCTCCTCCTTCTTCCATCACAAGAGCTCCACTGACTTAAGAGGCAGATTTTTCACCCCATACACATACTATGTTACTATGGCTATAATTCTGTGTGAGTCTCATGACACCAGAATAATCTTTCCCTTAGTCAGAAAGGACTGTTGGGAGAAGGGAGACATTAGAATGATCCACAATTATCAATGTCTTCCTCTGAGACAATCTAACAACTCACTTCCATTAACCAAATCTAAGAAAGAGTTTGCCAATTGGAGATACACTGCCAAACTTAAAATAATTAAAATAATTCTTTTGTTATTTGTTAAATCAAGAAACATTCATTTTATGAATGGAAATAACCTGTTAAAATGACCCCAGATGTCAAAATCCAAGATGGTTTCTATTGCTTGTTATTTGCTTTATGTTAAAATATATTTCTATCTACATGATGACTGTATAACCTATCATAAAATCCCTATCAAAGAATGACGTATTTTGTTAGATCTAGCATTAGAAATCCACAACAAAAACCAATAATATTCTCACAAGGCACTACTTCCAGTTCAGTCCTAGAAACACGAGAAAAAAGGCAGTACTATGAATACACTTCAGTAAACAGATTTTAAATAAACACTATTATGTGCTTTTTCACAGTGCGGTTTCTAAATCCATCAAACTGTTTACCAATTTCCTACAGCTAAAGCCTGACTGAGATCATGTATGGCTTGCTGTCATTGATTATTACAGTCTTTGAAAACTGCCATGCTGTCAACTGATGCTTAAGGAGAACGATCCAGCTGTGGGAGGGCCAAGCTATATATATAAATTATATATATATATATATATAAATTATAATTTATATATATAAATTATGCATTCTAAGGTAAATTTGTGTGTGCCTTCCAAGTAAACATATTCACAGCCTGTGACAGAACGACCCTGCTGACCCACAAGTGCTTATCCATTTGGCACTTCAAGACATCTAGATATCAGCAGCCACCCAAGTCTCCACCTAGCAATGTGCCACTCTTCCAGACTTCATTTTTTCATTAAATAATTACAACATGGGGGAAGGGTGGAAATCAATGATAGAAAAGGCCAGTAGGGAAACAGATAATTACTTCTGATGAGGTATAATCACCAGAAATCTGGAAGGTTCACAATTAATCTTCATGAAGCTGAGCTTCTCAACAATCATTTTCCATTCAAGTAACGTTCAGGGAATAGGAATGAATAACAAAAGAAAGAGCTGCATTATTCTGTAAGATGATAATAAATGTATAAATATGCTATTGCCATGTATATTACCAATTGTTAAAGTAAATTGTAGTTGTTCAAAGTAGAAAAACAGATTAGGCGGACATGTTGCATTCTCCTTCGTTTTTCTGTCATTTGATCACAGGTTAAGTGATGCAAGCAGAATAAGAAAAAGGGGCATATTTTAATCTATGTAGCACAAAACTGTTTTAAACACTATAAAGCTTGCTTGTGCAATGTTATATATTGCAATGAAATATAAAAGAATAAAATACTTTTAATTGCAAAATAAAACATATTTAAGGACCGCACTTGAACAGAACAATCAATGTAATGTGTGATTATTCATTAATTATCACATTGCTAAAATTATTGTTGTGCTTGCGTGCCCTTTTTATATAATAGAAAAATTATAAATAAGCATATAATTAAAGTTCTGTGAAAAATATCCAATTTATTCTGCCCATTATTTGTTAGTGTAATTGAAATCATTTACATTTATAGCACAGCAAAAACACAAACAATTGGGATGCAGAATTACTGGTTCTTGAATGTATTTCAAATACAAAATTAGGTTTAACCACATAAGGTACACACATTTACAATGATACCTAGAGGCATAGCTTTAAAAAAATGGTGCCTGGGGCTTGCCTGTGCACCACACCTCCCCCGCAGCTGTGTCCCAGCTGTCCTCCCCAACAAAAACTCTATGGTGCCTTCAAAATGCACCGAATTTGCCTTCTATCTGAGCTCACCAAAAATGGCAAAAACTGGAAGTGGGACAGGCCAGGGCTCACCCTGGCGTATATCCAGTGTCTTGCTGGCCTTGGTGTTGCTCTGAAGGAAGGAAGAAAATTAGCTGCATTTTAAAGGAACTGTTCCTTCAAAATGTAGCTAACTTTCCTCCATCTGAGCGGCACTGAGGCACACAAGACACTGGGGTGTGGAGACAAGGGAGACCACACTCCTTCCCTGGCATTGTCTTCACCCCCAGTGTTTTGCCAGCCTTGGTGTGCTTGGATAGAAGTTAAGTGCATTTTAAGGCACCATAGGGTTTTTTGCGGGGGTGGCAGCCAGCGTGCCCCTAGGCACCTGCACCTGGGGCAAGAGCCTCCCCTCATTCCCCTCACTATGACCCTGACGATATCCTTTATTAAACCGATGTTCTACTACCGTAAATGTTTTTTCACTACAAAAAAAAAGCAGCAGCAATAGCAGAAGAAGCAGAAGAGGAGGAGGAGTTGGGATTTATACCCCACATTTCTCTTCTGTAAGGAGACAGCAGCCTTAGTTTGCCAACAAAGGACAGAAAGGAACAAGAACAACAAAAAACGTGGCCGTGCTTTGGCTATGGATAAGTGTGCATTCCCATCATGTAGCAGCCATATATGGTGTGGGTGCAAGTGGCGAAGCCATTATTCCTTCTGCAGGATTTAAAGTGGCAAAACCATGCATCCATTCACTATGAAAGCCTGCATCATTCTTTTCCCTGCTCCCTCAAGTAATTCTCATAGCATACCATAGCATCTTGCCAGACTTTGAATTGTGTCTGTGTATGACACACACAGTTTCTCTCAAACCACTCTTTACTCAAGAGAGATTTTTCAGAGTTTAGCCTCAGGTTACCAATCATGGCCTAACAAAAAGGATAGTGTGTCTGGACTCTGGACATAATGTGTCAAAGGGACTGAGTAACCTTCGTTGAATAATGTTCTGTATGCGCTACAGAGTAAAGAATACTGAATTCAATCAGGGAGGGTATGCTCAGATACCCAAAAGGAAAAGAGAGAAGGGAAATTACTTGGGAAATGGGGAGGAGAATTTTGTCCTCAGCAGGAAACAAATGCTCTTTAAATTCAATGTGAATTTTCCCAAAGAGCCTGAATAATCATGAACCCATTACTCTCAATTCAAGAGCTATTAATACTATTTGATGAGGCTAAAGATATTTACTTCAACTCTCTACTCAGGATAGTGGCAGGCAGCCTGTATGATACCTATCTCACCACACAACATTGTTCTATTTATACTACATGAAGACATCAATAATTGTGGCCCGGAAAATTTTGGACTAAGCTGGTTGCTTTCTTATAAAGTTAGACTTATTAAATATGAGGTAATCAAAGACTTTCTGAAAATCATTAGAGTTTCAGAAGACTTTGCATGAAAGTAACATGGTGCAAATGGCCAAAAATGCCACAAAATTAAGTCACCAGAAATCAAAAACATGGACTGACTCTAATAAAGGACAGTTGCATTCAGAGGGGCAGAAAGGGAATTACCAAAATTCATTCAGAAAAAACCTACAAAAAGAAAAGATGAATGAAAATGTCTATCTCTGGAAATGTCAGCAGAGAAGGTCTTCAAACTAAATCAATGACTGGGCTGGATCCAGACTAAATTGGCAATTTCCACCCATTACCCCTTCCTGCTGCAGACTCTCATCAAGTTGTTCTTCAGGTTCAGTTTTTCCCCAGGAACACAATTTTATGAAGAATAGTGGGCTGTGTTTGGAATAAGGAGGCAGGTAAGTCCCATTCAGTCATGGGAAAATTTTGTCAGACATGATTTCCCTTATATCAGGGGTCTGCAACCTGTGGCTCTCCAGATGTTCATGGACTACAATTCCCATCAGCCCCTGATGGGAATTGTAGTCCATGAACATCTGGAGAGCCACAGGTTGCAGACCCTTACCCTACATGAACCCATTCAGTAATTTCAGGGTCTTCTTATAGTTGTCTTATGGTCTATTACAGCGATGGCGAACCTTTTCAAGACCGAGTGCCCAAACTGCAACCCCAAACCCACTTATTTATCGCAAAGTGCCAACACAATAATTTAACCTGAATACTGAGGTTTTGTTTAGAAAAAACGGTTGACTCAGAGGCGTGCATTACTCAGGAGTAAGCTTGGTGGTAGTCGATGGCTTTGCTTTGAAGCAACCGAGCAACTCTTCCAACAGGTGAATCACAACCCTAGGAGGGTTTACTCAGAAGCAAGCCCCATTGCCAGCAACCGAGCTTACTCCCAGGTAAAGGATCGCGCTTTAGTTTAACAGCGCTTAACAGGGTTACCTACACTACTTCCCCAAAACTAGGCCTTAGGTTTAATGCTAATAATTGAGCCCAGTGACCCAGGCTAGCCTAGATGTGTGGGGAGAGGCACTCTGTTTGCGCGTGCCCACAGGGAGGGCTCTGAGTGCCACCTCTGGCACCTGTGCCATAGGTTCACCATCACTGGTCTATTACACTGCTGGGGAGGACAACCTGGAGGTGGGGGAGTTAAAACTTACTCCCTTATCATAGACAATTCATTGTCCTACAAATCATTGTGGACAAATCATTATCTGAGTAAAGATTTACTGCTGCTTCTTTCCTCTATAGGGGTGCTGAACCCATTAAGATGGTTCCCTGCCCACAAGCATCTGATTGATGCTGATGGGTTCCTTGAGGATTTTCCCACTTTGGTTGCTAATGATTCTATTGAGGCTCTAGTCCCTCTCTGGAATATAGAGATGGCCCAAACTGTTGACACAGTTGCTTCTAAGCACCTTTTCCCCACTAGATGGAGCTAAGCAATCTCCCTTGTTCATTGGGGAGCTGATACCCTGTTTGCCCAAAAATAAGACATCCCCTGAAAATAAGACATAGTAGAGGTTCTGCTGAAGTGCTAAATATAAAGCATCCCTCGAAAGTAAGACGTAGCAAAGTTTTTGTTTGGAAGCATGCCCATCAACCAGAGCATGCAGCTGTGGAGCAGAAAAATAAGACATCCCCTGAAAATAAGACATAGTGTATCTTTGGGAGCAAAAATTAATATAAGACACTGTCTGATTTTCGGGGAAACAGGGTAGCAACGAAATGGTAGGGATGATGGCTAAACCATGGTGAAAACTTGAGACTGATGAAAACCAGCATAGAGTCCACATTAGAGCCAATTCTGTTGCAGTGGTGATAGTAAACAAGGCAATTTTCCTTCATTAGCTTTGCAACTGCATGTAGTTGTCCAGCTGAGCAGTTTCATGTGGTTTGGGGACTTCTACATCATAGCCCCAAGAATTTGGATTTTGTCCACATGATGGCCCACTATGATCAACTCACCACTTTGCAAAGAAAACTGCTCAGATTCACTCGGGGTTAGAAGTCAGTATGGATGAATGTCCAGTTGATATACCTTGGGCATCTGCTTGTCCAATTTATATGGATACTTTTCAGCTTATGGATTCTAAGAGTGTGGAGAAGATCCTTGGATATGTGAGACCTATTACCTGCATTCTTGAGCCTTGACCTACTGGCTGATAAAAGCTACAAGAAGTGGACTGGCTGAGTCGCTTTCAACATTGGGACTGAGGGACACCATATTCAAGTCCTACCTGGGAGTCGGTCACAGAAGACAGTGTTGAGGAATTCCTGCTCTGCCACATGGCCATTGACCTGTTATGTCTTATGCTATTTAATGTCTATGTAAAGCCACTGGGAGAAGTCATGGGAGTCTATGGGAGGTATGAGTCATGGTGTCACCAATATGCAGATGACACTCAACTCCACCTTTTCCCCCACTTGATTCCAAAGATGGGTTTGATATTCTGAACCAGTGCTTGGAGTAGGTGATGAAATGATAGGGATGATGGCTAAAGTGCTGATGATGAAAAACTTTGGGTTGTAGAAAGGCAGACTAGGAACTTCAGATTGCCCCTGTCTTGGATGGGGATATACTCTCCTTGAAAAGCCAGGTTCACAGTTTGGGAATGTTTTTTTATTCAGCAGTCACTTTAGAAAACCAGGTCACTTCTATGGATTAGAGTGCAGTAAATATGGAGAACCTAGGAAAAGGCTAAAAGAGATCCCAAGTTTGGGTGGGTTACCTCTGTTACATACCAGTTCGGTTTATTTTCTGAACCTTTTAGACTAGACAAACTTACATTCTTAGATTTCAAAAGCCCACTTGCACTGATCTACCGGGCTGATTAGCTTGTCAGATTTCTTGAAAGGGAAACAAAACACAGTAATTCTGTTTTTTACAAAACAGGGATTGCAGCTTCCACCCTCAAAGAGAAATGTGGGGAGATAGTGGAAAGAACAGTGCTGTAGGGTAGGGCTGGTTGGCTGTAGCAGCCACTACTGAGGGAGATAGGATTCCTTTAGGGCTAAGTAAGATGTTGGAACAGTGGGGAGGAGGCAGCCTCCCGCTGCAAAGGCAGGTATGGATGTTAGGGGAGGGCCTTAAAAGAAGCAGCAAGGTGAAAAATGGGGTGAATGACAGAAAACAACACACAGGAGTGAAGGAAGCTTCGCTTAAACTTTGGTCTTCCCCTTTGCTTGCCACACTAAAATCCATGTAACTTCTACTCACACAACATTGCAAAAAAACCTCTCCTTTCTCTCTATTTCCTTTCTGCTCTTCATCTTCTTTGACTACAGCAACTTCCTTCCCGTGTCACACCTCAGTCAAAAACACTGCTGCTAAAATAACTCGCCTTTCCCATAACTCAGACCACGCTTTCCCTCAGATTTCCTTAGATTCCTTCTCTGGCTTCTCATTCAGTTACATATGCTGCATAAACTCCTCCTTACCTTTAACAGTTTCTATGACCTCCCTTGTCCCATGTTATCATTTAGCTTTAATTTATCAAGATAGCTTCCTGTGATATCCACTGCCTCAACTTTACCAAATGTTCTCAGACATTTTTGCTCATTCCTCCATTGCACCCTATGCTTTGTTAATCCACCCTTGACTAACCAAAGTGCATTGATTTTGGCCAAGGCTACGATTAGATACTTTGAACAAAATGTACTGCATTCAGTAAAAGATTCAGACTTTGTGTAGCCTTTTCTGCTGAAGAATTGCACACAGATTTGGGAGCAGCAATTTGTTTACATTCATCCAGAGAAACATTGGACTGCCAGGCAGCTCAGGCAGTTGCTAGGCTCCCCCTTGGACAGGATGCAAGGCAGCAGGATGCAAGGCAGCAGGGTAGAGCCCCACCATGCGGAGTGGAATAGGGAACACACAATCCCTGGATCCATCCTCTTGCAGAAGCAAACTCCCAGGAAGCACATGCCAAGGAGGACTTGTTGGGATGGACATGAGCTCCAGATAGGTGAGGGTGTTTGGGATGCTGGAGTAGGATGACAGAGCCTGTGGCAGAGTCTCACTCCAAGAGCTGTGAAGCAGGCTCTTTGGCAACCCAAGGGAACTGTCAGCACCCACCAAGGAGCTCTTACCCCCTTGTTGAGGATGCACGTGTGTTCTTTTTCTATCCTGCAGATGAAGGTCCAACAGGGAGAGATCTGGCTCCAACTGCTGACCCTCCCGTGCTACAATGAGCCCTTACCGCAGAACAAGCCTGTTCTTAGAAGACATCAATCACATGTAGCTGAATGCCCTTCTTAGATCTCCATCCTTTCCCAAGAGTGCCTGAAGTTTAAGACCCCAAAAGGCAGGAGTGGCCTCCTGTGCCAAATGTGCTCCCATATCCACTCACACTCAGTATGCAGGGGACCACCTTAGAGTGTTCTTGTGGGCAGGGGAATGCTGAAGTTCATGCCAGCACTGACAATACACAGAGGACATCTGGGACAATTTGATTCCTTTAAGGGGACAGGGGTACGACAAATAGCCAGCTAGCCTCCATGGACATGCCTCAATCTATCCCTGGTTTCTGAATGGTGGTGGCCTGGGTCCCCATGCAAGGTGGCCTCATTGGTTCTAGCTGCTCTCAGAACCTCACCACCTTGGCATAGAATACAGGACACTAACATGGCTGCTACCTCTGATGGCCAAAATTTCCATCTATTTCTTTGGCAACCAAATAGTTTAGGGAGTTGACTAGAGCTTCCATAGTTGCACCATGGCTGGTCACAGAGGAGGAGGAGGAGAAGGAGGAGGAGGAGTTTGGATTTATATCCCCCTTTCTCTCCTGTAGGAGACTCAAAGGGGCTTACAATCTCCTTGCCCTTCCCCCCTCACAACAAACACCCTGTGTGGTGGGTGGGGCTGAGAGAACTTCAAGAAGCTGTGACTAGCCCAAGGTCACCCAGCTGGCGTGTGTGGGAGTGTACAGGCTAATCTGAATTCCCCAGATAAGCCTCCACAGCTCAGGTGGCAGAGCTGGGAATCAAACCCGGTTCCTCCAGATTAGATACATGAGCTCTTAACCTCCTACGCCACTGCTGCTCCAGGCACATCTCAGGATGGTTCTGGCCATTTCCTTTAAGGATAGGGACCTTTTACCTTTTAAACTCTGCAAGGTAGAATCATAGAATTATGGAGTTGGAAGAGACCCCAAGGGCCATCAAGTCCAACCCCCTGCAATGCAGGAACACACAATCAAAGCACTCCCGACATATGTTCATCCAGCCTCTGCTTCACTGTATCAATAAATGCTTCATTGCATCAAAAATACAATGCAATGCTTCATTGTATCAATAAAAACACAATGATGTGTTTTTTTTTACATTTCATGCCTTTATCAACTAAAAAACCCCACTGTAATTAATCCAGTATCTTCAAAATGCAGTTTCCTGTATATCTACAGTATAAACAACTGTTTATTACTCCACATTTGGTTTGTCTGTGGTGTTCTCTTGCTTTTGCACATTTTCATACAATAGCACTAAAGCAAACTTGATTGCCTGACCATGACAAATTGCACAGTAAGCGCAGGGACACTTCAAATGGAAAACTATGGAAATCTTGGAGAATCAGAATAAACTAGATGCAGATGTTTTTTTTTAAAAAAAAGAGAGATAACTAATTCAGAATGATGACAGCACTTACAGACTGAAAATTATTCCAAGCTATAGGTTTTTGTTTTGTTTTGTTTAGTTCTCAAAATAGCAAGTTAGGTTTTTCTATGCCGGTGTTCTTTAACTAGCTGTGCATGAAAGAGCGTAGTTATTTATGTGACAGAACTTGGTCTTACACTCCAAAGTCTAAATAAAATGTTTTTTTTAAGTTACAGAAACATTAAACATAGAGGAACTTGACCACTATGTTATATAAAAGCTGTTTTGTAAGGCCGCTGTGGTCAGTGTGTGTCCACTGAGCTTCAGTATCTACTTCAGGCTGACTCATCCACATTTTTCATCTTCCTTTCAAAGTGCTGGCATCCTTCAAAACCAGGGAAAGTTAATCAAACAGTTGCATTTTGTCCCTGCAGATCCTTGGACCTGGGTGGCAGATGTTCAAAGCCCAGTTCAGATGCTAGATGATTTTCCTGTACAACTGTTCCAAAAATCTAGAGATTATTGCCACAGTAATCAGTAAGTGTTCTGTCACTCAGCTCAGCAAAACCAGAATGGACGCAAAGTATATTAGTTACTCCAGTGTCACTTCGAAGTACAAGACAGAATGATTCTCATTTCTGCACCATAATTTATTGCAAGGTGAAGGCCCTCAAGGAATCATAGGAAGGGAAAACAATTTGGAAATCCCAGCCCATTCCACAAAACATATACACTCAGGAATTGAACTAACCAGTTTTTCTTCCCCTCGGTTGTCTTTCACTTGCTATCGGATGCTCTTAATAATACATTCCTTCCATAAAGTATTCACAGTGAATTCCTATGCAGAATTTCACCAGACTAAACCCACTAAAACCAATTTGCTTACACTAAAGCTGCTCTACATAGGATTACTCTGAGACTTATCAGGTTGCTTGTAAAGGTTAATTTATTTTCATTTGGTTAATTTATATGAAGTCATATCTTCTGTACTGTATACCTCCAGTGGCGTATCTGCCTCATCCACCAAGCCCCACCCCCTCCAGCCTCCAAAGCCAGAGCTTTTGAAAGCACAGAGGCAAAGGGGGGGTAGGGCCACACCCCCGACCTCAGTGCAGGCCAGAGGGTGGGTCTGAGGGGCAGCGCCCCATGCCCCCTTCATGCAGGCAAGTCAGAGCCCCCCGCCTCTGAGCCCCACACCCCTGGTCTGCATGGAGGTCAGGAGAATGGCCCCATCCTGAACCCCACCCTTAGTATTTATGTTTGCAGGGCTACATTCATTCAATAGCTGCCTTCCAAAATCTCAGCAAGATAAAAGAAGCCTTGTGCCTTTTTAAAATGTAGTAAATCTGTGTGTAACAGGGAAAAATCAACAAATAAAACTTTTTTCAGCATGGAAATTCAATGATACATGAACAGGATTGTCAGGCCCAGCCTGTCAACCTGCAAGAAGTGGGGTATGGGGGCAGCCACAAGGAACAGGATGAGGCTACTTCTAGAGAAACCCAGAAGTGGCATCATACCTCTCAGGGAATCTCTTCAAACTCTACAGTAAAACCCTATATGTGAAGTCCATTTCTGCATCCTCTGCAAGCTACTTGTTTCCAGAAACCTCAAGTAGCAATCCTAAGCATAGCTCTGATTATATTTGATATAGAACCCACAGCAACATTTACAAATTACCTAGGGCAGGACGGTTGAGAAGTAATGCCAGAAACTTTTTAATCAAACCCAATACCTGTTGCAGCTCCATCTCATTAAGAACCTCATTTGCTCATTTTCTGCCCATCAGAATTCTGTCAAGCCACAGGGGCAGCAGAGACGGAAGCTTTTAACCTTTGCCAGGTGGCAGCCCCATTAAAAATGTAAGTAAAATGGTCTCCTGTCTTCAAAGACGTAAGCATGTAATTATGTTTACATGGGGGAAAAAAAAACAGTGAGTCTTAGCTATGTGTTCCAGCCTTATTCTTAGAGAATATAGCACAGAAGTCTACAGAAATCAATGGGGAAAAAACTCCTGCTATTTTCAAATGGCTTTCTGTTGACTCTAAATGCTACCATGAGCCAAGCCTCTACCAGATGTCACACTGTTAATAGAAGTTACATCTTAAAAGTAGTTCTTATCCTTTACTAGAAACCTTGTAGAGGCAGTCAGGACAAAAACTGTAAAACTATTTATTTCTGCTATCAAGTCACAGCTAGCATGATTATCCCCTGGGGTTTTCAAGGCAAGGGACACACAGAGACAGTTTGTCATTGCCTGCCTCTGTGGTGGTCTCTGATCCAAATAGCAACTAAGGCCCATGCTGCTTAGCTTCCAAGATTTAACAAGGTTGGACTAGTCAGGCCTATCCAAGTTTATTGTAAATAGGATACAGAAAGGACACAAACTGGGATGATCAGTATGATTTCCTTTCGTTAGGAAAGCCAGCATGATGTAGAGAAGGTGGACTCTAATCTGGAGAACCAGGTTTGATTCCCCACTCCTCCACATGAACAGCAGACTCTTATCTGGTGAACCAGACTATTTCCTCACTCCTACATTCCTGCTAGGAGACCTTGGGCTAGTCACAGTTCATTTAGAATTGTCTCAACCCCATTATCTCAAAGTGTGTGTTGTGGGGAAAGGAAGGGAAGGGAAAGAGATTTGTAAGCCCCTTTGAGTCTCCTTACCAGAGAGAAAGGGGAGTATAAATCCAAACTCCTGCTTTTCTTCTTCTTGAGCCTTTCTTTTGTAATTGTTCTGATTAAACCTTACTGAAAATTTTTTCCAAAGCACGTTCAAGATTTAAAGCCCCATCCAGAGGGCAAAAGGCTTGAGAGACCAGCACATTTGTCTCCCCAGGGCACTTACCCTGGTGAAGAAGGCAAACATGCCAGCAGTCACCCACTCCTCAGGTCCACTGTCACAAAACTTGGAGGTCTAGGCCGCAGTGGGGTTGTGCTGGCATCCCAATCGGACCAAAGAATTCCCAGGGGCAGTTTCCAGGGTTGAGGGCTAGAGCTTATGGAGGGGTTTCTAGCAGCATGGTGGGGGGAGAGGTGGCAGCTCCCTATGCTGCCAGAAAGCCCTCTTGGAGGTGGCAGGACAGTACCACAATCAAGGGCTTTGGATGGGGCTGCCCATCTAATATACTGGGTTTTATCTTAATCAAAAATAAAAAAAATCTCACACACTTTCTAATAAATATCCTCTTCACTGTAGATACTTTGAAAACCTACATATTTATAAGCCCAGAATTCATGGAAATCTTCATAAAAGTTTATAAAAGAATAAGCAAAACCACTATTTGCTCTAGCCAAGAAAGAAAATTACAGACACTGAAGCAACCGATTCCTAAGCAGGTCTACTTAGAAGAAAGTCTCCTTTTATTCATGAATCCATTCTTAGGATTGTAGTTTCTGTTTGGTTAATTAATGTCACACATATATTGGCTAACAGGCAGGCCAAGGAAGGTTACAAATTCTGTGACAGGGAAAGTTTAAGACTGTTCTCTTGTCCATACAGGTCCTTGCCCCAGAGAACAGCAAAAGGCGAATCTCTAAAATTAGTAAGGTTCACTGTACTTACAAGACTTCAGTCTTTAGAAACTGGTTCAGTTTCTCAATCCATCATAAGACTTATTTGTCAAGATCAAGAAGAATATGAACGTCAACATTAAAAGGGCCCACAAGGTACCCAAAGAATATCAATAGCCGTGTGGGAGATGTCTTATTTCACATTACTTGAATTCTAAACCCTATTGTGAAATCCATTCAAATAATTCAAGACTGGTCACATTCCTCATTCATGCATTTTGTGCTATACAGTTACTGAAAGAAAGTAAAGGCTTAACTGGAAGTCACAGCTTGTACTTATGAATCAAAATTATTTGTCAGAGGCATCAACCCAAATTAGCCCACAGAGCTCCATTCCTACATACCTAAAGGTGTGTACATTTTTACAATATTAGCCCGATCTCATCAGATCTCAGAAACTAATGAGTGTCAGTACTTAGAAGGGAGACCACCTACCGATTCCACAGAGAAAGTCAATGGTAAACCACCTTTGAAAGCTCCTTGCTGGGATCACCATAAGTTGACTATGACTTGACAGCATATTACGCACACGCATACTCACAGGTGCTGAGTACTAGCACTTTTTGGTCCTAGTCCTCACATGCCAGCTTGCCCTACTCAGCCTGATTAAGAGAGTCTAGATCAGGGGTAGGGAACCTGCGGCTCTCCAGATGTTCAGGAACGACAATTCCCATCAGCCCCTACCAGCATGGCCAAGAGAGCGGCAATTCCCATCAGCCTACCAGCGGCCCGGTGGCCATGCTGACGAAACTGATAGGGTGTCGTTCCCTGGCTACTCAAAGCTTACAATTCCTGGGATCTAAATGCTAACAGAGGCATGGCTAACTCATTAAGGTGCCAAACTAAGATCAGGGAAACCTAGGCTCAAAACCCCACTCTGCCATGGAAAGTCTTGGACCAGTCACAAACTCTCATTCTTGATTTGATTGATTAATTTGATTTATTGTATTTATAAAGAGCCCTCCCCCGAAGGGCTCAGGGCGGCGAACAGAACAAACAAATAGAGCACAAATAAAATCAAAGTTAAATATAGCTCTATATGCTAAAATTAACCCCATTAAAATGCAGCATCCTAATATCAAAATTAACAATGGCGACCTACTAGCAATCCCCTAAAAAGAAAAAGGGGAGGAGAAGGGAGGGGGGAACGGCAGGGTCCACAGATGTTATAAGAGAGGAGAGAGGAGTGTTTGGATTGGAGACCCTGACAAGTGTTTGGATTGGAGACCTCCAAGGAATACCAAGGGCATGGCACAGAGGCAGGTAATGGCAAACCGTCTCTGAATGTCTTTTGCCTTGAAAACCCAAAGGGTCACCATAGATAATTATGACTTTATGACAAAACACAGAGAGACTGTCAGGAACAGCCTTGTGAAGATCTGCAAAGGAAAGAGAGGAATTGGTGGAAACTGATGCCACATATATGAGGACCGGCAGCTTAAAAAAAAGTAAAGGTAGTTTCCTGTGCAAGCACTGGATCATTATTGATGCACAGGGTGATGTCACATCACGATGTTTACTAGGCAGACTGTGTTTGAAGGGTGGACCTAAGTAAACAGGTAGCAACAGCTGAAAATTTTGAAGGTTTCATATGGCACAGAATTTATTCTAAGTATACCTAACCTGTGGACATTCTGGTCCAACATCTGATCCTACTGTCCTTTGATGCAGTACTGTTCATCTAGGTATTGATGGATGGATGTGAACCCTTTGAACACATTAGAGTACAACTTGAATTCTGACAGGGGCACATTTTTCTTACGGGGTACAAAATGATTTCAAGAATCCTCATCCAATCAACATCCCACTAGCTAATTATTTTGTTACCTTCCTTTCTAGAAGAAAACACTTTGGACTGCATCATGCCTGTGAGGAAAGTTAAGCTAGAAAGCAGCTCACTAGCCACATCTTGAACTTTTTGAGAACTCCCAGTCTTGCATGTGCCCTTGTGAAGGATCACACACAACAGTGCTTTAGTTGGAACTGATAGAGTAGTTTCATGATGTAGCAGTCATACAACAATTAGACTTTTAGTTACAATCAATCTGTTTTCAGAATGGCTTTTTACCAAATGACTAGGAGCACCCTATCTTATTTCTTAGCCTTTGACAATTTAAGTCTTCTTTATAAAACATGCTATTCATCTACATCTATCCAAATTTTGAAAGGTTTGCATCCTTGACACATGCCATTTCTTACTGTGTGCCTGTTATCCATCATTTATATATATGCCTTCCATGTCTGTAATCCATTTAATGCAAGAAAGCAAACAAAAAAAAAAGCAGATTCTCAGGTAATATTTGAGGTGATGTGGAGCTCTAGTGGCAGTATAGCAGAAAAACAGCAAAGTAATTTTGCAAAGAGGCTGAGCCTGAAAATAGACTGGGAAGTTCAACAGCTATAATCATTACCATTTGTTTTGGCAACAAGCAGTAAGGAGAATACGACAGTGAAAAATACAGGTGCTGCAGTCTAATCTCTATGTGGGATTGTACCACCTAGGAATCATCAAGAGCTCTGATATTACATATTAAACTTTACTCAAACTATTTGATATATGCAAATGTTAGCTAAAGAAAACATGTGCACATGTGCACATGAGGCTTCTGTCACTTCTAGCTATACTCTTACATACTTTTTATTAACAATCCAGGAGTCAGAATTTTTTTTCACAGGTCTTCAAGTAATAATAAGGCTCCCAACTCCAGGACAGCAAATTCCAGGAAATCTGAGGGTGAACCCATGGAAGGGCAAGGTTTGAGGAGGGGGGACCTCAGTGGAGTTTGTGGATCTCTGTTGAGATCATAGAGTTCACCCTCCAAAGCAGACATGTTCTCCAGGTGAACTTATTTTTGTAGTACGGAGATCAGTTGTAATTCCAAAAGACTTGCAGGCTCCACCTGGAGGCTGACAATCCTCAAACCAACTCCACTTCCAGAATTTAGAATATTACGTTGGGCCAGTAAATGGTATAACTTCATTAGCTCTGTGGGTTTTGTGTTCTGTTGGACAAAGAAGGTTACCAAACTTCTGCATCTCCCACTTAATTTTCATTCTTCTTAATGGTAAACAAACAGAAGTGATGAGTTTAACTATCACTGCTAGATATCAGGGCCAAAGCACGCTACATTTTTCCGTGCACACAAACCTAAGATGTCACATAATGTGACAAACATAGCTGTTAACATACACATCACACTCAGTCAAGATGCTGTGATCTGATTCTGCAAAATGTGTGAAATGACCTTTCCTTCTAGGGTTCAGTCTTCTTCGATGTTCAGTAGCACCTATTTTGGTAATCCTATTCAATATCTGACCAGGTATCTATGTTTCAAAGCTCTCAAATATTCAACAGCTATATCATAGTTAGCTCATGTTCCTTACTGTAGCAATTGTATGTTCACTGTACCAGTTTGTCAAAGTGTTCATTAAGCCTTCACAGCTGTATCTTATCCTGTTTAGCACAGATGTCAAACTCGTGCCCTCCAGATGTTATGGACTACAGTTCCCATCATCCCCTGCCAGCATGATGGTGGCAGGGGGTGATGGGAACTGTAGTCCATAACATCTGGAGGGCCGCGAGTTTGACACTTATGCTGTACAGTCACTTACACTATCATACACTCAAACCCAAAGCAGAGCCCACTACAGTTATTCCCAACTTCTAAAATCAGAGTAAACATGCAAACAATGATACCCAAGCAGTATGAGAGCCCTCCTCAAACACAGATGACACTGAAATAATCATTTCACAAATTATTACTCCAATTTTCACAGAACCCGACATTTCAAGCTTTGTTTATAAAGTACTTCCACTGGAGTTGATGATTTCAGCATTGAGCTCATATTCCTTATAATAATATACAGCATAAGACAAGCAGTCAGTTTGTAAAATATTCCTTTACAGTGATGAAGGAAACAGTAACCAAAAAGTTATGTATACTTTAATGCAAACTGAAACCAAACACTAAAATGATTTTAGGTCTGTTTTTGAGCAGTTTGATGTATTTATTGAACTACTGAAGATCTAAGCTGCACCAGAAAAGAGCCACCAATGTATCCCTATACCATGTGATAGGACAGCATACATTGCTTCTAGTTAAATGCAAATGTTTCTAGGCTGTTTGCACTAAGATATGTGAGCATTTACACATCAGACACTGACAGAGTGAATCCTACTCCTTTGAATAAAACTTACTTTCAAATACAAATTGGCAGGCTCAGTCTATGCATGTTTACTCAGAAGTAATCATAGCTGGTTCAATGGGATTTAATCTCAAATAAATCTAAGACTACAGCATTTTAGCCCGAACTTGCACATCTTTATAATAAATGCTATTACATTCAATAAAATTTTACTTCTAAATGGTTGTTCACAGGACAGATCATAATCTGTGACCTTAAACTTATTTGTAGGGAACAAACCCCATTGAATTCAACTCATACCTTTATGTGGAAGAAAAATCTCACCTATTTCTATAAAATTCACTTTTAGGTCATCAATTTAGGGTTGTCCCTGAATGTTAACCAACATTTTCACTCTTTGTCAATCAAAACCTCACAGAAGGTATTAGCAAACTTTCTACATTTTGGTTTAATCAATATGTCAAATGAACTTTCTCCGTACTATGTTACATATAGGCTAATGAGCAATATGTATCTGTGAAGCAATAGATAAAAACCATGCCAAAACAAAAATAATTCCACATTGCACTTGTTTACCTGGTGGACAGTTGCATTCTGGAGGAACTTCTCTTGCTATTCTGATTTTGGCCATATGCTCATAGGACTTCTGTATAAAAAAGAAAGAAAAATGATTAAACAGAGGTTCAGTCTTGGCAGAAGAAACTGGATTGTGTTAAATGTTCTCCATGTCCATGTTAAATCAAGATTTACTGTTATTTTATAACCTGCTTAACTTATAAGAGCTTCATCACTTAGATTTCAATCAAGCGGAATCACTTACTTGCTCTGACAATAACTAATGTGTTAAACAGAAACACACACACACACACACACATGAAGGCATTCCCCTACACAGCAACTGTGTTTTCTCTCTTCATATGAACACAATCACCCACCCTTCCCACAGCATCTGTGAGACACAAAACAAAGGCAGGGAAGATGGATTTGGGTGCCTATCTGTAAATTAGAGATGAGAGAGCAATGAATATTTTATGTATGAAGGTCAAATGATACCACATTATAGGAGTAACTGCTGCCAACTGAGGTCTGGCTGTTGCCAAACAGTCCTTGGGGGCCGGGGCCTGGCAGCTCACTGAAACTTGGAACCATACTTTACAGCCAAATATTTGCATGGGCTTCTTGCTGAGATTCAGATTTGAAATATTCTTTTTATGTTCTCAAGGATCGCAGCAATGCATTTAGGAGCCCAAACTATGAAGTAAATGGAGTTTCTCTTGCTCACTAGGATCGACATAATTTTTAAACATGTGAAGTAGTCCTGGTAAGGTTGCCAGATGTCCCTTTCCTCCCCAAGAGTGATGCCTTATAATTCTGTCTCTTTATTCTGTGCCCACAGAATACAACAGATGTCCTTTATTTCCTTTAGCTTCAGAGCACTCCACTGCAGTGACTCTGATTTGTAAGAGTTTCTTCTAGCAACTAACAACTGGAAGTTCATTTCTAAAACAAGAGGTCCCAGAGCTCAAACCTGCTCTAGCAACACACTGTTTGACTCAATACCCTTATTCCTTATAATCCCCATGTGCTTAGTGCGCCGTGTGAAAAACGAGGTGGGGAAAAAGCACATTGTGCATTCTCAGAGAAACTCCTTTCATCTATATTACTTCACCAACGCTGGAATTTAAAATTGGCCTTAGGGTTAAGTCCTGTTGCCCCCAGGGAATCAGTTCCCCAAAGGGCTAAATTAAGGGATACATTCCAATACAGCTGGCCTAGCAATCACTTTCCCCTTTCCACATTCCCCTGGGTTTTTAGCTCTGAGTTATTAGGCAACACATATATTTTTCACACTTTTATTTGGTACCTTTGGCTTAAGATTCTAAGGATGCACCGGTCTCATCAATAAGTACTCAAACCTTGTTGGCTACGATCTAGCCAGCTGTTTTGAACCAGCCCACCTCCCTCAGCAAACAGGCAACCTTTGTGGACCAACCCACCCCCACCTTGTCTTTCCCGGAGATGCCCTCGCCCACCCCCCAGTTTCCAAGCCCACCACACCTGAGCCAGAAGTCGCTCCACCTTTTCCTGCATCCATGAATTCAGCTGATCCAGAGAATAGCTGGGCAGCAGCTGGTAGGAAGCAGCAGCCGCAGCCGACAAGTCCCCTTGGGCCATCTCCATGGCCAAGACTCTGGCCTGAAGGTCGTTGGTCTTCATCCCCAGATACACACAGCAAGCCACAGACGCCACCGAGAAGAGGAAGGCAGTCAGCAGCCAGCTGGAGGGCGCAGTCCTGCCCCAGCAGCAGCGCTGGCTTCCAGAGCAGCTGGCCTCGCTGTTGGCATCCTGACCCTTGGCTTCCTGGCTTGTTTTCCCCACCATGCTGTCATTCGGGGTGGGGGGAGAGCAGCTAAGTTTCCTCCCTCTCCTCTTGCGTGAAGGAGCAAGTTAGCCAAGAGAGGGTCGCTTTCCCACCAAGACAGGAAGAAAAAACGCCAGACAGCAGCCTCGAAACAAAATGCACCTTTCTGATAATTATTTTTTTTTCAGTGTGCAAAGGTGACTTGCACCCCAGGCTGAAATGCAAGGACCCTGGAAACAGCCATCCAAGCCGGCGCGGAAGGAGGGTCAAAGCAACGAGATGGAAGATCCCACAGCGCGTGGCTGCCGACCTGCCCCAGGTGTGCTGAGGAGAGACACCCCCCGCCCCCTTCCTCGACGGAGCAGCAGCAGACGGACTTGTTGCTTGCGGCTTCTCGACGCGCCCTCCCTCCCCAGCTAAGCCTCGGATAACTTCGGCGGCAGCCCTGGAGCAAGGGCGAGGGACCCCAGCGGCGCGGCTCTGCCTCCGTCGGAGTGCGCTTGCAGCCCCCCTGCCTGCGTAGGCGCCCTCAGTAGCGGCTGTCAGGACCAGTAGCAGCAAACGGCGGCGACTCCTCCGGAGCCTCCCACTCCCGCGCGCTCTTCTCTGGACTGCACAGGGAGCGCACGCCGCCTGCCAGCGCCTGCCAGCAACCTCGGCAGCCTCATTAGCATAATGTATTCACCTAGACCGCGGGGCGGACGCCCAGCCGGCCCCTAGCAGGAGGGCCGGGGCCGAGGTCATTTGCATAATGTATGCAAAGCTCCCCGACGGCCACGCTGCGCTCCTTCCAGGACTGCACGGGCTGAGGCTTCGGAGTTGGAGGCAGGACGGGAGCTCGCGGGAAGCAGCCTCAACGAGAGAGGGGGGCCGGCGGGCTAGTTTCGGAAAGGTCCCGGGGCTCGCGCCTGTCTAGACGTGTATCGCAGCAGCGCGAAAAAGCGGGTAGTTCCTTGCTGGTGGTGATGGGGAGGAGAGAGGGAGGAAGGTCCTACACGTTTTCCAGAAGGGAAAAAGAGACCTTTGGGGTGGAAAAAGGTAGAGATGGAGTCTGTTTTCCGCTTGACTTGTGGGCGGCACAGCTAGTTTTAAGTGGACTAATTGGTTAGTCATGGCTGCAAAGATGCCTCTGATAAATCTGGTGGAACATTTGAACATTAAGTTTCAATTGCACAGTATTGCATTTCCTGCCCTTCGTCTACGGCCCCGGAGGTGGTATTCATCATCCTTCTGTACTCCATTTCATCCTCACAACAGCCCTCTGAAGTGGGTTAGTCTGAGAAGCAGTGGCCAGGCCTCATCAAGCCAGCATCAAGACCATGAGGGTTTGGGCCAGAGGTTGGTTGTAAGCACCATGCCAGCCCTCCATTTTGCGCTCACAGCAACCACATGAAGTAAATCAGGCTGGGACAGAGCAAGTGGCGCAGAGTCACCCAGCAAACCTCACTGCAGTGTGGATTGGAATTGGTGACTCTCTGGGCATGGAAATCTTTAAAGCCATTGATTTTTCTAGTGTGAGTATATATTAGCTTCAGTCCTGCTGTCCATCAGTCCATCCATGGCTCATTCCACACATGCAGAATAATGCACTTTCAAACTGCTTTCAGTGCTCTTTGAAGCTGTGCGGAATAGCAAAATCCACTTGCAAACAGTTGTGAAAGTGGTTTGAAAACGCATTATTTTGGGTGTGCGGAAGGGGCCCATGGCTCCTTTCAGCACCCATACTCACTGCATACATAACCTTTCCCTAATGGTGCTAAGCACTGCCCGCAGCCGGGAGCAACAACAGCAAGTAGGCCCTTAGCAGAAAGGCCAGGCACACGCAGGAAGCAGCAGACTTGCCCCTGACATTCAGTGGGGTTTACTCCCAGGAAAGTATTCTTTGGATTGAAGCCTAAGTGTCTCATGGCAGCAGCCTACAGACTTTTTTACAACTGATGATAACCTCCCCTTCTGACACTCTAAGCAGGATCAGCTTCAACCTGCTTAGTTTACTTACTTTAAATAACCAAAGGGATGCTACACCCTCTTGGTCATTTTCACTCCACTCATGTGACCAGAAAGTACTGGGGATGGGTGAAAGCTCTTACCAGCCTGGGTAGATTCTTCCTACCTTATCCATCTGACATTAGGCTAGTGCCTTTCATCAGGAACTGTTTGCAGGGCTGCCTTTCTTACTGCAGGACCAGTCTGCCCGGTCGCTCCTTTCCTGTAGTCTGCCTGCAGGCCCATCTTCTGTGAGTTCCCCTCCCCAGTTGTGCTGTGTCGGGGTGGTTCTAGGCTAACCTCACTACTGACCAAGCAAGGACAGACTGGTGCCATCACAAGGGAGCATGACCTGGCTATTGGTGCAAGGAAGGAGTTTTTATCCTGGCTGTCTGCCATCATGGAAAAGAAATGGGGAGCTTACTGAACCCCTAAGGGGTGTCTGTAGCTGTTAGGGGACCCGGGGGGGGGGGTCCTGCTGCCTGACACATGATTAGAATTATATTAGGGCCAGAGAGGTTCAGTTGTTAAAGTGATAGTTGACCGGGGGGAAACCCAAGCTTCAAATATTCACTTACCATGAAAATGATTAAATACACTCAAGCTAGTTGTTCATTCTTACCATAACCCACAGATTTTGTGAAGATAAAGGGAAAAATTATTCACATTGTCCTGAGCTCAGGGACAGATTGGCCAGTAAGGAATCTCAAAACAGCTTACAAACTCCTTTCTTTTCCTCACAACATACACCTTGTGAGGAAGGTGGGGCTGAGAGTTCAGAGAGAACTGTGACTAGTCAAAAGTCACTCAGCAGGTTTCTTGGGTAAGAGCAGGGAAACAAACCTGGCTCATCAGATTAGAGTCTGCTGCTCATGTGGAAGAGTGGAGAATCA
Source organism: Sphaerodactylus townsendi (assembly GCF_021028975.2). Taxonomy (NCBI): domain Eukaryota; kingdom Metazoa; phylum Chordata; class Lepidosauria; order Squamata; family Sphaerodactylidae; genus Sphaerodactylus; species Sphaerodactylus townsendi. Next base: position 61,292,573 of record NC_059434.1, read on the forward strand.
AGCCCAGTTTTCCAGATTACAGTCTGCCACTCATATCTCATAGAATCATAGAATTCAGCTTCTGGGTGCACCCTCCCTTCCCAGCTAAGAGAATCATAGAATCTCCATAGCTAGGCTGACACAAATACAAGAATCTTAGCCACTCGGAAGACCCATCTACCTTCCTAAGATTCTTGTATTTGTCTCTGCATAGCTACAGAGATAACTCATGAAAAAAATCTATATATTGCCAGAATTGGCAGGATGAGCTGAGTACAACTATGTACTTTTTTGCGCTGAAAAAGCACCCAGGATTAGAACCTGTAGAGCAAATGTCCTGGGGCAACCTTCAACAAATGGCAGCAGGGAGTATCCCTTCAGCTGCACACAAAACGTTGGGCACAGTCTGAGGATGAAACTGACCAGAGAGCAAAACGGTGTGACAGGAAACAGCCTCTTTCCGCCTCTGATGCCTTTACTGTCTGGAAAGCACACCAGAAGTCGACTCTTTTTAAGACATCTCCCGAACATCTAATTTTTGGTTTGTGGAGTGAAAACAGGCAGTAGCCTCTTTCAGAGGCTTACTGTGGCCAAATGGCGCCTGGAGGCAAAAAAAACCCTCCAGGCACCACTCGCATGCGAAGCCCAGCTTACTCACAAGTAAACCCAATTTACTCATGAGTAAGCCACACTTACTCGCAAGTTGGGCTCCAGCCCCTCTTCGCTACCGGCAAGCCACGGAGCCAGTTTCTCTCGCCTCTCAGCTTGCAGGTAGGGAGGAGGAGGAGGTGGCAGCCCCTCTTTGCTGCCTGCAAGCCGGGGAGTGAGTTTCTCTTGCTCCTCTGCTTTCAGGCAGGGAGGCGGCAGCAGCAGCTCCCAGTTCTTCCATCAGCAGCAAAGGAAAGCAGGACTGGGAGCTCCATGGGTGGTTCTGTTTGTTCACGTGGGGGGAGGTAATCCCCCCCACATGACCAAAGGCATGCGCCCAGAGACATGGAGTACCCCATGTCCCTAGGGCCATATGCCACTGGCCTCTTTTTAAGATGTGCTGTGCAGAACAGACCAATGTATCGTTCATGGACTTAGTGACATCACTGTGAAATTTATAGATATATATAAAACTGGGCAGGAGTGATGAAGTGGAAGATAGAGAGGATAAGGGCGTTGGCAATATTTTGTACATGACATGTGGTGGTAATAATGAAAATTAATGTAATGATCAGCATTATCTGGAAGACCTGCTTGGTGTTAGGATTGGCAACCTGCAGGGTTGCCAGGAGATCACCTGGAGTTATGGAGATTAGTTCTCTTGGACTGTGGCTGCTTTGAAGGACACACTCTGTGGCATTATATCCTTCTCAGGTCGCTCTATCCCTAAATGTCCAGGATTGACTTGGCAGCCCTACTTGGTCTGCTGTAGTTATGTCAACACAAGGTATACTACAGCTAGTCCCATCCACAACATCTGGTAAGCTATCAACAGTCATCACAGATTTACTGTGGCCAAGATAAAATGAAGAAGGGGGGGAAATAACAGGTTTAGGTAGTATTAGCAGGAAATGAGAGAATAAGATAGCACCAAAATAGAGCTTTCTAACAGACTGTGCTGTTATATATAGTATGTTAATGCCCCTTTTCTACGTCTGCAACAAAAATAAAAATTCATTAGTGCTCAAGAAACAGTGGGGAAGCAGACAAGTAAGCAGAATGAAACTGCAGGTCTCTTCAATTACATGGCTTTGCAGGGTTTTTGCTCCTAACTTGGGGTGGGGGAGATCTATATCAAGCAGGCTCTGGGCATGCCTCATGGGTATTAGAAACTAAGGAAAACAGATGGTGCTGGTATTTCCCGTGTGTTGAACAGCAGCTCCTTGGGGTCAAATAAGGAGGGGAAATGACAATGGGGGCAATTAAGCTCCTCCTCCTGCTGCTCCTCACATTCGAAAACCAATCAGTGCCCCCTCACATATCTAACAATAACTTTAAAACCCCATGAAAATCTGTTCAATGTCTTAGCTCATTAAGGCCAAAGGAGCTCACAATCAGGGGGGCTTTGTTCTGGGTAGAGGGTGACTTGGGTGATTTGTGGCTCCCTTTCAGACTGACCAGTCACAGTGGGGTGGGTCAGTGAGAAGCAACCTGTTTACAGATGCTTCCACAGGATCTGGTTTTCATGGAGCTGTGCTCAAGTATCAGTTGCAAATATTACAGCAGTCTGGTGCTGAACAAGTAGTGAACCATATCTTTAAGGCTAAATGTTGCCAGTTGTCGATAAGCACTACTGCATACCCCAGTGACCTTTTTCGAAAGACTAGGCCTGAAGCCCAGTATCTCCAGGTGACACTGGAACAAAATACTCTTTTCACAGACAGAGGAAGTCCAGGGATATTTGTTCTGTGTGAAAAGGGTTTTGTGTAATTCATATACTGTTACAATAAATGTGTTGTTGTAGATCTGTCTTTACCTTCAGTGGTTCTTCTGTTGCAGTAATGTTCAACTGTACCAGGATTCAAACTGTGGCATTTTGATGCTGGAGGAACATCGTTCCTCTCCTGACTAGTGTATCTGTTGCAGTTATAAGTCCTGTGAGGAATGTAGTTGAGCATCAAGGATCTTTAATGACCAGGACACGATATGTTAAGTGATGAATAAAACAACTACTTCTTCCAACCATTTTTGACCTCTGAATATATTACTGTTTTGCTTCTTCAAGACCAATCAGTCCCATTTATATAGCCCCTTTTTAAAAGTCCCACATTCCTACAAGGCCATGTCCTCCTCTTTTTACAATTTCTTCAGGTTATTTGCCTAAAATTCAGTGCTGTTGGGAAGGGGAGTTTTTCCTACTCCCCATGGCATCATGTTGCATTTGTGTGCTTTCCAGAGTTTCCACAGATTTTCTCTGAACTTTCCCAAACCTTCTTTGTTCTTTGTGTGATATTAGCATGGAGGGCCCTGGCAATTGCTGTGGTTGTTGTCTGGTTTCTACCACGTTGCCCTTTAAGTGCTACATCTGCAGACCCAACAGGACTCTTTTGGATATCTTCACAGGTACCCTGTCCTGTTTAAACCCAATCTCTGCCTGCACCATGAGCTGTAGGGCAAGAGCCAAAGGGCTTTTATCCTGTGGCACTCAACAAAGTGATGATTTAAAACCCCAAATGTGTCCTGAACTGCAGTGGTTGAGAAAACAGTTCTGTTACCCAGATGCAGCTATCTTGTGGAAGAGGGAGGGTAAGAGTACACCATCCTCTTGTGTGTGTTATACCAGGTAACAGCTGGTTGTCTTTGTGTTTTTGTCTTACCCAGAGCCACATGGGGAATGCTGCAGGCAGAATGCTCGCTGGAATAGGTTTTATGGACCATATCACTTCCAACTTGTTCGAACTCCATTGATTCCCAATTTATATCTGGGTCCAGCTGAAGGAGCTGTTGTGGACCTTTACGTCCCTTTATGGCTTGGGGAGAGTATTCCAGAAGGAGTGCCAACCTGCATATAAATCTACATGTCACTTCAGTCATGTTCAGTGGTCCTGAAGCTAGAAGGGGGCAACTCAAGAAAGGGCCTTCTTGGCAATGGAACCTAAACTTTGGGACTCTTTCCCCCGAGAGAGTTGTCGTCTCCCTGTATTGCTGTCTTCAGCTAACGGGTGATTTGTTTTTGTTATATTTGGCTTTTCCTCACTAACTCTTATCCTTCCTCTATGTTGGTGTGTTTTTATGTGTTTTGAATGTTTTATATATTTATATTTTAAATGATTTTTAATGCTTCAAATGTTTTATGAATGTTTGAAATGATTTGATGTTTGCTGTCTTGGGGACTCTGAAACTCCAGGGAGAATGCTGACATGCAGGGGCTCTATGTGGAAGATTTATGGAAGGATACAATTACTGGTCTAATCATGAGGAAAGGGCCTGTGCTGAAAAAAATATACATAATTCACTGTATTGTTCCCCCAAATAAATCTGGAAACCAACGATCTAAATGTATTGCTATCTTCTACTGAAATGCAACACAAGGATTTATATTGTACTTGATACAGTATATATATCAATATGTTTACCAGATGGATAAAACTTTCATGTTATTTAATACTTAGATTTATGCATTGCATATATTGCACAAACACATCATATATTCAAATATTTAAGTAAGAGTTTTCTAACACTGGAGGCAACTCAGTCACCTGAGCATAAAATTGTCTGAGTTTATTGTTTTGATAACCTTACTGGTAATTCTATAACCCTATTAAAACATATATCTAGCTTTTAACATATGTTATAGAACGTATCTTTCCCACCAACAGAGCAACTTTGCAAAAACGTAAGTGCAGATGTTAGATAAAATCGACAATCTAAATGTCTCTTTGTCCCAAATTCACAACATTTAAAAAAGAATATTGGTGTGGAGTTGTACAGTATTCATTATTTATATGAATGTATAAGAGCATACCACCTTTCAACGGATTAAAATGACCCCTAATGTTAATTTAAGCATCCTATCATTTGGAACAATATTTAAAATATTTATACCCACTTATCTCTGCAAACTGAAGATGACTTGATTGAAAAGTTCAGAATGTTAAAGAAGATTCCACCTTAATGAAAAGGACAGAATATTCAATGTATTAACTCACAAATCATATACCTTTTTGTCATCTTATAAACCATTCATGGCACTAAGGGGAAACAGGCACATTTTCTATTTAGAGGCAGCATCTTACAATCTTTTAGAATAGGTATTTCATGCCTTATCAGTATCCTTGTGATCCCGAGGAACAATTAAGAATGAGATAAACCTGTATTGTCAAGTAAAAATTACAGTTCTTAAAGATAAAATTAAAAAAGATCATAAAGTATCATGCTTACATTTTGAACGTTATTCCCCATTCAACCCACTTTTAAACTAGTTCATCCCCTCTGAAATAATCAGGCCTATGCATACTTAGTTCAGTGTCAGTTCAATATGACCAGTTCTCAGAATTATTTGATAGGAAAACTAAAATGTTTCAGGATGGACATATTATCCCTCCAAAACAAGTCATACCAGATCAGGGCTTTTTTAGTTTGCAGAAAGAGTATCAGAAAATACCTAATGGATTTTTGGTGTGTAAACTCTGGGTTTCATTCCAAGCTCTTATGTGCCTCTTGTAGGGCCAGGGCAGGTGGCCTTAGCAGGCTAGGTCTTGGCAGGCTCTCTGTTCTCTGGGTGAGGAAGACACACACATCATGCAGGTTGTGTCAACAAATGTTTCATTCAGGATTTTCACAGGGTTCTAAGGGTGGTTTACAGCAGCCCCTTTCCCAGACACCTCATATCCCGCTCCTTACCCATGCATCCAGTCTCACCTTGACACATTCAGACATGCGAGCTTCTCGTTTCCTTCACCACCCAATGCCAGATGAAGGGATCATCAACATCATAGGTGTCAAACTCACGCCCCTCCAGATGTTATGGACTACAGTGACATCATCCCCTGCCAGCATCATGCTGGTAGGGGGTGATGGGAACTGTAGTCCATAACATCTGGAGGGCTGCGAGTTTGACACCTATGATCAACATCATAAACGGAGTGCCTAAAAGTATAATGTTGCATCTAAAGTATCCTAATTCAGCCTGCAGCTTCCAAGCTATTCTATTAATTGGAAGAGAATATGTAACTGTCTGCATTCTGCAGCTCACTATTTCATTGAGAAATCTCTCCAGTCTGAATCAAAAGCATTCTCCTTACCTAGATATGTGCAGATGATGAATAGGGGGAGGGGATTCTGGCAGTGGATCATATATATTCCAAAGTGGCCAATGCATGAAAGAAACTAGTACATTGCTGATGGTTCCAAGTCTAGTATTCACTTACCTGATTTTTGGACTGGATTCAACAGGTAAATCATCAATCATCAGGTGCATGGCTGTCTATGGAAAATGCTGCCCTAGCAACCGGCTCACAACCAGTGATAACAGGCAACAGTCTTGAAAAGAAGTCAAGAATATGTTGTGCAATAAAAACCAGAGGGAGAGATTAGACAGCTTGATCTCTTCTGTTGGAAGCCAACAACTTCTTCTCTTCCTATGAAATGTGCCATGAGATTTAGAATGACTAATGAGTGCTTTGGCTGTGTCAGCTGCTCAGGTCCAAGTGCTGGCAAGTACCTGGGGGCTGGGGTGATCAGGCAAGAGGAGGAGTAAGATGATAAGTTGGACAGATCTCAGGGCTTTTAGCCCTGCTAACATGTATGGACAGGGGGACACGTGTGCTTCTACAGATGTCTGTGTAAATGTGGCCAGTTTGGCCTAGATTCATGCTAGAGTAGCCTGAGCATAAGAATGGTGAAAACAGATGCAAAAAGTTTGTTTTGTTTCTCCATCCTCCTTAAAGAATCCTTTCACTACTTTTCATCCAAACAGCCATCTGCCTCTCTGGCTAGTTTCCTGATCCAGATACATTCAAAGACTTGGTTATTGTTTGTCTTAATGAGTTTTGCAACCCACAATTTTAAATTTCTTTTTGCTTGCCTCAATGTCAATGTTTATAGCTTTTGCTAGAACCTTTTTGTTCACCTCGTTTAAGCAAACTTCCCACTCTTAAAAGGAATCTTTTTTCCTTTTATGGATTCTTTTGACTTGTTTACCATACTTGCATCCTTTAGGCTTTGTAATACTTTTCCCTATCTGAGGTATGTATTCTACCTAGACTCCAATTAATATGATTTTAATTAGCTTCCAAACATTGTAGATGGATATGACTCTCTTGATGGTCCCTTTTAGCCGCCTCCTTACTAGTCCCCTAATTTTTATAAAGTTGCCCATTTTGACATCAAATATGGGTTTTGGGTCAACCTTCTATTGACATACACGCTGATAACTTTTCCAGTTTGGTACAACATCTACATCTCACTCCAACTCTCAAGTTCTGCTGTACTGGCAAACACAGCGATCAGGTAGGAATGGCTAAAACAGAAGGATGCTTTCTGCCGGATCAGCAGAATTGCTGGTTGGCTCCAACTATTCCAGAGGACAGTCATTTACAATACTCAGAAACTTCAACTTTACAGCATGATTTGAGCACATATTTACTCAGTTATGTGATGAAAATCATCCGTTGTTGCAACATTTTCTGCTTTCGTTGCCTCCCCTATTTCTTTCATCTGATTATCCTCACAGTTTTCGTTTTGCAAGCAGTAGTACTTACCTCTGAGGCCCGGTATCTACCATGAGTGTCAAGGCAGAAGAATTAGGAGAGTCTGGCTAGGGTTGCCAATATCCAGGTGAGGCTTGGAGATTCCCCAGAATAACAACTGGTCTCAAGTGCCATCCAGCCTTAGTGGTTCATTATACATGGAATGCTTACCTCAAGGCTTTTCACTGCTCAGTGGGTTTGCAGTGGGGTCTCCTCACATTTCTCTGCTTACACATGAGGAGGCACTCACTCCTGCCATGAAGTTTTTCTGCAGAGAACTCTCTTGGGCCTCTGCTTTTCCTGCTTCTCTTAACTCTGCTCATCAACTCCTTAAAGGCACAGATGTCATCACACCCAATAGAAGGCAAGATAAAGAGCTTTCTTAAAGCCCTTTAAATTGCATTTATATAGATATTGTAGCCCCTTTCCAAAAATAATTCCCCACAAAGCAATTCCCTGGACCACATGCAGCTGAAGAAGAGTGGGAAGGGTAGAGCTAGGTAGGCTAGCTGTGGGCAGAAGGAAGATGTCCAGGGCAAAGCTGTACACACTGGTAGATCTGCCTGCTTTGACAGCAAAGAAAAATAAAAGTCTTCCAAGAAGTAGTGATGCTTGCCATAGAGAATGAAAAGTGAAAGAGGGGCTTGAGGAAATGCGTTCATATAAGAAATCTTGCTGCAACAGACATTTGCCCCCATCACAGACAAAAAAATGTTGTGTATCATTGCCTAGTGTTTTCAAGGCAAGAGATTATGACTGGTAATTTGCCATTGTTTTGCTCTGGATAATGACCCTGAAATTCCTTTAAGGCCTATCCAAATTTTAACCAAGACTGAATAGGGTTGCCACCAGTGGTGGGATTCAAATAATTTAACAACTGGCTGTTTACAAGCACCATCTTAACAACCGGTTCTGCCAAAGTGGTGCGAACCTGCTGAATCCCACCACTGGTTGCCACCCTCTATGTGGTGACTTTAGACCTCTTGCAATTACAACTGATCTTTAGGTCACCAACATCAGTTCACTTGGAGAAAATGGTCACTTTGGAGGATGGAGTCTATGGCATTATTTATTTATTTATTTATTTATTTATTTATTTATTTATTTATTTATTTATTTATTATTCTACTTTTATACCGCCCTCCCCCGAAGGGCTCAGGGCAGTTTACAACAGTGATAAAACAATAAATATTAAAACAATTTAAAGCAGCATCCAGTTTCTGCTTATCGAATTAAAATAAAAGATGGTGTCCCTTCTTAAGCAAGAAACCTCCTACAAAAGGAACGCTTGGAGTTGTAGCTGTTTCCGGGCACCCCTATCAGCGGCTGAACTCTCCAAAAGCCTGGCGGAATAACTCAGTCTTACAGGCCCTGCGGAATTTATTAAGGTCCCGCAGGGCCCAGACAGTTGGTGGGAGAGCATTCCACCAGGCAGGGGCCAGGAGCCAGAGACGTGGAAATGCCCTGTAATAGCCTAAGGAAACCAGAGCACACATCATAGAGGCGGGGATCACCCGAAGCAGATTGGCCTCTGCCGAGCGCAGAGAGACCCGGCGATGCCTGGGACATATGGGGCCAGGCGGATTCTCACTTAGATGCGGAAAGGTCCCAGAACCCGTAGGGCACTTAAAGGTTAACACCAACACCTTAGAACCAATCCCGAATGGCTCAACTGGGGAGCCCAGTGCAAGCGATGCAACACAGGCATGATGTCTTGATCTCTAAAAGGCACCTCCCGTGGAGCAGGCGTGCCGCTGCATGCTGGACCAGTTTCAATTTCGGATCAGCCGCCAGGAAGGCCAGCGTAGAATGCGAGTTGCAATAGTCCAGCCTGGAGGTGGAGCGTTGCATGGATTACAGTGGCGGAGTCCATCTATGGGAGAGGAAGGGGCCAGCCGCCCGGGCCTGTCGAGAAAGATGGAAAGAAGGCAACTCAGGGTTATGGGCCACCTGGGTCTCCATTGAAAGAGTCGAATCCCAGGTGGACCCCCAGGAACTCGCAGACCCGGAGGGTCGGTGCCAATGAGGACTCCCTCCCACAGTGGCTGGAAATCCCCCACTGCCCGCCCCATGGCCTAGCCAGAGCATCTCCGTCTTCCATTGGATTCAGCTTTAACCTGCTCTGCTTCCAACCAACCAGCTACCGCCTCCACACAATGCTGTAGAGCTGCAGCGGCGGTGACCGCTCCCCCCCCCAACGACAGAACGAGCTGAGTCTCATCACCATATTAGTGGCACACCAGCCCAAAGCTCCGTGATACCAAGCTGAGCAAGGGGAATGCGCATGTAGATATTAAACAGCAAGCCCGGGGACAGCAGCTCTCCATGAGGCACCCACAATGGAAGTGGGCACGCCAGGAGGCCAGTCCCCACACCGCAGCTTGCTGACCCCGGTCCCGGAGGAGCAAGGCAATCCATTGAAGAGACCAGCAGGTGCCCCGCACTCCGAGGCCCGGTGGCCAGGCGGTGGAGTCCAAAGGTCATGGTCCAACCACATCAAATGCTGCGGTAAGATCAATAATACCAGCAGCGCCAATCCGCCTCGGTCAAGCTGCATCACGGGTAGCGTATCTGTGACAGCGGCGAGGCAAGCATAATCTCCGATCCATGCCCAGCATGGAAGCCGGACTGGGAAAGGGATTGAAGGCCGATCGTCCTCAGAAAACCTTCCAGAAGCTGCTCCAACACCCACTCTCTCAATTACCTTCCCCAGAAGCAAGGTCAGGAAGGCAGGTGATGGTGGCGGGATCACTAGGATCTAACAGCGGTCTTTTTTAAGAGTGGAAGCGGACCACTGCCTCCTTCAACCCACCCGGAAAAACTCCTTGCTCAAAGGGAGCTGTTGATGATATTCAACAAGTGGGAGTGCGTAACTCCTCTCGGCATGTTTTAATAAGCCAAAGAGGTGCCGCGGATTCAAGGAAAGGACAGAGTGAAGTAGGTCTAACAGCAGCCAGGATTCTGTCCCAACAAGCCGGCTTCAGAGAGCAGGAAAACTGGGACAAGCAAGGGCCAGAAGAGACTGCAAGGGAGCCTCCAGTTAATGCCAATTGTCTCCTAAGGTGGCAGGGAGGTCACTGGCGGAAGACTGACCGCGACTTTATCTGCAAAATAGCTCATAAAAGCCTCACAGCTAATAGCCAGATTGAGTCATTTTTGAACCCTCTCAGATATTAAGAGGTGAGAGGGCCGAGATAATGCGAAACAGTTGTGCTCAAGAGCTAGCAGATGCACGAGGAGAAGAATGCTCTCTTAGCCTCCTTCGCGCCACATCTCATAGGCCTTCATAAGCGTCCTATAAGATGTTACGTGGCGCTCGTCACCGAGACTTCCTCCACTTCGCTCTAGCCGTCCTAAGTTCCCGTTTCAAACAAGCGTAGCTCCTCGGTATACCATGGAGGCTAGCCGAGAGCGAAGATTAAGTATTAAGAAGGCGTTGAGGCATAACAACCTTGATAGCATTGGAAAGGCCGAGATTATTCCCAATCCGCCACCAGTCCCATCAAGGGTGCCGGTGGAGTTCAGGATCCCGCGGAGTAGTCAGGAATCCGGCGGGATCCACGCCGAGTCTCCGCGAGCGACGCCAAATCCATTTCGTCGCCCTAGAGGGGGGTATTGTGGCATGCGCATCCGAACCTTCAGGGAAATTGAAATTCAGAGGTCGAACCATGGCACTCTATCATTGGAGGATATGACCCACGTCAACACCTGACCCGAAGATCAGGTCCAGTGTGTGACCAACTTCATAGGTGGGGCCAGAATTTACCAGGGAGGAGGGCCAGAAACGTCATGCATGGATGACACCAGGTCTCGCGGCCACCGTACATGAGGGTGGTGTCGTATGGACATTGAAGTCCCCCAAAACGAATAAGCAGGGAACCGCGGTGCCCAGTCTACCACCACCTCCAGCAGCAGCGGCAGGCTATCCCCTGGGAAGCTAGGCATCCCGGTACACCAGGAGGATAGCCAATCTCTCCAAAGCCAACCACTCCAAAGTAACCACACTCCATGCCAGTGATCTCCGGGACAGGGATAAAAGCCTAAAAGGGATAAGGAATCACCCGGATTAACATTGCCATGCCACCCCCCCGGCCCCGTGTTCATGGTCGGTGGAACCGCAGCGAAACCTGGTAGTGCGACCTGCGCTGAAGGCGGCTTGGTCTCACCCTCTCGCACGCAGGTTTCGGTGATACAAAACCAGGTCCATCTGCTGAACTCAAAGAAAATCACCGGGAGAGCAAGCCCGGTCTTATTATTTGCGGACCTGGCATTGATCAACACCAAGAACCCGAAGCAAGCGTGCTTCTGAACCCAATGCCACCTTAAAGTCCAGCGGGATAGGTCGGAGGACAGAAGGTGTGCGAGCATAGCCATATCTCACCCACCTTCTCTCATCGCGGCCTCTGCCACTACCGTCCCTTACAAGCCCCGTCCCATCAAAACTGGGATCCCCAACCCCAAAAGGATTGCCCCCCATTCCCGCCCGTTCCCTCTAAAACAACCCCAGCGAAAACTCTCCACGCGGGTGGACTGGAAACATACACTAACTAACCTTCACCTAATCACTAATTCTTACAACAAGCGAGGCCTCAATTTTACAGTCTGCCCATTAACTCCCTAGCTATGCTGCTGGCCCTCCCATTAGATCTATCTAATTATTAAATCATTAGATCTATTAAAAATTATTAAATTATTTAAATATGTGCATATGTATGTATATACATATGCATACACCTAATAGTAGGGAAAAGAGTAGTAAACTCCACAGTGCGATACAATACAGACCCCAAAGTAATAGAGTAATGTTTTTGTTATGCTCTAGAATATTATTAAGAAAGTCTGGCTCTCAAAGGGAGACAGATGCATCGAGACGACCCTAATGGCCATAGACTGTCACTCAGCTGGAGTTCATCGAGAGCATCAATGCTCCAAAGATTCTTCAGCCAATGATGGTGTGTGCAGTTGCATAGGCTTCTTCTGCCGTTCAAAAAGCCCAAGCGGTTCAGTGTCCGTTCGTATTGCCAGGAGGTCCCAATCAGGGCTATCCGGTCTGGGCAGCTCCGGCCTGGACGACTCCGTCCCAACCTCCACCGCCGCCGCGGGGTCGATTTCCCAGAGGCCGCCTACCGCATTGCCTGCCGCCGCCTCCGCTAGATGTAATTTGGCCGATTCCTCCCCAACACAGAACTCCTGGTCTGGTTCTCCACGCCACCTCAGCTCTTCAACTAAAAATGCCCAGGTCCGTGTCTGCGCCCAGTACAGGGAGATTTCTGCCACCAAGCTCCCTAAGGGGTTTTCTGCCACCAACCCCCTACTGTGAGTCTTACTAGTAAGGAGACTGGGCGCAGCCGTTGATGTCCAGGAGGGCGGTTGAAGCAGAGGCGCCGGCGTCGGCTGGAAGAGAGGCGCCGGCGTCGGCTGGGAGAGAGGCCGGGGCTGCAGCAGGCAAGAGGCAGGAGGCCCGAAGGAGGGCCGCCGAAGCAGAAGCGCGGCGTCAGCTGGAGGAGAGGCGCCGGCATCGGCCAGGAGAGAGGCCAGGGCCGCAGCAGGCGAGGTTCTCCACGCCACCTCAGCTCTTCAACTAAAAATGCCCAAGTCCGTGTCTGCGCCCAGTACAGGGAGATTATATGCTATTGAAGTCCCTCCCCACCCCAAACTCCATCTTTTGAGGCTTTACCCCACCAGGCTCTACCCGTCCAGGTATTTCCCAACTTGGAGCTGACAACGCTACAGATGACTTTGCTTAGCTTCCAAGATCTGAGGAGATCATGCTAGCCTGGGATATCCAGGTCAAAGAGATCAATTCTGCCTTGAAAAATAACTGCTTTGGAGTATATACTCTATGGCATTATGCCCCATTAAGGTCCCCCCCTCCCAAAATGCTATCTTCCTCAGATTCCACCCAACCCCTCCCAAATCTCCTGGAATTTCCTATACCAGAGTTGCAGAGGGTAGACATGTTGGTCTTCAGTAGAATAACTAGATTCAAGTCTAGTAGTTTCTTAGAGACCAACAAGATTTTGGGGGGTATAAGAGTCACAGTTCGCTTTGTTGCCAACCTGGAGTTGACAACTCTATCTGGGGTATAATTGAGTGCAACATAACAATCAGTAATAAAATCCTCTAAACACAAATGTGAAGTATTGACAGTTTCCTTCATACTGGATACCACAAATTATAATGTACGTCTGCCCCCAGGGACTCCTACATGGAGATACCCCAACATTTGTTTTCTGGGCCTCATGTGATAGACAGAGAGTTGTCAGTTTTGAAGCCAAAGGCAAGGGGGAAGGCTTGGCTCCCTGGTGTTCCTTAATTCAGACAAATAAAATTGTGCAAGTGTCCTGGCTCAGAGTGCCAGCAGTCCACTCCTCTTATCAGCCCCCTTGGAGATGCAGTCAATTGAGAATCACTGCATTGCTGGGAAAGACCAGAGCACTAGACAGGGTGGCAGAGCCCTGCCATTTCTGTTCTGTAATGTACACAATGGTGTTTTTTACTGTTGTTAAGGCAGGATGATTCAAAGGGCAGTTGCCTCAGGCCCATTTTAAACTGGCCTTTTAAATGCTGAATTTTTTGTTTGTTTGTAAAAGTCATGTTCAGGCCTAAAATAGAATTGTGCTTCATTGCAAAGAGGAAGTATATCCTCCTGGCTCCCTGCCCATTCTCCAAATTATATATTACTTTCCATGGCTCCCCACTTTCCTTCATCTGGCCACGGTGGCTGGCATTTGTTGAGTTGTGGGGGTTTTGTGGGAGTGACCAGATTCCTGGCAGTTGGATGTCAGCAATTTGATTTTATGCATCTTTTTCTTTCCTCTAAGTCGTATGCCTGTGTGAAAATTACTTGTAGATTCTACATTCTGGGCCAGATTGTACATAGAATGACAGGAAAATGAGAAGATAACAGCTTTCTGTACTCTTATGTGTGCAAGGACTATAGTACCCTGATTACCTTTCATAGGTTTTCACAAAATTCATTTCATGATAGGGAAACTACATCATGAACACAAGGAATGGCACATTCAACAAAGGACAAATTTAAATGTAACTGCTCTTATATGCTCATTCCTTGATGATCCTGATTTTTTTTTTACAAAATTTTCTGTAAGAGATACCCAAGTTAGAACATAAAACCACAGAGCAGTAGTAAAAAAAGCTTTATAAAATGAGACAATATGATAAAGAGAACAAAAAAGAGCACATAAACAAGAACAAAGCATCGTTCAATGACCTTCTGGAGTAAAATTTATTTTGACTTCTCGCTGCAGAAATAGTGCCAGTCTAATCTCCTGGAGAACAAATTCTATTATCGGGGACACTCCTGTGAATCATTGTCAACTTCAGTTCAAATAGTGGAGGTCCCCATAATGGAGTTTCCCAAAGTTAGGTCACATTCCTAGATCTTAAGACTATAGTAGCAGATGGTCCTTCAAGTTTTTGGAACTAAGAAATGCAGGGTTCCAAAAGTCAACAATGGAAACTTGAACTGGGCTTACAAGTACAATGGAAACCACTGCAATAAATACTAGTCTAATGTGTTCTCTCCAGTGAGTTCCAAGCAAAACACTGGCTCCTGCATTCTGTAGCATCTGAGTCTTTCCCAGCAACCCTATGTAGAGTAGTCTGATCTGGATGTTACTAAAAGGCAGAAAGGCAGGATATAAATCATGTAAACAAATAAATAAAGCATTTGTGACCAGTGCAGTCAGCTGTCTGCAGAAATTACCACAACTGATGAACCAGGCTATGCAGAAAAGGCATTGCTGACAACTTCTATCAGCTGTCTCTGCATGGAAAACAATGGATCCTGGAGTATCCCAAACTGTGTGCCTGCCTCATCTGGGAAACAGTAACTCATCCAAAACAGACTGTACATTTATTCCTGTATTAGCATTATTCACAGCCCACAGCACTTCAGTTTGACCTGGGCTATGTTTTAATTTACTCACTTCATCTAGTCCTTCACTGTTTCCAAACACAGTTTAGAATTTCTGCTGTATCCCTCAATTCAGATGGAAAGGAGAGATAGGAATATGTATCCTCAGCATATTGGTTAAATTGTGGTCCTGGTCTCCAGATGACCTCTCACAAAAATAGCAGCAGTCCATAAACCAAAGACCAAGAGGATGCACAGAAATCTTCCACTAACGCTCTCTGAAAATTTCCCTCCAAAAAGGGTAGGACTATATCACATGGAGCCCAAGCAATTCAAAAGACTCTATGGTTGATAGCACTAAATAGCTCTGAAAGGTCCAGGAGGACCCCTGGGGGCACACTTCTGCTGTTGGTAGGCTGTTAATTTGATCCTCTTAGACAAGAGGCCTCTGTTCTTATGGGTTCCTATCACCCCAGTGAATGTGCAACTGTCACTAAGAAAACACAAACTCCATAGTGTTGTTAATATGAATTAGTTATTGGAAGGTACTATTGCATAATACATTGAAAAAGCAAATTGAAAACAAAAAACTAAATTGGATGCATGATATATAGACCCTATCTTATGGGGTTCCACAAGGTGCAATTCTATCCCCCATGCTTTTCAATCTCTATGTAGAGTCCTCAGGACAAATTATTCATAGCTTTGAGGTTGGTTGTCACCCAGATACTGATGATTACTCAGCTGTATATAACCTTATCCAAATTTCCTGGTGATTCTGTAGTGGTCCGGAATCACTGATTGGCCATCGTGGTTAACTGGTTAAAAGTGGCCAAATTGAAACTAAACCCTGAAAAGACAGAAGTAATAAAAGGTTTCAAAAATGACTGCAGGTTGGGTAGGAGGAGGTCTTGAAGGAAATTGTTTTGTTGGAGTTTAACTGGCCCATGCTGACTCGATTGAAAGCCTTGCCATCATACTGGGTCCAGCTTTATTACTGGAGCTGCAAGTTAATCAAGCTGCAAAAAAGGCTTTCTACCAACTCAGTGGGCCCTTTCCGCACATGCAGAATAATTCACTTTCAGTCCACTTTCAATACACTTTGCAGCTGTGAGGAACAGCAACATTCACTTGCAAACAATTGTGAAAGTGGATTGAAAGTGCATTATTCTGCATGTGCGGAAGGGGCCAGGGGAGTCTGTAAGCTTGATATGGCTGACCTGGCCACCTGGATTGATGCCACAGTGACATGGTGACCAGACTACTGTAATGTTCTCTATATTGGTCTTCCCTCAAAATCAACTCAGAAGCTCCAGTTGATCCATCATGCCTTCAGTCATCTATTCACCAGAGCTAAACGGAGCATGCATATTACTTCCATTCTGAAGATATTCCATTGGCTGCCCATCTGATGCCAGGCTCAGCTTAAGGTATTCTCCATTGTGGCTCCTGCATTGTTTGCCCAAAGAGGTAATACAAACTCCCACTCTTCTGACTTTCTGCAAACTATGCACAACTGAACTATTCAAGAGGACTTTTCTACGCAGATAATAGGGTTCTACTATACAAAATGGTATTACAAACTTGCTTGGATAAATGATTAGAAAGTGGGGTCTATACCACTGTGTAAAGCTTATTGTAAGTAGGATCCTATTTATGTAATTTCTGTACCACTTAATGCATCATGTGAATACTTATGCTATACTTCAGTTCTTTCTGGTGTTCCAGACTTCTAGTATCCAAATCCATTAGTTATTGAACGTCCTTTTTTGTCGACTACTGACTTATTGTGTGTAATTCACCTTGAGTCCATGTGAAAAAGGTGGACTATAAATAACATAAATGAATTTTTTAAAACGAAGCAGCATGGATACAAAACAATCAGAAACATAGCTACATAAAATAATATGGATAATAATAAAATAATATGGAAAATAATATAAATAAACAGGCAGAACAGAAGCATGAGAAAATAAAATATGAGTCTATAATATAGTGTTTTCAGCAGAGGGGACACTAAGTAGGGGAGAAATGAACCATAAACCACAGACATTATAAACACACTTGAAATAAAAGGTTGCAAAAATGCGGGCAAGTCTAGTGCATGTCAGCCAATCTAAATCTAAATGCTAACTCTTAAATTGCCACTCCCTTCCTTCTTGCCCTTCTAGTTATAGATCAGTTTCCTAGCAAGCAAACTACCCAAAGCAGATATGGAACCGGGGGGCGGGGGGGTGGAAGGGGGCAAGGGCCCAGGCGTGACTTCTGTGGGACATTTGGGGGGCACTTTAGGTTGCCCATCCTTCCTCCTCAGAGGCCGGAAGTGGCAGAATGCCCTGGACAAGCGGGCAGCCTACCCCTTAGCAAAGCAATTAGCCCAAGCCTTCCACCAGCCTGCCCTCCAAGAAGCTGCAGTGCAGGATCGATGGGGGAGCAGGTTTCCTAGCCCAGGGCACCTGGTGCTGTTCCATTAACTGCCTGCCTAGCAGGAGGGCAAGCATGCAGGCAAGTGAGGGGCACACTGGCACACTCGTGGAAGGTGGCAGTTGGCAGGTGAAAGCAGAAAGTGGCAGGGGCTGGACGCCTGGGTTACCTGAACTCTGTGGCAAAGCCCTGCTGCCAATATTGGGGGGGCAGGTTCAAAAGTAGGGGTGGGAGATGTAGATCAGAAGTTGGAGGGAATGATAGGCAGGTCCAAAATTTGGGGGGCGGGAGAAGTAAATCCAGAAGTTGTGGAGGGGGGAATTATAGGGTAGGAGGGACCCCCTCACCTTCCTAACTTCTTCAGACAGGAAAACCACTAATTTACCTGTCTTATCATTAGATCACAGGCATTACTAAAATGGTTCCCATCCCAATTGGGTGGAGAAAGAGGTGAGGACATGTAATTTCTCCTCATGTATTGCTTACTTTCAAACTCAAGGGACAGGAAAACTCCAGACCCATAATATTTTTCTAATATCCCTAAAACATATTCCAGCCCAAGTTCTTTTCTGTCCTGAGACTGATTTTGTTTGTCAGAGCTGTAGACATGCACCTGTGCCCTGGAGGCTTTTTGCCTTCTCCACAATCGACAATGCATTCTGGAGACTTCCAATGAGAGGTTTCAGGCTGGGGTTAAGTAAAAGTACTGCAGCATAGCATGACGGTGTGTGCAAACAGTCGGGGGGGGGGGGTCTGTTCCCCATTATGTGTGGGACTCAGTCCTGTGCAATCTGGTTCTCATTGCATCTTGGCAGCTGCTTATCTTAACACTATTGGCAAAGCTAATATTCCAGTTGACATATCAGTTTCTGGGCTCCTTCAACTGAATCCACAGATTCTCCCAAAGCCACTGGAACAATCACACAAAATAAGATTTAAAAATCCAGCAACCCATACTTCCCCTCAGCCCATAATATCTCACAGAGTCAAACACAATTGAGACTGTTTGATACAAGGGGTCTTCTGCCCTAAGATTCTATTTGGACAAGCCCCTTCCCCCTCCAAAAGAAAAAACAAACAAAATATTTATCTCAATATTAACTGGTGCTTTCCCAGCATTTATGGCTACTTGTGGTTAGATATTCTTCATAGAATGCTCAACAATCACCCAAAACTATATCACTGCAGTTTCAACAAAAGTCATAACTTTTGATGGCAAACTACATAAAGTCAGGGTCTGAAATCCATTTTGTTTAAAGATGAAGGATGTAACTGGACCAATTCAGTGCCAAAAATGCACTGGATTGACATAGTTTATCACCATCTGTTAGGGAGCCCAAGGCAGCTTCTTATCCACGCCCAGATCAGAATCCAAATTGGAAAGGATCAACAGAATCAATCATAAGAATATCTGGAGCTGTTTCACCAACTGATCATGATTTCAAAATAAATGGTATATAAATATATGAAGTAACTGAAGTAAGCAGATTCCAACAAAAAGCATTATATGGATGGATCATAAAACTAGGAACCATTTGCAAACACAATGGCCAATTGGATAAAGAATGAATGGCTAAAACAGTGATGCTATGTGCCATATCAGCAGAATCACCGCAAAGGTCTATTGTAGAGCACCCAGCCATTTTCCTAGGCCAAATCTGATTTAGACTAAGAATCTAGTTACCTGTTGATTGAGAACAGGGAATTTACAGACACGCACTTTTACACAAAAATGTGAAGTTCCAATGAGAAATATGTGCAGTTCTGACTCAGTAGTCAAACAAAGATAATAAGCAGAAAGCCGGAATCTCGTTTGACAAACATGTTGCAACACACGTCATTTGTCTTTGTCCATGCGCTATTCATCATGTCTTGGCCTTCATCTTGGGTAAGGGAGTTCCTGCTGGCTTTCTTCTCAGAGTATGGCTGATTATTCAGTAGTGAGAAGGGAAATGCACACTGCATATTTATGTTGAGATGTTCATATTTATGTTCATTCCTCCCCCAAAGTGTCAAGGACTGTAAATCCAGATACTAGTCTGGTGAACAGGGATGTCTGAAATTATTCCTTGGAAGGAGAAAAGGGGCGATCCAAAAGCTGGTGTGTGTATACAAGGAAAACACACAGATACATTTTAGCAGGGGTCACGTGCGCATATGAGAAACACATAATCAAATGATTATGTCCTTACTGTAGCCTTTTTAGCTCCAAAATGCGCCAGGTATCCCTTCTGCAGCTGTAGAAATTCCTTGGAAACCTCTGCATGATAGGAAATAGGGATGTGTAGCAAGACATTTACTTGTGAAGATTTGACTAATATCAAGGAGGTTATTAATCTCACAGATTCCAGGATTTGGGTGCCACTGCAAACCATTCCAGTTTGATACTTACTTTGGCATCTGGTTGTCTGGCTTTGATTTCCTGGGAAGTAAAAGATAGGAAGGATTATAGTCATGATAAGTGGGAAAATTCTGCATTAGTAGCTACATGCAGTCAGCCACACTATCCAATAAAAATAGCATCATCCCATTCGGATTTTCATGAACAGTGTTTCCACTTATTGCCAATTATTTCACCATCTTATAGACTAGAGGAGGGTTTTCTGTTATCCAGGGCTGTGTGGATAGGGTTGTCAACCTCCTGGTGGCACCTAGAAATCTCCCAGTATTACAATGGCTCTCCAGATGACCAAGATCAGTCTCCCCAGATTAAATGGCTGCTTTGGAGGATTGGCTCCACATAGTATTATACCCTGCTGAGGTTCCTCCCCTCCCCAAGCTTTACCCTCAAAAACTCTGTATTTCCCAATACAGAGCAGGAAACCCTATGTGTGGGCCCCAGACTAACAGGAATCACTTATGGTCTGCCATTCTCATTGAAGCTCAAAATGGACTTACCGGTACTTACTTAGACTTAGTTCTGCCTGTGCAACTGGGCACATCGGGCAACAACTGTTCTCCTGCTATTTTGGTTGGCTGCGATGAGTTCAACTTCGTCCCATGAGATGTGAGCCTCGTTTAGGTTTTTGAAGGTCTGGCACCATGTCTTCTGAAGTCTACCTCTTTTCACTTTCCTCCAGATGGTACCCATCGCATCGTGGTCTTCAGGTGACAATGACATGGTAGGTGAAGGATGTTCCAGCAAGACACAATCATCACTCTGTCACAATGTCCTGAAGCCTTAGTATAACACTTCTGCATAGAATTTCCTCATTTGCAATGTGGTCACAGTGACTCCAAGAATCTTGTGAAGGCACCGCTGCCGGAACACGTTCAGTGGTCTTCCATGTTTCACAGGAGTAAATTGCAGTTGGTACGATGATGGTGCTGAAGAGTCATATTTTAAACCTAGTATTGATGGTAGATGTTGACCAGTTTTGGTGCATCCTCTGGAAAACTGCCAATGCTTTGCAAATTCTACAATTCACATCGGCTTCGACATCTCCATCTGAGGCCAGTGTGCTACCAAGGTAAAAAAAATCATTCTACTTCAATACATTGTTGACTGACCAAAAGGTGTATGTTTATGGAGGCATTTCCAATCTTCATAAGCATAACCCTTGTTTTGTCACCACTGATCCTGAAACCAATCTTCTCAGCTTCCCTTTTCAGGTTAGTAGCCATGTTCTGGAGGCATTCCTTGGTGTCAGCTAGCAGGGCGATGTCATCAGTGAGGTCCAGGTCAGTGAGCCGAGATTGATCTTTCCACTGAATGCCAATGTTCATTCCATTCATCACTTTCTTCATGACAAAGTCTACAACGAGAAGTAACAAAAATGATGAGAGGGTGGAACCTTGTCTTACTCCAGTCTCAAAGTGGACGACAAGATTAGAAAACCAGAATAATACATCCAGTAAAACTGGTGTCCCCTAATAAACCTGTGAGTATCTCTGAAATCTTGAAAACTGGCAGGCCAAACTAGCTACTATGGAGATACGACTATTTTAAGCCAAGTGTCTTCCTATGAGAGAGGCAATTGTTTCTGAATAGGTGCTGTCAGCATATATAAAGATAATGCCTTGTTGGCTCTTCTGAAAATCTTCTGCTTTGAGGTGAAAAAAAAAGTCAGCATTTGCTCTTTGCTTTGAGGAACAAGGAAGTGGATATCAAGAAATGTGTCAGCAAACGGCATGATGACAATGGATGCCATGTTGGAGAATGTTGCAGTAAATAATGCAACAAAACAGGATCACAAAATTAGAGAAATATGTAATAAAAGCAATATACTATAGCCAAAGAACTCTACAGTTCTTCAAAAGAAAAACCTGCCAACATTTTTTTCAGTAATCACCAAAAAATCTGTATCTAGTGGTTTAACCAGCTGAATGGCAGCCTGTGTTTCACAAATTCTTTCAACTAAAGTAAATAAAGTAAATGGTTTGCCCTTGTCTTCCCCAGTAGTCTACACTTTACCCCCAGCAAACTGAGTACACATTTTACTGACCTTGAAAGGATGGAAGGCTGAGTCAACCTTGAGTCAGCTACCTGAAACCAACTTCCATCAAGATCGAACTCAGGTCGTGAGCAGAGCTTTGACTGCAGTACTGCAGCTTATCACTCAGCACCATGGGGTTCTTTGATCTTTGACCTTGGCCCCTTCCGCACATACAGAATAATGCACTTTCAATCCACTTTCAATCCACTTTGCAGCTGGATTTTACTGTGCGGAATAGCAAAATCTACTTGCAAACAATTGTGAAAGTGGATTGAAAGTGCATTATTCTGCATGTGCGGAAGGGGCCCTTATCTCCTAGCTGCCAGAAATTTGGTCTGAATGATCTCTTGAGTGAGAGGTAGAATCCCGGACAATTTCATTCTAAACTGTTGTACTGGTAGTAGGGAAGATTGCCCTGGGAGGCGTGTTCCCCATTGAAACCAACAGAAGTGACCGCTGAATTGGTTTGCTAACACTATCTTCAATATTTTTTTACTTCTGATAATTGAACTCAAGTTTTTAAAATTCCACTTCAGATGTGACTTCTTCCTTTTGTGTCATTTTAAATTTCTTCTGCATATTGACTCCTTTCTTGTGTTCAGGCACAGCTGTTCCCCATGCAGTATGAAGCTTTTGCATGCATACGTTAAGTGTTCAGGAAAGTGACATGTGTGGTGATTTTTTAAAATGCTGACTCCTATACGTAGCAGCAGCTGCACATCACAGGAATTTCAAGCAGCTCCCCATTCACCCCTCAGAAGTTACTCTTAAGATAACAGAAGGTGCTACTACTGCAACCAATGGAATCTTTGGCTCATGCAACATAATAAACCCTGAGAAGTTACCCAGAAGAATGGTAATATCAATCATCAGTGGAGGAGTAGATTCGCCTACGCGGCTGGGAACTCCTCTCTGGCAATGTTTGAAGGTCTTTGTGCCAAGGTTTCATCAGCTGTACAATGGGATTTTGTTATTTGAGTGTTTCTTCTGGAAACAATTTTTAGGAAGTTTACCCATTGGAATATCCAGCCATATGCTCAGAATAAAACTAGACTTTATCATATTGGATGTTGGAGTATACCTTTATACAACAAGCAACTTTCTGGTTGTTTTTTTAATAGGTTCTGCACAGCATGTTTAAAATTAGAAAGGAAATCAGTCGTGTTGGGAGGGTTGCTGGCTTTCTGTGAACATTTGGTGGATATGCTTACTCATCAACTGCAGAGCTCTATGTTACCGTGTACTTGGGTATTCTATACAGTGCACATTCTAATACCCTGAAATAAATTAATGCATCTGATATGTTTCTGTGAACTGATAACCAACAACCCTTTTTGTATGTTGATTGTAACTTTTCTACTTCTTTCTGTTCCCCAGTATGAGATACATTTTTGTAGTTGCTCTAGAATTTGTTTCCCTGGCAGCTGATCTTTTGTGACCCACAATATACAATGAAGGCATGATATATTATGCAGCAGTTTTATTACATGCCTGGTTCAACTGGTAAGCTGTGTAGAGCCTATTATTTCAATACATTTCCATGTAATGCTGCAATATTATTTTAAGAAAGCCAGCATGGTGTCGTGTTACAGTGTCCAACTGGGACCTGGGAGATCAAGGAGTCGATCCCCAATCTGCTATGAAAGCTTGTTGGGTGACTTTGGACCAGTCACATATCCTCGGACTAACTTACTTTGCAGGGTTGTTGTGAAGATAAAATAAGGGGAGAATGCTGTCAGCTAATTTGGATTCCAGTCAAAGAGGAACATGGAACATAAATGAAACAGATAAGTTGTGAAAAGACGACATGGCTCCAAGGGCTTTGGGAAGTACCAGATTTTCTGAACCCTTTTCTATCTGGTTTCATACTGGGGTTTGGAACAGAAACTGCTTTCATTCTCTTGGTTGATGCAGAGCAGAAGAGGAGAAGGAGGAGTTTGTATTTGTACCCCTCCTCTCTCTCCTGGAAGAAGTCTCAAAGCAGCTTACAAGCTCCTTTTCCCTTTCTCTCCCCACAACAGAAACCTTGTGAAGTAGGTGGAGCTGAGTTCTGACTACTGCGACTAGCCCAAAGTCACCCAGCAAGCTTCATGTGTCAGAGCAGGAAACAAATCCAGCTCACCAGATAAGAGTCCATCGCTCAGGTAGAGGGGAATCAAACCCAGTTCTCCAGATTAGAGTCCACCAGCTCTTAACTACTACACTATGATGGATCTCAAAATTAGAGAGGTGTGGCAAGTGGAGCACCACAGAATTAATTGGGGCTTCCCTTGAAATGAAAAGGCACTGGATTGCAGCCAATAGATGTAGAGAATTAGTAGGATGAGGAAAATAAACATTTGGCCACACATCTATGTCTGTAATGTAACTTCTCCTAAAGCATACAAATCAAACACACACTAGAGATCCAGGAGCAGAGACCAGTAAACCTTATCATTTCTCTATGAGAATCACTCATGGGGGTGGAGTGCGGGAGACAGAGTTTCATTGGCTTTCTTTCCCACTGTAGAGAGCTGTTGGTAAGAGCCATCTTTCAACCCTCTGTGATGATCCTGTGTGAACAGGGCTGGCTCTTGCTGGTTGGCCTGTCCTTAACTCATGGCACTTTCAGGACCCTGTGACTCCTTTGGCCAGCTAAGCATCCCCTGAAAACTACAATTCTGAAGATGTTTTGCACTTCTAACTGCCTAATCCTCAGTTTAGATTGACATGACTGCTATCCAGTAAGCTCCTCGAAAGGTGTCAATTCTCTAAAGAGGATGACCGGAGGTGGGAATTTCTCCCCACGGACTCATGCAGCAGCTCCGGCTGCTGTGGAGTGATAAATGGGAGCCAGAGGCACAGCCCAGGCTGCATGGTCCAGAGAGGTGAGAGGCTGCTGGATATGGGCAGAGCCCTGCAGCTCAACATGAGCTGCTGGGAGAAGTCATCAGGAGGGTTGGCCTGTAGTGTCACTAATATGTAGATGACACCTAGCCCTGCCTTTTCCATCTAATTCCCAGGATGCTGTTGATATTCTGAACCAGTGTGGAGTCAGTAAGTGGCTGGATGAGATTGAACAATCAAAACCTCAATCCTAACAAGATAGAGGTTTTCTGGACTAGTAGGGAGGCAGACGAGGGGCTTCATATCTCTCTTGTCTTGGATGAGGTTATACTCCCCTTAAAAAACCAGGTTTGCACCTTGGGAGTGCTACAAAGCATAGCAATCACCTTAGAAAAACCAGGTGGCTGTGACGGCCTAGAATGCTTTTGCTCATTTTTGGCTGGTGTATCGACTGCATCTGTTACTGGGTCAGTCAGATTTACTCACAGTGATCTGTGCCTTAGTTACATCTAGATCAGGGGTCGGGAACCCGTGGCTCGCGAGCCGCATGCGGCTCTTCCGCCGCTGTTCTGCGGCTCCATGAGCAGAGCCGCTGGCCCCACCTTCGCCCGCCCTGCAGGCAGCAGGGCGGGCGCATCCCTCGCCCGCGGACGGCCAGGCCGCGCCGCGGGCTTTGCCTCCTGCCCGCCCCGCTGCTTGCGGGGCGGGCGCTCTTCCGGCGGCCGGGCAGGCCTGCAGCCGGCCGCTTTTCGCTCGCTCTGCAGGTGGCTGGCACATCTCTAGCTCGCGGCCGGCGCAGGTCAGCACCGCTGCTTTAGCCTTCTGCCCGCCTTCGCTGCTTCGCGGGGCTGGCGCCTCTCCTGGCGCTCGGGCAGGCTGCCATCGGGCTTTTCTCGGCCTCGCCTCTGCAGGTGTTTGGTGCGGGCACATCTTCTTCTTGAAGTCACAGGCTGGAAAAGGTTGACCAGCAAGGCTTCGACTCCATACCGGAAGTGCCGTGAGGACTTAAAGCACATCTCTCTCTTGGCCCTGTTCTGCAGGGCCTGCTTTGCCTTCTGCCCGCCCCGTTGCTTGCGGGGCGGGTGCTCTCCCGGCGGCCGGGCAGGCCGAGCCGCCGGGCCCCTCTTGGCCCCCCGACTTTGCTGGTTGCGGGGCCGCTGACCCCATCCTCACCTGCCCTGCAGGCGGGGGGGGTGAGCGGGGGGAGGGCGAGCTGAAGCATGTGGAGCCGGACGGGGCTTGAGCGAGAAAGTAAGGGGGTGAGCGGGGGTGTGCCAAATGGCTCTTTGGTGGAGAGCCAAATTTGGTGGTGAGCCAAATGGCTCTTTGAGGGGAAAAGGTTCCCGACCCCTGATCTAGATTAAACTACTGCAATGTGCTTTATTTTGGGATGTACAGAATGCTGCAGTTAGACAGCTAGACAGAGGCATAGCAAGGGGAGAAAGCGCCTAGTGCACTGGTGCAACTTCCGCCCCTGGAACGCCCTTGCCACACTCCCACAGGGGTGCATGCCTGGTGCGTCGCACACACCCCGGTCCCCTTGGAGCTACGCCTCTGCAGCTAGACCATCTTCTCCCATATGTTCCTATCTGGGAATTAAGATCACAGAGAGAGGCCCTCCTGACTGTCCCACCAATCAAAGAAGCTCATTTGGTGGATACACGAGAGAGGGCCTTTTCAGTGGCAGCCCACAATTATAAAACAACCTCCCCAGGGAAGTGTGTCTATCCCCCTCAGTTTTGATCATTAGAAGACAATTTTATTTAGTACAACAATCCTAAATTGTAATTTTAAATGCTGGTTTTGTGTTCTTTATGCAACCTATCATATGTATATTATTAATATTGCAAGTTCTCTTGAACCTCATAGGAAAGCAATACAGTTACTAGATAGTTTGAATGAATAAAGAATAGTTAAAAGAGTAACATATTATCCTTGCTAATGTAGCTAATTAGTATTTTTCATGGAAGGTTTAAAGGGGAAATAATGTAGCTGATAAAATAATGGGCCACATTCAAACAACCACGTATGGAAACTTTTCTGTGTTCCTTTCCATTCCTGTTGTGCCTTTTGACAGAAAAAGGATCATTCCTGGGGTTATGAGACTGGGGTTATGAGGGGTTATGAGATCTGCAAATAGATTTGTACATTCAGGTCAGTGCACCAGAGTGAGGAAGGGGGGATGAAACAGAGCCTTTTCCTCAGGGGAGTAGCACTTGCGGAAGAGGAATAAAAAGTTATTTTACCCTCTTGTCCTTTGTTTTAGGCCCTGAATCCATATGGCTGTTACCCTGGGAATGATCTTTTGGGCAGGTAGAAGGGGCTGCAGGAATAAACCATTTGCATGGAATGGTAGAAAATGGCCCACTATACATAAATCACAACTTTAGACAAAATGATACTATGGAAAAAGGAAGGGGAATCAGTGTTGATTCTCTGTTCTACCCATCCCCATGGATTAAATGAATTTCAAATGCATGTAGCCATCTATGCCATCTGTCAGATTGTCATACTTCTCAGATCCCAACAATTAATATGCTTCCAGATGAAACAGATGTAAGTATTCTCTTCATTGATGACTAGAAATTTGAATTTCCTTTTCTCCAAATATGTCATTCAAAATTGTGGATTAGCTCTGACAACTCAACCGAAATATGAACCCAGCTGTTAGGGTTAATAGTATTTTAATCCATCAGGTTGTATATCATTGGTGAATTCACAACCTACCTCACAGAATTCCCTGTAGAACCATTATGTTTCCTTTCTAATTACAGCGAGCCATAGGAAAGGGACTAGACACTGAAAGGTTGTTTCATTTGACTGGTACATACTTCGCTTTTTGTTGCAAAAGTTCTGTACCAATCCTTCCAGAGGTGAAAAATTCTTTTAGAAACCCCACTTTTTAATTCTAGTCAAAGTTTTTAACTCTAGTCTCGTTTCTTCATTTACACTGCAGTAACTGCGATTGAAATAATACTTGACACCAAAAGTAATCTTTATGCAATGAGAGCCAGTATTAGTGCATTAAAAGCCTAAACAAATAGCAAAGCCTTGCAACACCTCTGAACTCCCCTAGAGACAATACCCCTCTTGACCTCCTCCGGGAGTCTGTTTCATAGGGTGGGAAGTATCAACTATGATGGAAAAGACATGGACTGTAGCTGATGCCAGGTGGGCTACCCCATATAAGGGTACAACTTGCAGGTGGTAACCTGAGAGCTGCAACTGATGCAGAGGGAATATGGGAAAAGAAGATGCTGATCCAAGGCTATGAAGGGGTTTAAAGATATATGTGGCAACTTGAGGGAACAGGAACTCACTGAGGCAGTTGAAGAGCTGAAATGGGATGGAGAGGTGAAGTGGTGACAGAGAGAACTCAATGTCATGATGTATGGATGCTTTGTAGACAGAGTGTGTATGGAAACATCAATATGATTGGTTAATACATGCTGTGGCTGTTTGAGGAGGAGGGGTCTCATCAAGGCTGGGAGCTAAGTGGACACTATGGCCCAAAGGACAGGGAACTCGAGAAGATGAGGTTGAAGGATTTGGAGTCATGTCAACATGCAACGTCACTTTGGCACAAAACTGGAAGTGATGTCACTGCATCGTGGCACTAGTCTAGGATCCACCCAAAGCTATGATTAAACCATGAAATTTGGGATGAATCTTGGAGCATCATTCCAGTACAATATGCCATGTGGTATCATGCCTGAAGTGACACTGTCCATTGCCATGATGCTACTTCCCCTCCATTCTCTCCCAGCATTCTGCTGACCCTTGGTGGATTACAGTTGTCCAGGCTGGAAGTTGCCTGCCTTCCTACCCTCAACTTTGATATGGCCTTCTAGTACTGATATCCAGAGGGTTACAGCTTCTGGACATGGAGGATCTCTTTAATTACTATAGCTTTTTTATTTTGTGAATGGTAGAAGCATATCCTCAGTGGGGACTGATAAATAAAGATGGTGATTAGCCTGGTACTTTCCTCATTCATGTAAAGTGAAGATGCTTTCAAACCCTAGTCTACCACAATCTTCCAATGGAACATATCAAGAATGAAAGCGATGCTTGTCCAGTCAATATGTATATGTTGTTTCTGGGATGGGTATTCATTGTCACTTTTGTAAAGTGTAATATGACATATCTGTGGTTCTAAGCAGTCAGTTAATCTTTCATTTCCATAATAATAAAGGGCCATACTAGACAAAACCCAGGGAGTTATGATCACAATGGAGAGATGGGTGGATGAAACCAACTGGTGGGGCAAATCAGCAGGGATGCAGAACTTCTTTCCCACACTTGAACGAAAAGTAGGCCAGTGAAGAAGATCCGTGGATGTCATAAACTGGTCGAGCTCATGTTTTGCAGGCAATTTCATTTGTTTATTTGACTCTAAGTCCAAGAAAGCATTTTAAAATGAGGAAATAAATGACAGCCCCTTGTCTGCAAAAAAGCATGCAACCTCTTGTGTGAGATTTACAGTATACTGAGCCAGAAAACATTTTTGGCAGCACATGACTGTTTTCTGGCTCCTTTGCAGATAGCTGTGGTAGCTGACCTTGCAGTTCCCACTCCGGCATAATCCTTTCTCTAATGCAAAAGAAAGGAAGAGATCTGATGCTCAGCTGATGAGAATTAACAGAAATCTGCTGAAGATGCCGCCTTCATGTGAAATCCTATCAACTGCC
Source organism: Sphaerodactylus townsendi (assembly GCF_021028975.2). Taxonomy (NCBI): domain Eukaryota; kingdom Metazoa; phylum Chordata; class Lepidosauria; order Squamata; family Sphaerodactylidae; genus Sphaerodactylus; species Sphaerodactylus townsendi. Next base: position 61,321,986 of record NC_059434.1, read on the forward strand.
ATCCACAGTGGAAGAAGAAACCGGTATGAAAACCCTGGCTGAAGACCTTGACAAGTGCAATTTGATTAGACAGAAGGTCATAACCTAGAGCTCAAAGATTTATGGCTCTCAAAGTCCTTGTCATAACTAGTCCCAGATGGTCCCAGCACAGGGGCATCCAAGGCTAATTTTGAGCAGAAGGGATTGAGCAGAAGAAAATAAAATCCCAGGGAGATTGTTATGTTGGTCCGTTGCAGCAAATTTTAACAGCAGTAGAAAGACACCTTAGAATCTAACAACATTTTATTCTACTATAAGCTTCTGTGTACTGCAGCCCATGGAGATTTCTGATGAAATAAAATTTAATTAGACTTTAAGGTGCAACAAGACTCCTATTTAGGGTAAAGAAGGCAATATTTGACCTGGTGGCTAAATAATACTTCCCAGGGGAATAAAATGAATAAGCCGCTCTGAGTCCTTTGGGAGATTGGTGAGGTAAAAATGTAACATTTTAATCGTATTAACCGCTGCTTTTAAAAGGATTTAGTTATTATATTTTTAAAACTGATGGAGCCTGTGCAAATTGTAGTTTACTTATATGTAGTTAATTTTGCTCCCTTTCTTTGGTTTTATTGTGGTAGATTCTATGTTGTACACCACCCAGAGGCCCTCAGGGATAGGGCGGTATAGAAAACTAAACAATAAATAAAATAAATAAATTAAACATACAAATAAATTAAAAATATAAATAAAAGAATTAAAGACCACATTTAGGGGCCAATTACAGACTTTTAGATCCAGCAGTAATGTTACAGGTTGCTCATATGCCTACAGTACAAGGAGGGATTGAATTCATCTCTGCAAATCCATATCTACTAGCAGTGAACAGGAGAGACAGCACAACTACTAAGATGCAAAACAAATGTCAAGCAACTGCCTCTTGTGTGAGGTACTTCCTGGCTTTCAAAAGGTCAAAGATCAGGGGCTGCAGGGAGCTGTCAGTCCAGCGGGGCCAGAGTTGAGCAGCATGGTCCAGTGGGTCAGGTTTCAGAGGAAGAAACAAAATCAGAAGGGCCAGAGGGAAGTGATAAAGTCACAAGTCAAATATCCAAAAGGCAGCAGCAGTACAAAGAACAAAGTACAGGTTTGTAATGCCAATCCACCCTGTCTATCTCGGTGTGTAACTGTGCATTGTGGTCGATCTAACCATCTTTTCCTAATCTAGGACAATTCCTGTCCTTATTGTAGCCCTTATGCTACATGGCTTTTGTTAATGCAGATTCCGTGAGCCCAGCATATCCTTGTTAGTGACAAGTGGGAGATAAATCAGGGCCATAAGGTATCAGGGCCATAAGGTACCAAATTGTCTTCTTGCTAGCACAGAGCAAACACATGTATTTGTGTACATGTATCAGGGCCATAAGGTACCAAATTGTCTTCTTGCTAGCACAGAGCAAACACATGTATTTGGGTACTTTAATATACTTGAGATTTTAAACCTATGTATACTAAGGGGGCAACTCTTAAATGCATGGGAAATTTATTTTTAAAAAAGCAAAAGATCAAATAAATCTATGCAATGTAGAAAAAGTGGAAATGAAAATTACAGAAAGGAAAAAGCAACATGGTAAATGACACGAAGAAACCTTTCTATGGAAAATCTTCCTACAGAGGGAAGGTGGCATGGTATAGCCCCATGCCTTCAGATCTTGGAAGCTAAGCAAGGTTAGTATTTGTAAAGGGGATCACCAAGGAACACTGTGCTAAGAAAGGCAATGGCAAGCCACCTCTGCTTCTCATTTGTCTTGCAAGTTCCTTGCTGGGGTTGCCATAAGTCGGTGGGGTTGCCATAAGTCACACACTTCCCAAAATCCTTTCTGCACGCTTGTGAAATAAAACTAAAAAGGGGGAAACAAGACATATGAGCCCACTCTCGTAGATTAGGAGGGATTGTCCTCAGCAGTGATAAAGCAGTGTCAGCGATGAAACTGACCAGGTGGAGAAAGAAGATGCAGGAGACAGATCCATGGTACCAAGAAGGAAGAAGAAGAAGAGTTTGTATTTATATCCTACCTTTCTCTCCTGTAAGCAACTAAAAAGAATGGTTTTTTTAGAAAGAAAAGGACATATGGAGAAAGTAGACACAAAAATATAACAGTGGTGGCGAAAGTTTACAAGTATCTAAAAATTCGCAATATTGATAGAATTCTAAGGTCTCAATCCATTAATTTATCAGAGGTGGGTGTTTATCTTTCCAATGTTACAATATGAATCTTTTAGCTGTAATGAGGGTACAGAGGGTCTATTTTTGTTGGCCATCGGTTTGCCTCCATGAGCAGATAGTTTAAAAGTACATAAGCATCCTCAAAAACCAATGAACATTCTAATACAAAATTGATATAAGTAATAACCTCTTCCCAAAAAAACTAAATGACTGGACAGACCCAAACTGTGTTTATGTTTAAATAAACTTTAAGGCCACATTCCACTGCTTTGTATGTGATATTTATTAATCAACATCAAATATGTATATGCAAATATTGTAGGTTTCATTTTCTGTATCAATTCAATTAGAGTTTCAAGATGAAGTATTACAGTGAGGATTTCTCAAATTTTGGTGTACAAGTATTTTATGTTATTATTAATAACTGTACCTGGTCATAGGAAATATGATTGTAAATGTGTGATATCCCCATCTATATAAGTGTTGTTTTACAAAAAAAAAAGTTACACTAGGGGATGGTATATGTAATTAAAGCTGCTGAATTTTTATGCAGTTTTAAATAATTTTATATTTATTATATTTATAATTTTATATCAAATACTTTAATATTTTTATATACTTTTTTTTCAACCTCTTTGATTACTTGGTTTGTTCTCGTTCTCTCCCCACACCCTTTCTTGAATGTTCACAGGCAATTTCTTGCAATAATTGTCCAATAACCCCTACATTTCAGGTTGTAAAACACAATTGTAGGATTTTTCTTTTAAACTTATTAATCCTGGAAATTAGCATTCAAACAATCCATGGTAAAACAGGATTTTAAAAACCCCTCAATTTCTCTTGAATTAGCACAGGGAACTTCAGCCCAGCTCAGAAACTATATTTAATTCACCCCTATGAAACAAATGGAACTGGACGACATTCAGTTCTGGCATTCCTTCCTTTACTACAGAAGAAGCCAACATATCCTAGAGGACACAGAACTTCTTACTATTGGTGAAAGCATCCAACAGCCATCTAAAAGATAAAGTGTCTTTTTTATGACTCTTCGTAAAAGAAAAGTGAAATAAAGTGAGACACCTAGAACTTAATGAGACCTTTAACGTGGCATCTCTTCACAATTTGTGAAAGATTTCTCATAAAAGTGTACGGGTCACTGCATTTGTCTCCTAACAGCCATGTATTTAAGGACCATTAACATTAAAAGGCACCCCCCTTCCCCCCCCCCCCCCGCCCAAGCAAGCAGAAGGGGAAATTTTTTAATAGTAATGCTAAAGTATTACTTTTGCTTTTTTGGCATTTTAACTCCTCAGATGTTTTTTGTTATAAGGGTCAATATTTATGTATAAGATAAACATCAGAACAGACCATAGTTTACAGAGTTTTATAAGAAAAATAAATAAAGCAGCTCCTTGCCCCCAAGAGGCTGCAATTGAAAAGCAACTATGGAGAAGGATCCAGAAGAGGGAGAGCAATAGACAAGCAAGGCCAGAACAATGGGGGTGGGGGTGGGCAAGGGGGTGCCTGCCCCTAGGAGCACACAGATGAGGACAGCCATCTCATTGGTCCTTTCCACACAAATCTTTTAAATCATTTTGAGACAGGAAATAAAACATTTCCTCCACTGAGTTCCACATTGTTTTTCCCCCTTATATCCCAAAAACATTTTCTTTCCAGTCTCAAAATGTTTTAAATGAATCCCCCTTTTGATTGATTCTTTGGTTTGAAACATTTTCAAAATGTCTTCACTTTCCATGGGATCTATTTACTTTGTTTTCCATGCCTCTGTGCTGTCCTGAACTTCTTCCTCTGTGCCATTTTATCCCATCGCTGAGCTCACTCCGTTCTCCCTTGCCTGTTTATTGTCATCATTTTGTGGGGATGGTTAATTGGGGGGGGGGGCTAATCTTCAAAGCATTGAGTATGCGAGGAACAGAATCACTTCAAGAAGCATCAATTCAACAAATAAGTAAAAAAGAGGGGGGATACCCAAATTGGCACCCATGAATCGTTTCGAGGGGGTGAGTGTGGGCAAACATTGTGGTAAAGGGGGGATTGAAAATGGTTTAAAAACATTTTAGGTGATTTTTTTCTTCTTTTCTACAGGGTCCCTAGTCTCCCCAGCTATACAGCCATTCCCTTGCAGCTGCTCCTTACTTGGCCCATCCTGCTGCAGGGAAGGCTGCGCTGTGGGTGGCCAGAAATATGCAGTCACTGCAGGCCAGAGGCCTAATCTCCTCTCCAGGGACTGCAAGGAGGAGATCGGGGGGGGGGGGGGGGGGGCAGCCTGTCTCTGCAGTGCCCACTCAGAAGCAAAGAAAGATGTTCCAACAGCCTGCCCAGGCCACCTGCCCCCTGTGTGCTGCCTGAGTGGAGGTAGAGTGGAGAAGAGTGCCTGGGAGCCTGGGTCTGTCAGGGAGGATGGAGTGCACTATTTTGGGGTCCAGCCCGACAAACAGTGTGTGACTGTTGCTGCTTCCACTTTGCACAATGGACTGATAGGAAGGTGATAGGAAGGTAGAGCTTTTCACCTATGGCACTGCAGCCTCCTGGGGTGTGCCAGGCTGGGTAAGCTGGAAGTGGGGGAGGAAAACACTTCACCCTAACCATGCCATTCTGTTGCCTGGGTACAGAACAGACCACTTCCCTTCTTTTAATCACCTGACCATTCCCCGAGGTTGCTAACTTCTAGGTGATGCCTGGAGACCTCCCAGAAGTACAGCACACCTCCTCTGAGGTAAATGGATGCTTTGGAGGGTGAACTCCAGGGCAGGCATTACATATACTCTGCCACCTTTACCAAACCTCACCTTTCCCAGGCTCTACCGTCAAATCTCCAGGAATTTCCCAACCCAGAGTTGGCAAACACTGCCCCCTTTGGCAGAATTGAGCAGCGCAGTGAGTGGGAAGCTGCTATCTGGCTGCTCAGGAGCTCTCCTTGGAAGGCCACCACTGCCCAGGCCTGGCTGGAGCTCCTCTCCAAGGGCAGCCCCACTCAGAGCACCTTACGGCAGTTCAGCCTAGAGGAGGCTGAAGCAGATGAAAAAATTCTGGTGCCCCAGCCTCCCTCTCAGTGTTGAGATTTCAGTTTTTACAGCTCCACCACCTGTTTAATTCCTTGTTGAATCTAGTCAGCTAAGCTGCTGCTAAAGGAGCTGCGATGGCCAGAAGGTGGCAAAGCCTGGGGCCCTTCTCACATGCTTGGGAACTACTTGGGAACTGGCAATTGTTCTTTTCAAAATCTTGTCTTAGACATCTATAAAGCCATGAATAGCATGGACAAAGCTGGTTGAGAATTTTTTTTCCCTGTTCCACCAGTAATATTAAAATTTGGGCCACTCCAATTAAATTAGAAATCTGTATATTTGAGGACTGGTGCCTTCATGTTGACATAATGAATAATTTCATTGTGCCTTGGAGTTCATGGTAAGTCCCAAGATCCAAACTAGCTGATATTTTTCATTTCAATTGCTAACAGTGCAATCCTAAGCATGCATTTGTGTGTTGCTGCTTTCAAGTTGCTTCTAACATATGGTGACTCTACAATGTCATTAACAGCCTTGCTGAGATCTTGTAAACTGGAGTTTGTGGCACACATGCATGCATGCTTAGGCGTAAATATTGCTATTAAGTTGACCAGGTGTTACTGCCTAATAAAAATGCTTAAGATAACAGCTTAAATAACACTGTTTGTGAGCAGAGTTGCCAACAGACTGAGAGACTTATATCCTGTCCTTTGAACAGAGGCTTGAAAATGGACAGGCGGTGATTGTCATGCCATGGAGGTAAATAACACCCCATGAAGTTAAAGGGACAGGGCTTTTTTTGTTTCCACTCAATTGGACCCCCTATGAATACATTTCAAGATGACTGCAAGATTGGGGTGCCAAACTGCTATTCTCTATGGCCCTGCACAATAATTTGGGAGTAAACCACATTGAATGAAGTGGGACTTCTGTGAGCTGCAAGCTTGGGTAGCATTTATCAAGCCTGGATGTATGGTCTTTTGAGAGAAATGTGACAAATGACATTAACTAGTACGATATGAGAAGTTTTGCAAAAAAAAGCAAGACAAGTACAATTGTAGTGAATTCTTTACTACATCTCCATCTTACTGCAGTACTGACGGCTTGAATTTGCAAGAGCTCTTAGGAGAGCCCACCCTTTACCTGCTCCTCTCCCTTCCAGCATTCTTGCCATGGAATGACTCTTATCATGACTCTGAGGCCATTAAAGTCTGTCTTTCTAAAATCTAACACACCTGTTTGACTATGAATTCCCTTGGCTTCCATCAGCCAAAGGAATTGTAAGAGGACATGGTCACTTCCCCCTGAAGTTCCCACCACCTTCCTCTCATCTATCAAGTCTAACCTAATATTAAATTGCCCATTCTTGCTAGGGAAGTCATCCACTATGTTGTCCCTCTGACTGGTCTCCCCATCCCCATGCAAGGCCTTGTGGCTGCTAATTAAATCCTCCTCATTTTTTATCTCATGGATGAGGCTGGTGTCAGTTGCACCCCATTGAGAGAAGGAAGCTGGCACCCTGATCCCAAGTTTCCCCAGCCCAGCTACAGAACTTCTGTCTTCAATGGATTCAGTTTTAGGCCACTTTTGGTCTCAACCACTTCACCATGGCCTCTACACAACTGCCCAATTAACCAGGGCAGTATCCAGCCGCTGCCCATCAGCAGGTATGTTGAATGTCATCAGCATATTGATGGCAACCCAGCCCTTGCTCCAGACTAGCAGAGCAAGGAGGCATATTTAGATGTTAAATAACATTGGGGAGAGGACAGTCTCTAAGAGATGCTGCGCACTAAAGAGTGCCACAATGACCCCTTCCAAAAAATGTAGATCTGGCCCAGGGGACTGGTCTGATTAGAAAAAGCTCCTCCCCCAGAATGTGAGCTGCTAAAAGACGAAGACAAATGATGGAAAGTGCTACAGACATTTCCCACAAGGAGGAAGGAAGAGACAACAGGAAGAGCTGGGTGACAAATGAAACTATTGGCTACTTTATGTTTTGTTCCCAAGCTAGCTTAGTCCTTGACAGATTAAAACCTATGGGAAAAGTGTGTTATTTAAATGTATTGATTAATGATTACCTTAAAAAAGTACTCTGGGTTTGTGAAGAGTAGATACTTCTTAGTAAATATCCTGAGTTCTTTGGGGAAATCAGGAGTCTGAGGCACATCACAAATTCCTGTACTAAGAAAACGTGTTAAACAAGTGAAAAGTTAGAATATCCGTTTGAGGTTAGTTTCCTGAAGCAGGCAGTTCAGAAACTTATAATGTAATAATATACATTTTTAAAAGATTAGTGGTTTCAAAGGACTACAAAGTGAAACTAGTACTGAAAACCAAACATGTACATCTCCGAAAAGGAGCCCACAACTTGCAGTTGATTCAAAAATGCCCAAGAGAACTGGCTAACTATGGGAGGAAAAAGTCAAGCTATTTCCCTCTCACCTTCATCAGACCTGCACAGCTTGCAACCCTAAATCAGCAGTAAACAGACCATTTAACTATAAACCAACATTATGAACTACCTGAAATAAACAGCAAAATATAGAGGGCAGACGGGTTATTCATACAGTATGTCAAATCAAACTATTGATCTTGAAGCATTTCAGATATATTTTAGGAAGCCATTGGAAACAATGCAATATATCTTAGCACTTAACACAAGGATTTTTGAGTTCTTGTATTATCTGAGTTTTCACATCATGATTACTACAGTATATACTCATAATTCATGATCCCTTACTTGGCATGTCAGACTGGCCTGAATCTGTTACACAATATGCTTTTAATTCATGCTATTATTTTTCAACTGTCTCCTCCAGCAGTTCTTAACCGCTATTATTTTTTCTGATTTGCCTGAGCTATGAATATGAAAACACAATTGGTTATCTGATCTTCTCTTTGCAGTTTAGTTATAGTTGCTGACAAGGAAGTGAACAGAGCAATGAAGAGATCACATTATCCTTCTGAAAAATGTATAATATAACATGACTGAAACAGAGAATATCTGTTGTGCAGGGGTTTTTTTTAAAGTATTTGCAATAAGGGAGATGCTCTTAATTTATGGGGCATGTGAAATGTACCCAAGAGTATGATCAATGAAAGGTGAAATTTGCGATTTGAGAAGCAAATAAAACACACTGTATCCATGATAACAAGTTATCCAGCTAAAGAACTGGCACGGTGGACTTCATCATGCCATAAAGTCAACTTGTCTGTATTGCATAGCCCAGGTTTCAATGACCTTTTATTGTTAACATCAGGGAAATGACAGGATAAAGATGTAATTAATACCAGCATCAGAAAATGTAAGGGCAGTATGATCTTGGGAACAGGGCGTAGCCGATGACTTTGCAGTCAATTCCTCTGTCACGGCAGACAAGAGCAGGCTAAGATGGATCGAAACTGAATCCGTCAAAGATCTGACCAGCTGTGGCACAGTCTTGCAAGGAGGGTGCCACTGCTGGTAATTGCCCCTCATGTTGCTTCTGAGATGTTATCTTGGCAATGCTTAGTTACCCAAGGGAAAGACAGGAGAAGAAATCCGTCAACCCAGCTGATAGCTGCAGAACTAAAGTTAGATGCATCCATTGGAGGGAAAGTGGATTATTCTCACTCATAGGACTTTCAGAAATGGAAGCAAGTAATTGCCTAGAATATAATAGCTCCATGCAGTGGAGTTCTAAACTGTGGAGGCACAGCTAAGATCTATTATATTATCTATCAAAAGACATCTGAGACATGGTGTAGAGAGTGCATTTTCCTGTTCCCTGCAGCTGACTCCTTGAAAGTTCCTCCCCTTCTCAAAACCTGGTGACAGCTCACTCATCACATCCCCAGCTGCGGCTATAAAACTCCACCATGCCTGCCAAGCATGGGCAGCTATGCTATCCATGCCAATGTTACAGTAGGCACATATAAAAGCAATCATGGGATCCTCCATTTCCTATCACAGGCACATTCCACCAGGAAATCTCTTTTACAAGCTCTCCTTGAAATGACCAGGAAGAGGGAATGAACATAAACATTGGAGACAATTTATGAAAAAAGGAGTATGAATGACGCTGGCAAGATATCAGTTGTGATTAGTATTCTGATCTGCTATTGATATCACATGGCCCAGTAGCATGCAGAAAATACAATGTTTACCTTTTAGGGACATTGCCCCAGTCTGAAGTTGTGGCCTTTTGTGCACTTATTGTTTGGGGTACAGCTGTGTGCTTAACAGTGGTTTTCCATTCCAAATGGAAATCTCCTGTTGCGAAGCATCCCTAGATGAGACAGTCCAATCCGCCATTTTGCCTACCTGCCGCTGCCTTACTTACTTCCTTTTGGTGCATTTTTCTTCCTTGTCTGGTGGATTAAAGATAGATAAATTGATAGATCTTCTCTTCTAATGTTTTTTAAAAGCCCTTCAGATCTCTCTTAGTGTAGCGGTGGAACTACTGCCTGCCTGATGCTTCCTTGTGTCCGTTGCCTGCCACCTTTTTGTTTGTTTATTTTTGTTTGATGACTTCTGTGTTACTTCACTGGCATTGTTCCAGTGGCAGACCTTCAGATTTGAAATAAAAAATATAACATGCCCTTCTGATCTATCTCAAATTGTGGAAATAGGGCAGGGGAAGATGGGGAGGTGCTAGAAAACCCAAAAAGAGAGTAACTACACATTTCCTTTGCTTTCCTTGTGAAATCAGGGGGAGAGTCATACTTTCCCTGCTTTTAGAAACTCTGGGGATTCTTTTATCTGCACCATGGTGAGTTCAGAAGTGGGGAAAATGTGTGTACAATCAAAAATCTGATCCAAAGGTAATATATGCAAACTGCTGAGCAGACCATAAGTGCACAAATAGCCTATGTGTCTACCGAGTCAATGTACTGAAATGAGCTCTTCACAGTTGATTGCAGCAACCACAGGGTTTTAAGCTGTTACAACCAAGGGTAAAAAGCAGATATTATTTTCCCCCCTTCAGCACACAGCATTAGCATGCTTAAAAATTATTCAACCAACAGTAGTACAGCTAAACACCCAAACCTGATGAATATAAATTACTATTTATCTTTCCATTTCAATCCTTCTCACTACTTTGGATCATACAATGCTTTCTCAGAAGTCTATGTTGCTAGTTCTGACATAATAACTGTAACTTCTAAAGCCAGAAAATATAGATGCCACCACAATTAGATCCATGTGCTAAAAGTAACTCTGGAGTTCTTGGACCCAGCTACTGTTAAAAACTGTGCCATTGCTATGCAGTTTCCAAAGTGCACATTGTTCCCGAGTCTACAATCATCACTTTTAAATGACTGCTTTTAAGTAACTGTTGAATCATAAATATGACTTATACACCAGTAATCAAAATGCCATTTTATGGACTAGTTTTGGTAGAATCAAGAATTTTTTTATGCTGTAGTTTTCATTTGTAAAGTGCTTCATTGTGTGGGAATCTCGGAGCTCTGTGGTTTGAGAATAGAATCTTAACCTACAAAACTACTCCACCCCCACCTCCATAGCCTCAGAGCCATCTTCAAGCATAGCAGAGAATACAGATATGCAACATTGACTTTTCAGACAGTCTGACTTTTGGATTGACCAAACCTGTTATAATGCTAGGGCTGAGCTGAAATGAGTAAGAGACATATTTCATAAAAAGATATCTCCCCCTATAAAAAGGTTCCACTTTTATTGATTTTTCAGAGGTGATCTTTGTTTGTAAATATGAAAACACACAAGTAATCCATAATATAACTTTTTTTAGCTATCTAGTCACAGTTGACTTATGGTGACCTCGTGGGATTTTCAAGGCAAGAGTTGTTCAGTGGTAGTTTGCTATTTCCTGCCCCTGTGTCATGCCCCTAGATTTCCTTGGTGGTCTCCCATCCAAATACTAACCAGAGCAAACCCTGCTTATCTTCCAAGGTCTGACAAGATTGGGCTAGCCAGAGCGAGCTAGATCAGGATATTGTTATACTCTCCTCCATTTCAATCTCATGCAGGTTCGCATTGGATGTGTTTTGCTGTATTGGTTTGTTTTGTAGCTATTGTGTTTTTTAATATGCCAATAAAGGCTTTCTGTTCACTGTTCCATTTTAATCTGTGAGGTTGGTTGAGCTGAAAGAGGTTGGTGAGGTTGGTTGAGCTGAAAGAGAATGGCTGACACAAGGCTGACTTCATGCTACAGTTGGGATTTGAACCCAGGCGTCCAGACCCTAGTCCAACACTCCAACTACTACACTATCTGGACTAATAATATCAATTGTTCATAGCCTATGTGTTTCACAGGCTTAAATCATACAATGCATTTCAATCAGCCCTATTAATAGGAAGGTTTCAAAAGTGGCCTATGGAAACACGCTTATGCCCATTTGCTGGTGATGAGATAGAGACAATTGTTCATATATTATTACAGTCAATTTTATGCAGATATTAAGAAAAGCCTAATGGCATCCTTGTTGTTTCAATACTTTGGCCATTCTTGTCCCCTTAACTTTTAGTTAATTTCTTGTTGGAGGATAAAGTCCCAAACATTATATATCAAGGGGCAAAATGTATTTATATTGCCGCAAGATTAGGTCGACCTAAGTTTCTTGCACTTAGGTCTTTTAGCTGTTGCTGCTTATTGTTTTACTCAGTATAATTAATGTTGTTTTATGTTAGCATGTTCTCTCGAGAGAGAATGGTTGGGTAATTCTGTATATGTAAATATGTATTTATTGTTTTACTATTTTTTACACTGGTCAAAGTCCAAACAAACATTTTGATTGTCTGTAATCATATAAATGTCCTATGTTTGCTAACCATGTCAACAAGATCAACCTGACAGATTATAAATCAGTCTAAAAGTTCAGTTCTGATTGCAGGACTCCTTCAAATTTTTGAAGAGTCCAGTTAAGAAGATGAAAAAAATATCTCATAAGATTTGAAGCTGACATGCCCAAAATCTCAAGGGGAAAAGATGATTGGTTTGCATAACATTATCAAAGTCAAGATGGTTAGCATCAGTGACTGGATATTTGGGGAAATCTTAGCCCTGATTAGTTAAAATAAAACCTTGAGCACTGATTTGTTTTAAAAATGTATACAAACTGTAACTAATATAAGTCCAAACCCCACACATTTGACCCATAGCAAAGAACACTGTGTCCTCTAAGTCTTAACATTTAAACAAGAATAAGTCTTTCTAATTCTATTTAAATTGGGATGCTTGGCTAAATAACATGTTATTTTCCATTCTGTCATTTGTTTTGAAACTCTGGATATAATTTTGTGCCCTTATATTGTAATATTGTCCAAGACAACTGATATTATGGGTTGGGTTCAGCTGGTTTTATCACTCAACCTTGCCCAGTTTCTCCTCTTTGCTGTAGCTTCTGTTCATGCAGATCCCATGGTCCCCAGGATAGCCTGTTGGGTGATTAAAGACAGCCTCTATTTCCTTTTTCACCAATGGAAAAGCTGCTTGGATCCAGCCTTATATCTAATAGCAAATGGACTGCCTGCAGTGCAGATGACATAAACAGCAAAACTAGACATATGTGAGAAACTCTGCAGGTACCCCCCCCCACACACACACACACACAAACACAAAACATGATACAGAGATTATACAATAGGATCCTGCTACAATAAGATATACACAGTAGTGTGGAACACGGTCCCAATCATTTATACAAACTTATCTGCATAAATGATCAATACTGTGATCTATAGCTTATTGTAGCAAGATGATATTATGTAATCTCTGTACTGTGTAATGTGCATAATACTTATGCTATGCTTCAGTTCTTTCTGGTGGTTCCATGCTCCAAAAATTCTAATGTATTTGTTAATGAATGTCTCATTTTTGTCGAAGGCTTTCACGGCCGGATTCAACTGGTTGTAGTGAGTTTTCCGGGCTGTGTGGCCGTTTTTTGTTCACTGTACTCACTATCTGTCTTGCATCCCTGTGGGAAAGGCAGACTATACATAACTTAAATTTTAGAAACAAAATTAACCAATAAAAAAGAGAACCACTTTACAAATGGTCGAAGGAAGGTGAGGTGTTTTCCAGGAGCAGACTGTTGAGAGCAAAGTCAAGTAAACAGAGAGGGAAATTAAGCTGCTTCAACCCCTGAGATCTATATATATAAAAAGCTAACAGTGACTTTGTTAGTCACTCCCTAATGCCGAAACGGCTGGACGGATCGCCCCCAAATTTTCACATGACGTTCCTCCCTGTTGCGGGCAGGTAACTGGACCTTCAAATCGCTGAAAGTCCATACCCGAGCCAGGTAAAACATCTTTTTCCTGGCGCACCAGGCCATGAAACTGGCTGTGTTTAACTGTCACCCTTAGAATGTTCGTGCAGCCTGTCTGTCTGTGGCCTGAGGGCTTCGTATGAGGGCTTAGAATGTTCATGCAGATGGACAGAGATGAGCATTGAAAACAGTAAATAGGTAACACTGTTAGGTAATACGACTGGAAGTGAAACACATACACACTTTGCCGTGTGAGACACCAGGTGGGGTCCCCCCCCCCCACACGCAGGTAACTTTCACTCTCTGTGCCTCACCCACTGCTACCACATAACACACATACTTTCATACACATCCAGCTCATCCTCACACACCTCACTCTGCCCTCCCTCACATCCAACCACCACTTACCCACTTCCTCACCCATATTTGCCACAGCTCTCTTTTACTAAAAGTGAGCTGGAGTTTGCCTTTTTCTTCTAAGAAAATCCGCGGGGTGCGGGCAAACCAACACTACTGGCTCCGCTTCTTTTGCACATTGCCCTTTAAGAACCCAGGGAGCTGGCCTCGATCTGAGCGCCTCACCACCCTGCCTCTGCTGCCTGACTGGGACAGCCTCCTTGCCCCAGTTCTGCCTTACCCAAGTGAGGACTGTGCATGTCAACCAGCCTCATGGACAGCGGGATTCGCACTCTGGACAGTTCTGTTGTGGAATGGGAAGGGTTACCTTATACTAAAAAAACAAGACAGCACCATATAACAATGTGAATTTAAAAGGGAAAGAGGGATTCCATTTGACCACCCAAAAGGCTATGCTGTGGATCATTGGACCTGCATGGACATCTGTGTGGGTTGCAGACTGTGATGAGAAGGACAATTGCCATAGCAACACGTGGCCAGGCCCCGCTAGTAGTACATAAACCTGAAGGGAGAAATGTGGGTGTGTGTGGAAATAGATGTCCAAATTTTTCCCTACTCCTGTGATTCTTTGTTCTCAGCTTGTTACTAGTATTCTGACTGCCTCCCATGCTAATAATGAAATTTTGAGTGGATAATGAAAACCAGGCTACCCACAGACAAGGTATCTGGATATACACAGGATTTTCCCAGTATGCAGAAAAACATGACTATGTAAATTAATCACTACTGCCCTTAAAAATACCAGTCTGATAGGAACTGAAAATACTTCAAAAGAGACAGAGCACTCAGAGTGACAGACAGTAAAAAGAAGAGAGGATAAATTACCCTGCTCAACCACCCGAGATATTAGAGGGGAGGGATAGGATTTCTAAATTGTCCCCCCACCACCCTCAAATCCCACACAGGCCCCCAATTGTTATTTTTATTGTGTATAAATAATAATGATGCTGCTATGTTCAGTGTAAATAGCTGGAGCTGCTTTACAAGAGACGTCCATGCTCAGCTCTCTTGATCCTCTGGCCAACTGCAAGGCACCCATTTGTCTATAAGATGTGATGCCCGCAGCCTCCAGGGCACTGTATGTGTTCCACTTTTGTGCTCCTAGCAGGTGGTTACCAAGCAACAATGTAGCTTCAGAGTTTTATTGTCCTTTCATCCACTGGGTGACTGCATCGGTCACAGCTGCTGCTCTTAGCAAGGAGGAAAAATTTTTTTGAGAAAGGGAGACCATGTATGTTTAAATGAACAGATCCTTAAAAGCCATGACATTTTCTACCATATTGCCAAGATATATAGTTAATGTTTGGAAGTGGGAATTCATTTATCCCTGTACTAATGAGACGAGAAGATGCCAGCTTCCTCCTTATTGCCAACACTCATTCGAATTGCAGCGAAAAGCTTAAATAAGAAGCCAGAGTAGGGTTAATTATGGTACCATTTCTTCTGGCTAAAATATTACCGAACATACAGTCCTCTGTATGAATAGAAACAGTGGTTTTTAAATATGCAAAACAATACACGCACAAAGTGGAAAAAAATCTGTCCCCAGTTTTGTACCATTATTTTTATTGGAACCGTTCAGCTTGCTTCAGCTGACAATGACATTTCAAACTATTCTGCTTAGGATTTCAAGTGCCTCTTTCAGTATTTGTCTTGCAAAGGGACATTGTTTAGCTAACATGGGGTTGAAACGTGTCAATTCAATGCAGGGATTTTACATTCCTCTTGGATTTGCAACCAGACCTTTATTCCTCTTACTGTCAACCATATGTCCTTGCTTAGAAACAGAGCAATTCTGTATTGTCCTATCAGTCATTTTCTGTCACAACAGTAAATATACCAGGCTGAAAAGAGGTCCCACAGCCCACAGTGCTGCATTAAAAGAGGCTTCCCCCATGCCATTCTTCCTATGTGGAAATAATAATCTTGCAGCAGAAACCAGATATTTGCATGAATTTTACAGGAAGTATATATGTAGGAAACCTCAGTAGTAGTATATGTATTCCCCACCCCCACCCCATCCCACCACCTACAGGGGTTTTTTATGTGTAAGAAAGTCCCTGAAGTTCTATCCAATATATATGTATTTTGAAATTAGAACCACTACAATCAATAGAACTCACTTCCAAGTAAACATGCAGCCTCAGGGCCTGTAAACATGACTCTGCTTCTTAATCTAGCAAGGGAACTGGGTTCCATACTGATCAGTGCCTGAGTCTACATGATGACAGCAAAGACCCAGCTTCAGCAGCTGCAGTTCAACCAAGTAACCAAAGCAACAGATAGAGGCAAGCAGAATAGCTCAGTGATTTCCTGGAGAAAGAAGTTGCAGAGACTGAAAGACCACTTTAATTCTTGAAGCTATATAGCGCGGGCATATGACTGGCTGCTCAGATTCCTAAAAACTGGAGGATTTTAGTGTTTGCATCCTGGCTTGTACTGGCAGCAGTTCTTGTCAGCAACTCAGCAGTACAGGAAGTAAGGAGTTAGCATGTGACCTCCAAGACTTCTGGGTCAGTCACACCTCTGGGGTAATTGTCGTAGCCCTACTAAGGGCCAAGCAATATGTGACTGGACTTCTGTGATGGAAACTCAGATGTGACCCACCACATGCCGTGATATGATCTGGATTCTGGGGAATGAGAGTTAACTTGTATTCTCTCTCTCTCTCTCTCTCTCTCTCTCTCTCTCTCTCT
Organism: Sphaerodactylus townsendi; assembly: GCF_021028975.2. Taxonomy (NCBI): domain Eukaryota; kingdom Metazoa; phylum Chordata; class Lepidosauria; order Squamata; family Sphaerodactylidae; genus Sphaerodactylus; species Sphaerodactylus townsendi. The sequence goes on from NC_059434.1 coordinate 61,338,563, forward strand.
CTCTCTGGTGTCTCTCTGGTGGGCTTTAAGACAATAGTAGGAATGGGCTTTATACAGAAGAGTGTTCAGAAACCATCGGATCCATAGCAGACAGCTCTGACACTAGTTTTGGGGAAAAGTTTTCATTTGGAAGTGGTTGCTTTTTCCTCACACACAGAATCTGTCATACAATGGATTGTGAACTAATTTTCCCCCCAATTCAGATTGGCAAGGAACTCAGGAGAGAGGGGAATGTGATACATTTTCAAGTAGCTTTTGATTTGACTTGCTTGCTAGAGTTGAGGGCTGGTCTCTTCCCACAACTCTCCTCTCTGATTTTAACACACCAAAATATAGGTCATGTAGACTGAATCTTGAGGAATTGGATGGTAATGGAGGTGCTGACCTGCCTTGGAGCAGGTGTGTAAGCTCAGTGCTTTTGGTCTTTTCAGCTCTGACATTTCTTAGCTAGCTAGCTGGATGACTCATTTCCATTACAATGTAATACTGTGTTTAGGTGTTGGTGGTAAAGCTTCCTACAGTAATTAAATGAACTAAGCAATTTCCTCAGAGTAATAGTGCACGTAGATGAGCAAGCAAGCAGAAAGGCTAAGGTCGGAGATTGCAAAGACAGCAGATCCAGAGAAACAGGTGGGAGTAGGTTTGAGCAGGCAATAGCACAGACAGGAAAGGCCAGAGAAGAAGTTTAAAATGGGGAGGCAACCCCAGAAGAAAATGGGCATAGACTAAAAGGGCAGGTTGACACAGTCAAGAATTGAAGATGTCGGAAATTAGATCTGTGAATTTCATCTACACATCTCTGATTTGATTGAATTGGTTCTATTGAGTGTGCTTTCAGAGGAATCAGTACTGAAGCTGACCATGGATGGAAGATATTGCATTGTTTGTCCCAGTATAGGGCCATATTGTTTCTCTAATACACCTTAAATCAAGGGGTCCCCAACCATTTAAAGTTTGCAGGCACATTTGAAATTCTGACACAGCATGGTGGGCACAGTAACAAAATACCTACCACAAAAAGCAAATTCAGCCACAAAATGATTACCACAGTTTAACTTCAGCAGTACAGTGTAGATCCTTGTGCTGTGGTGCCAGCTGCTGCCAAAGAAACATAAAAAAATCTGCCAGCCAATCAAATCTCCAGTAGTCGATCAGAAGCCCCAAGTACCTCCTAAAAATGTACTTCCTAAAAATACTTGGTGGTAGGTGCCAGAAAATTGCCTCAAGGTGTCAGTAGGTATCACTGGGCCCTGCCTTAAAAAGTACTATCCCAGATTGGCTTGATATGCAGCTGTAGTAGTTTTGGACAGTTTGGAATGGCTAGAGGATAGTTTCTCACCATTCTACCGTAAAAGACCTGAAGATAGTTAAGAGGTTTTTTAAAAAATCATCATCCAGAGAATGGACTTAGCTAGGTGCCTAAATGACATTAGACAAATCTCCCTGGGGCCAGAATTCCAGGGCCACGGACCACCACGGAAAAAGGTCTTTCTCCAGTAGATACTCCTTACCTTACTGAGTGATGACTGTTTAAGAAGGTCCTCAAAAAATCTCTGTTCCTGGGCAGGTTCATATGGGAGATGCATAATTGCTTATATTCAGTTTTTTCCATTTCTGTTCAGAAGTGACCTTTATTATTCTACATATTTAGAGATCATGTTTGGTTGTTTATGATTACATGATGGCAAAAATATTCGTATCTCTATTTATTTGCATGTACAACGGAGGATTTTTCCAGCGTTGAATATTTAAATTTGCATGCTGTATTTCATTGCAGGTTGAAATATGGTCCAGGTGGCTCACATAAACCATAAGGACAAAACACATAACAACTTTGTGTGGGTAAAAATTTGGCCATAGCCAGAGGTGTTTATTGACAGAGTAGAAGGAAGCAAATGGCGCAGCATGGGAGGGGTGATCCAAACCTCTGGGCTGAGTGCTGTCCCTGAGAGTCAAACAAATTCCTTAAGCCCCCCTGCTGGAGGAATTGACAGCAACAGCAAGATTAGAGCAGGGCAATCCAGGTGGGCGATGTTCCCCTGTCTGGTGCCCACCTCTAACTGCCACTAGGGGTGCAAGCAGTGGTGGGATTCTGCAGGTTCGCACCACTTCGGCAGAACCGGTTGTTAAAATGGTGCTTGTAAAACAATCAGTTGTTAAATTATTTGAATCCCACCACTGGGTGCAAGCCACCTTAGCCCCTCCAGGCATTCCAACTGTTGGCTTGGTCCATCCCTACCTCTTAAGAAGGTGTCATAACAGGGGAACTCCACCCGCTCCCCTTTCCCAGCGGATCACCTCCCACGCACAACCTGCCAACAGGTTATGACAAAGCATGCAAACAAACAACTTTTTGACCACAATACAGGGACTGGGTAGGTGAGTTCACTCTCTGACATCTCGAACAAAGTGGGCCCAAACTACGAGGCAGGGCCTTATATAGGCTCTGCCTGGCCCACTCTGATGCAAACTCTGCGTGTCGCTCGAGTGCCCATCCAATCAGGACCGGTCTTCGCGCATGTGCGAGCTGGGTCTTGAAGCCACCCCCCCTTGCCCATAACTGGGCAAACAATGTGACCCGCACTTGGGCCCTCCCCTCTGCAATGGCGGCCATATTTCAACCTTGGCCGCACTTTTCAGTGTACATTTTTCATCTTAGTGTATGCCATGATGCCCTCTGTCTCCCAGAAATTGCATATAAAACCTCTAGGTGTGCCTCCAAATATATTTTAGGATCATTACTCCAAAGTTATTTGAAATCTTTTAATTCTTTATATGTTTACATGAGAACTCAACAAAAGAAAAGCTGGCAAAGAAATTCTAAGCAGGAGAACATGATGTTATCTGATTCATCATAAAAATACAATAAGTTTGCATTATTCTAATATTTACCCATCCAAATATTTATGTGCACTGATTATGTTGTATTCTCAAGACATGATATTCAATAAACCTGATCAAACACTGCCAGGAAAAAGAATAATGGTATCTTTTTTGTTGATCACACAGATAACTATATAAATGTGTTATTTCCACCAATGTAAATAATAATGATAGGTTTACAGCATATGATTGCCTTTAATGGAATAATGGCATATGCTAGTTTATCACAGAAATACTGTATTGTCAGTGGTTGTGTGTGGTCCTTACCTTTGTTCATGTTCTTGGTCATATATTACAGCAATAATAATTATTTTCAAGGATAGTGTATTGCCTTTTTCTACAAATAGGAATTCTAGTCATGAACACATTTTTATAAATGGTCTTATATGTGCTTGCATATGTTGAACTTGTGTGTTCTACTGTTCTGACACATCACATTTTCCCTGACAAATAGTGAGACAAACTTGTCCAATAATCTTGATTTCAGCAAGAGACAAGGATATTCAACAGGCAGCAGGTGACTGTATTCAATGCTCAGTAGCTAAAAAACTGGTGCCGTAATTTGCAGAGGGTCCACCTGACAAGATCAAACGCTGGGCGTTTCTCCACAGAAATGTGTCTGGTGTTGTTCCCGAGCAGTACAAAATAGCCTATTCGTTCTGCCACAAAAATTCCAATAGAATCAGAGAGGCTCTTGAGCCACCAGCTGCTCCTTTGCTCTGCAGATCTAAGAATGCGGCTGAACATGAAAACTTGTCACCAAGCTGAATCTGCGACACACCTGTCCCTCTTGTCAGCCTCGTTCAAGAAAAGCCTCACAGGCACTTAAAAATCTAAGGCCATAAAACTGAGATTTAACCAGACTTACTGCAAGAGGCTAAGTCTAATGCACAAGCTCCATATGTCCACTGTGGGAATGTCCTTCTGCTCTGCAATATGTAAACAGGACAACAGCTGTGGAATGCTATGGTTGCCCCCCTGCATCCCTTGCCCAGAAACTTTGAGAAGACCGACAGACAAAACATTAGATGAATATTTTTTTTAATGAACTAGAGATTAACCAACCACTTGTGTTACTTAGAATCAAAGAGAATATCAAATAGAAACTAGAAGTATGTTGGGTAAGATCTTATCAGTCCATTCGACAGACACCAGCCTCCAGAACAAGGAGCGTCCCACCATCACAAGAACTGAGTGGAGGGGATGGTTTGTTTCATTCAGATACAAGGCGCAACTTCCCATCAGGACATATTAAAAAGATCATCTCAACAATACATACTTGGAACGAACATAAAAAAGAACATAAACATAAAAGAACATAAAAAAACAGGCTGTTCATGTAACCTCAGGTTGTGGGTTCTGTGGGGCAGAACTTGGAAGGAGTTTGCAACAACTAAAATTTAAACAACATGGTTTACTTTCTTTAACATATGACACTTATCAAACATTAACATTTAACTTAACACTCCAAGGTCCTGTTCAAGTTTCATTCCAAGACCCCCCAATTACAGTCTGATAATGCTAAATCCATTCTTCCTGCTGGTGGTTGGCTCATGGAGACTCCAGACTCCAGAGGCTTGGTGAACTGGATTCAAGATGATGAAGGTCCCCAAAAGAACATACACAAAAATCCTGAAACAATAAATTCTAACATTTACAATATAGCAAAAAATACACAACTCCCTTCCCACTGGTTCTCAACAACACTGCAGTTACCTTAAACAAGGTGTTAAGGGCTTATAAAAATCAATCAAGGTCCCAGCCTGGTAACATTGCTTCCTCCAACTTCATGAGTTCTGCAGCCTTCTGCTTTTTTTCAGACTCCACCCCTTTCTGGGTCATCCGATTCTTAACATAGGGGTTACATTCACAGTTCTTGTAGAATGGAGGAGGGCGTCATTTGGAGATTAAAAGTTGCTGAAATGGAGAAGACCCTCCATGGGAAATCAGCCCAGTGCAATGAAAATCTAATACTTTCTTCATCATTCAGGTCTACAGCACCATGAGCACAAAGCATAAGTAAATATCTCAATAATGTATTCCTTCCAAAGTTTTCCCCTTCTGCTCTGTGGCACACCCACAGGGCCTTTCCCCACTTACCTTAAGCCCCGCGCTACTCTCCTCAAAAGTGGCCAGCGGGGTCCCTGAAACACTCTAACCCACGGCAGGGGGGGGCAGCAACAAGCGCCCAGCCACCCGACACTGCTGCTGTCAAGCGCCCCTCAGCGAAGGGCGGCATCTCCTGGCAGCTCTTATTGTAAGCCTTTGATGACCTTCAGCTGTGAAGTAGCGAGGAATTGATGGGGACGCTCGAGAGCGCACCAGATTAGATGCTTACGCGGCAGCTGAGAGCAGCGCATGGCATAGGGGGGATCGGGGTGAGTGGGGAAACGCCCACAGTGTGCAGAGGTGATTATGTACAGCAGATTATTGCATCTGTTAAACATCTGATCCATGTATTCTGGAAACAATATTATGGTCTGCGTGCTTTTTCCTAACTAAAGATCATGCCCATTCCAAAAACAGTTGCTTTTTATTTAGTGGTCACAAAGATGATTTTCCTGGTCTGAAAAACTACGAAATTGTTTCTTGCTGTCTTTGTCCTTATCTGTGCTTCACTGGTCTGACAGCAAGCAACAAAATGGAGTTTATTCTGCTGTCCCTTCCCACACAACTTGTTTTAAACTAGGAAAGGAAGCACCTGTTACGGCAAGTCAGAGAAACTTCTTCTCAATTGTCTATATAGCTTTCATTTTCTATCACTGTCTTATTGCATCTGTGTCTCCTCCTTTTGCCCTGAAATGATTGTGAGGTTTAAAACAGTACACTTTTAAATGTCTGCTTTTCCTTGAAACACAACAAAATAACATCTACAAAATCTTTTCTGATACAGCGAAAGTATCAGACAATGAGCAGGTTCCCAAGACCTTGAGAACATTCTTGTGCTCCTCTTTTACAGCTCATGGTGATAATCAAAGAAATTTCCAGATCCTCAGAATGAAATATGCCTAGTATTAGTATGAGTGTGCGCGCACATGTGCATGCATGAGTGCTTCATTTGTCTTTTAATACCAACATTTGTTTCTTTTTCAAATTAAAATTCACTAAGCAAACAAGTCAATAACACCTCTAGAGTCTATAATTCCTAAGGGCTATATTGAGAAATGTTAATCTTTTTTTTCTGTTTATTCCAAAACAAACTTCCGTGCTCTGTGTCAAATTCTGGCAGAGGTTGCTTAAGGAGCACCACTGGATTCAGCCATCATGTCATTTGCACAATCCAAACGAGGAAATTAAAAGTTAAATACATAATAAATCTTTCGCTGTTCACAGAGAAATGGATTGTGAATTTACACAGGATCCAGCTGAAGTGTCCTGTTCTGCCCCTCCTTTCCCCCGCCCCCCGCTTTTCCCAATGGTGTCCAGATTCACAGTACTGCTGCTAAACCAAACTCGTTCTAATTCAATTGTTGGTAGCAGAGGAGAAGTATGTTTTTTATTAGATGAATGTCATTCCAAGCTTCCGGGTAAAAAGCCAAAATATGCATTTGTGAGGAGTTTCAACAATGAAATAAATTTGTCCTTCCTATAAAGCTTATTTTTTTAATGATAATGTGAGGTTATTATACAGCAGATATGTCTTGCCCAGGATTCCGGTCCCAGTAAAATCCATTATTTATTACAGACTTGCTGTAACAAGTTAGTACTCGTTTCGAATTACAGAAAAGAGCCCAGTACTGAAATCATAACCTACTCAAGTTTTCAAGGAAGGATATTAAAAAGGATTTCACACTTACATTAATCACTCTACACACTCAAAAGTGGTAAGTATGGGATATAAACAAGTGGTGGAGTCGTAGCTCTTCTTTATTCTATTTGCAGAACTTATCCTTGGAGGGCAAAGACTGGAATACTTCAAAATCTGGTCTGGTATTTGCCTCTGCTTTGCCTGAATTGTCTGTAATATGGAATTGCATTCTGGGTAAATTGGCATGCAGTCGATTATACCCCCCTAATGCAATTATTAATAGAAACACAAAACAAAGAGTTTTCAAGGAAAAGGCAGAGTTCCTTTGGCTCAGTTGTGGGGCCAGGGAAAGGAATTCTGGGGCTAGAACCAAAGCATCAACAGTCTCTTGTACAATAGGTTATTGTTCATGCTTCTTAGTGATGTCCTATATTAGTAAATGGTGGTGAGCTTGGTTTGGGTAGACTGGCCTAGAAATGACATCATTTCAGTACTTTGTGAAAAGATTACAGACTTAAGAGGGGGAACAGTGCCTCTTCTTGCTGTTTAGGATTGTCACAGAAGCAGAGTTCCTCCCTGATTTGCAGGCATACCTTGAACAACCTACCTGATTCAAAATAGCTTCTTGGGGATATAATTTTCTGATTAGTGTTTTTTTTTAAAAAAAAAACCTGTGATATGACTCTGTTGAGCTCTAGGAGTGGCTTATACCAAATAGCAATGCTTCTTCAATCTATGTATTTTATACATTTTTTATTGTAGAAATTCTTGAAACAGCCCTGTCCCTCATTAGGGATGAAGGGTGGCAAAACCTGAAGCTACTGTGTAATACAGAAGATCCATTATGAGGACCTCCTGTTTTAGCTTGGTTTCTGCATTAACTGAAACCCTAACCAGTTGTTTGGAAGATTCATGAAAGTTATGCTGATGGGTTTACAGTGTATTTATCTCTTTCCTCCTATACCATTTCCTGCAAAGAGTCACTCCCCCTCCCTGCAAACTGTATTTATTTATAGAACAGTTGGGGAGTAGTAGGTAAAGTGCACTGTGGACCAAAGTGTGGGTGTGTGTGCGCGTGATATTGGGAACCAGCATGGGAAGAAACCCTTGGATCAGCAAGAAAGAGGCAGAGGAATGGTCAGCCCTTCCCATGTGGAAGTCCAGCCACCCCTAACCAGAAGATCATGCACACTCAACAAGTGGCATCCTAGGTTGGGAGAATTTGGCCACGCGCAAGCCAACTGAGCCACTGTTGGCTAATATTTGCCAGAGCCATGGAAGGCAATGGCATTCTGAGGATTGAGATAAGTGGAGGCATATGCTATATTTTGTAGTAATTCCTTATTTATAAATGTACCAACAGAAAGGGCACTGCTGCAGGTTATGAGATCTGCTACCTCAGAAGGAAAGATCCTACCTACACCCCCAAGAGGCCTCAGCTAACTCACAGAAAAGTGTCTTCATTTCTTCCAGGTTCTAATCCTCTATTTCTTCACATAGATCTGTGTGATCTTCACACACATCTGGCCATTCTCTTCAGCTGGGGAGATCCTATCTTCCAGGCCCTTGAGGGTGCTTGGCCAGAGCTATTTCCTAACCATTTAAGACTCACTGAAGCAATATCAACCCTTGCTGAGATATACTACCATTCCTTTAGTTATGGCCTGCTGATCTCCCAGACATGCCATTTTAGGCTAAACTGCAGATAAGATACAAGAAGTAGAATTCAAGCTTGTAATGTTACCCTGTTTAACTTTTATTTTCATTTTTAGGTGTTGATTCAGAAGAGAAAAAGGGATCATGTAAAAAACCTTTAACTTTGTAGGAAGAAAGAATGAAATTCGCCACAATGGAAACAAAACTCAACTACATTTCTCCCAGCATGGCGGATTTTTTTTTACATAGATCAATACCTGAAATGAAGAACTAGGTATTTCCCTCCTCCCCACATGCCATCATCAAGAAGAGAGAGCAATCTCAAATTCGCATACAAATCACAGTAATGAACAGTAAGCCTGGTGGAACATGCTTCCATCTGACATGCGGGCCCTGTACCACCAGGCCTTTGGGGAGGCCGGCCGTGGATTTCCTCCCCCAGAGCCTGTCCCCTCCCGGCCTTTGGATCAGGCGCCACCATTTTATATTGAATGCTGCTGTGTTTTTATATGTCTTATTATATGGATTATGAAATTTTAATGAATTATGCATTTTTGTATTACGGTATTCGTATCTACTGTACACCGCCCAGAGCCCTTTGGGGGTGGGCAGTTCCTAGATCAATCAACCCAATCAACCTCAAGGGCAACAATTCCATATTGTGATATAGTTTTGTTCCCCTTCAGTCTGTTCTGAACAGTGACAAGCATCAACTCCCTGTCTTCTAATGAATCCTGCTTCACTTTCAACATTGCCAGTGTGTCCATTCACATATGTACTAAATACATACGTGCAACAGGCTTTGTAGAATGGTATGATATTGTTGAGCACATACATGATTTTGAAATACTGGTGTATCACAAAGTATCCTTGCATACAAAAGAAGACAACAATGATCACCAATTGATATTCCGAACATTCTGTATTTATTCAGAGCAAACCCATTCAACAATGGCTGGACCAAAGGGAAGTAATCTTCATAGGCATAATAAAATGAGACAGTAAATTATGTCAGTGGGAAAAAAATGAGGTACTCTTCAGGGACAATTGACTGGCTCAAAACATCGTCTAGATTTCATATTGCAATAATGGAGCAAACAAGGTAAGTCTACCCTGAATTAGGGCTGGATGGATTTCCTGCATTCTGTTCCATCCGTCTGCCATGGGCCGGCTGTGCTTGGGGCTCCAATCTGTCTTCCAATTGTTTATAGAGAATTCCTATAATTAATTTCGGAATTGGCGCGTGTACAGTTTGTTCTGGCCACAGCTTTCTATTCCTTCTATTCATTTGGACATTTGCATGATTCGTTTTCTTTCCTGGTACAATGTAGATCCCTATATGAATTGTAGGCTCCGTTTCAAAGAAAATAACCTTGAATGCAGCTTACACAGAGGAGGAAACTAAGCCTGTGGCATGTTTCTTCTTTTCTCTTTCTTAGATGTGCACCCATTTATATACAGCCTTTCTGCCACTGTGTTCGAGTTGACGTCCAATTCAGAGCAACACCTCAAATATAATGCACCCAATACAAAAGGAACATGGAACAAAACATGGGAAGCGGGAAATAAATTCAGGCATTTAATGCTCAAGAAGTATCCTGCAATTGATTATGAAGTTTTCAAACTGCCTGGGTGGCTATCATATGGAAACCTTCAGAATAATGTTCTTGTGAATCTAAGATGCTTGCAGTTACTAGGATACTTTGAATTGTTTTAATTCTTGTCTGTAGGCTAAAAAGAAGTATTGATCACCTAGTCTATCTGCTCAGTTTTAGCTGGAACATTGGTCAGTGTCAAGTCTGTTTTTGTTGCTGGAAAAACATCTGCAGACAGCAATTTAAAAGAAAGAAAAGGACAGCAGTGAAATTGTCTGGGCTCTCTCTCTACTTGCCAGTGACACCGAAGAAGTGGCAAGCATCCCAAACCACCCAGCAGCAACTAATTGCCTCCCTTCCTCCAACTATCCTGCCAAAGAAAAGGGGCATTGTCCATGCAAGGTTTAAAGAGTGGTAAAGGAGCTGTTGGCTGGTTATGAAATAATCATCCTGTACCTGCTAGTCTGCCACTTGCAGATTCTGACAATACATCTGTCTTGCTCTGTGATCAGGACAAAATAACCTGGAGTTCCTAAACTCAGGGAGAAATTTGGGCAAAGATCCAATGGGGACATCACTTTCCTGGATGAGATACTGGAAAAAACATTTGGTCCGAACAACTTTATTTATTTTAAAAATTGGGTTGGGTCCAAACAGATTTCTAATTCAATTTTGCTCAATGCCCTCTCTTACTACAACTCCTGTTCCATATGGCTTTTGACTATGCAGGTCTCATGATCTTCTGAACTGAATTGTTGGTGGTCAAAGGGGATCATTTCCTTTTTCATCAGCAGATTGGCTCCAATTCCTTGTTTTTCCATAGGTTAAAGTAGCTTACAATCAATTACACTGAAAAACCAAGGAGAAACCAAAAACGAACAAACTCCCAAACAAACCAAAAACAAAATAAAGTGACAGTGGCCGAATCCCCACCGGGAAATTCAATCTAGATCAAATCAAGTTTGAAAATAAATGGCACCTTTTCATCGACATTTCAGTCTCCCCATCACAGCATGTTTCCAGTGAAGACATCTAGGCCTATCTCGGATTCAAGAAATGTAACAATCCCTACTACCACGCAATTAATTTGGAAAGTCTCTCCTGATTGGCTGTCATGCTGTGTTGGGGCAGGACCTTCTTTTTTCTCCCACAAAAACGTGTTCATGTTATGACATCAGAACGTCAGCATGTCTCCCCCACCCAAGTTTCTGGTTGGTTATCGTTCTGTCATGCTCTCACGGGAACAGGACCACACACACTGATTGGTTGTAAGGCATTTGCGTCACGCTGCACACCAGGAAATTTGAACCAGGATTAGACCCCCAATCCTCCCCTCCAAACTGGATCGAAGACATGTTTTTTGAAAAAGTAGTACTTTCAAGCAGGTTTGGCAAAGGTGGGGGATAAGGGGGAGAATGAGTGCCAGAACCGGGATGAATCCTTGTTTGTCGATCAGGCAGTGAGGAGTTCTTCCTGAATCCTTGATATTTCGCATGAGTATTGCCCGATTAATTGACCATGGGGAATCGGCCAGTTATCCCAACTGTGAAACTCAAACTTCCTTTTAAAAACTTGCAATGAATGGCCCTGAGTTGAATTTGGAAACAAATTATTGGTCAATGTAGCTAATTAAGAATCAGCAAACATTCCACCCAGGACCAGACACAAGGTAGAAGCTGCAGTCTGCACCAAATGATAGTTTCTGACTTGTCTTCTAAGGTAGCCCCTCATGGAATATGTTACAATAGACCAACCTGAAACATATAGAAGCATGGCTCAGTGTAGCCAGGTCAGGTGGATCTAGAACAGAGGACAATTGATTAACTAAATGCAAATGGCAAATGCACATGGTTCTTCTTCATTATGCTTTAGTCATGCAAACATGCTGAAATCCTCTTTACGGTTTAAAGGCAAAGACTGTTTTCTTCCTCAGACACCTCTTTTCAGCTCTGATGGGAAACATCTGTCCCATATGTATGAATATAGTCAGAGCAATTAAACCTCCAAGATCTGCCTCATTATTCTGACTCAAAAGAGACCAAGTCTGCTGTTTACCAGCTACTTGAAAAACGTGTGCCAAATATTCTTCTATAATTTCAGGTTACAAAAGGAATCACAATGCTGACAATCCTTGTCCTTTTCATCCCAGTCAGTCTGTTGATTTCTTTTCAGTTCTTGCAAGAACCATACAAAACAAGTCACACCCCCTCCCCACCCCCCCGCATTACATGGTACGCACTATTCAGGCAATGATTGTATTTCAGAACATGGCCTTCACAGTAAAAAGGAGTGCATTGCATTCCCCAATAAAAGCCACCTTTTCTACCTTATTCATAATGCACCATTATGGCATTGAGCTAGGAAACAAACTTTATTCTCACAATCTTAGCTTGATAGTTTTTGGTGAGCTAATTCAGACAATTAAATTAGAACAATAACTGCAGTTAATCATTTCATTATATGTAAGTAGCTTTCCAACAGTTTTGGTTTTGTAAGGAACTAGTGTGCATTAAAAATACATTTATTTTGGCAGCACATTTATGTTTTTGAATGCTTCCCATATATCCCTATATATTAATCACTTTTACAAGAGGTTTTCATGGTTGGCCAATAATATTGTCCCCACTATTGGGGGTGGCAGAATATGGGGATGAAGGAATACTCAATCTATTGCATTTTTAAATTCTGTTTTTCCAGGGGTAGTACAAATGACTCTCTTCTCAATTTTTCTCTTACAACACCCCTGCAAGATGAGTGAGACTGACAGAAGTAGCTGGCCCAAGATTACTCAGTGAGTATCATGGTTGATTAATTCTGAGAGAACCTTGTTCTCCTGTTCTTCTAAAGAGAGGCAACTGCAGCTTCTACCTTAGTGCCTCTACCTTGAAAAACAGCCGTCTAGAACCACTCCCACCCTGAAATTCCCCATATACTTTAATGGGCCAAAGTCACATATGAGCATTCATGACAAAAAATATTCCAGATATATACTTTAATTGGGGGTGGGTGGGTGGGTGAGTAATTGTTTTGCTCCAATTGTTTGCATTAGCTGAGCTGAGCTGTTTGTCAAGGTAAAGGCATCAAATTTGCCACACAGCTGCTGGGGACCTCAGAAGAATTCCCAAGTCTAGTGAAGTTTGGGTGTGGAGGGTTCAATTCTATGAACACCCAAATGGAGGAAAACTTCACCAAACTTGAGGGTTCTTCTGTGGAGGGTCACCAGCAGCTGTGCTGCAAATCTAGTCCCTTTACCTTGAAAAATCCTTCCCCGACCCCACAAAAATCTCTCATTGAATGCAATTGGAGCAAAACAGTTACCTGGGCCCACAAAACAGTCTTTTTTCCTCCAGAGGAAAAGCAAAGAGGCATGACAGAGCAATCACAGATCCATGCCTCCCATCCCAAGAACCAACACAACCCCAACAGAACTACACCAGAACCCACTCCAGCAAAACCACAAGCCAATTCATCACAAAGCCTAAGAGAACCAATATCAAAACAATGCAGAAAATACAGAAAAACAACACAAATCAGAACAGCCCAGATGAAGCCACAAGCCAATCCAGCACACAGGTGCTAGCAAACCCAGGCACACTCTGGCAGCGCAAGCTTAACAGAATCCCTACATAGCCAAATAATGCCAGGTGTGGGGACACTTTTGGCAGGCCAGAAGAACCCACAAGCCAATCCAATGTGTAGGTGCCAGCAAAACAGGCATACTCTGGCCATGAGAACCTACACACACAAAACTACATGAAAAAATCTGCGTGAAAGCCAAAGGTTCCAAACAAGGGCAAGAAAACGAGTACCAAAGCCAAGCTTTGTACTGAATTCTCTCAAAGCTCTATCTGGAATGTGGTCTGCTGGAACCCGGTCTCCTACTCTTCAGCCATGCACAGAAAAATTTGAAAGAAATCAAAGCCAAAAATATCTTCTGAGATTGGCAAAAGAGCAGTGTGATCTCTATGTTGAAATTCTATGAACCACTCTTTTGCATTGACTTCTACCTTCCTTTCTCTAGAGAGTCTAGGCTGCAGCAGTCTAAGCTGCAACACAAAGTGTATTGCAGTCATTGGCCAAGTAGGAAAGCTCCAGCAAGCTCTCCGGTTTGTCCCTTCAAGTTACCTCTCCCCCTCCCTTATGTTGCCCTGGAAACCAGGGCAGTAACAAGCAACAGGGAATGGCACCTGCAACAGCAATCCAGCAAAGGGGGGGCACTTTTGCTAGCCCAGCAAAATCCCTCTGGAAGCCCACCTGTTAGTGGGAAGGAGTTAAACCTTGGAGGCCAATTGCCAGCCTCGTAATGGGCTTCAATTATTTTAAAGGATTTTTAATTTTTTTATTTTCCTTATGTGGGCTGTGGAAACTGGGTCATGGGAGAAGCCCACGCCCCAAATGCTTTTCGCTTTTTTGCTGGGGGGGGAGGGGAGTTGATTTGAACCAGAGTCCTGATGGTTCATTGCCTTAGCCACTACACTGTCCCAGCACAGAATGACAATATACTCTGTTGTATGTGATGAGAAAGAGAAGGAGAAACCACTGGGTGACTAGGGAAATGCATGTCTATTCCATTTTAAACATAGCTACAACATGAGTCATCCTTCTAGGTTTTGCTATATATTCCCCAGCAAATTGCTAAAATGTGTTTAGGTGCCTTTCATCTGCTGTTCCAAAATGGCTCCATCTACTGTGGTGTATGTTTTCCTGTCATGATGGAGATAGCACCTTGAGTTACAGACGCTTATTGGAGGATGCTTTACCAACTTCACTTTGAACATACCAACAATGTTGACACCTTTCTTTACAGAGCTTTTGCCCTAACGTCATCTCATTTTGTTATTATTTACATTATTTACTTCCTGTTCATGAGATATGACCTAAGTAGCTCTCAATAAAAGCAATAAACATGAAACAGTTGAGTGTACACTTGGAACAAGCTCTCCCAGCTCACCCCCAGCCCCAAGTTATCCTTTCTTTCCATGGAATGAAGATGGAAACTATGACTGAAGAAGCTACTAATAATAATTATAGTAGCCACCTTACAGAAAACCTCTTTGAAATGCCCTGAATCTTTCAACCACCAAATAAAATAAAAAATAAGATCTATTTTATTATAAAATAACTTATTCCGCCTGATGGCAAACAAAGATATTATTCTTTAAGCTCATGTCTAACAGTGCAATCCTAAAAACACTTTTGTGAAAGTAGAGCCAATTGAACAGACCTGAGTATAATTCTGACTAGATCTGCTTAAGATGGCACTGTAACAGGACCATCTTATCCCTGTGACAAGACCATCTTAAGCAAAGTTATACCCAAGTCCACTGAGTAACTGATTTAAGAACTGCACTGAAATCCAATTTGTAATGAGTATTTATAGCTGCATGTTTTCAGTAAGTAATTTCAGAAATACAATTGGCTGTTTGAATATTTGCCATGCCTGTTGCATGCACATTTTCAGCTTTACTCAGGGATTTATTTCCACATAAAATTTTCAGTCATTCGGGTCTACTCTTATGCAAAACAATAAAGGAAACAATATCATTTTAAACCGTTTTTGAGGGTTCCAATTCCCTGGGAGGAAGGCAGATATAAATGTTTTCTTATGAAACTGAGTAAGTAAACATAATTAGTAGACATAGTCCTGAGACTGGGTACTCATTTTTCTCAAGAACTCCAGAACCAAGATATGCAAAAAGAGGTGAAATGTAGTAAGATGACTATGAGTTGTCTCCACATCAGTGAGTTAATAGAACTGCTTCTGTACAGAGGAGCCTGTACTCCATAGAAATGAAAGCTTTTCTCTTTGCCGTGCTAGTTTTGACCAGTTTCGTGGTTTTATCTTTGGTCTCGTTTATGGAAGATCATGCGCCAGAAATAATCCCTGTACAAAGAAGAATTATATCGCTAAAGGAAATGTTTAAGATTATTTATCCTCCAGGAGCAATTGCCCGCAGAACAGAAAATAAAATAACCCCCAAAGTCAGACACAACAAACACTTTAATATTCTACACTTGAATGGGTTTTGTTGCTCTTAAGGGGAATGTCATCCCACAAAGCTCGGTATTTCCAGCACATGTTCAGAACTCCACTGCTGGACTCCAGCCAGTTGTGAATTTCCCCAAATATATGCTACCTTACAGAAACAGATAATGTGATGTGCTCTAATTCCTTAGGAGAATGTAATGTATCACACAGCAGCAAATAAAGGCAAAACCCCAACAGTTAATCATTTAAATCTGGCTTGTATAACTCTAAAAATACATACTTGAGATTACATGAGTATTGTATGCATATAATACATTTTTAAAACTCACATAAGCAAGCGTTTGACGTATTCTTTACTATCTGCATCTTAGATAACTCAGGTTATGATCTTAGATTTATAATTGTTTTAACTCTTTTTTTTGTATTTATTATATGCTGGAAGCCACACTGAGCCAACAAGAGAAAGGGCAGCATACAAATTGAATAAAACAAACAAACAAGCAGAAGTATTATTTGAAATAAGTCTGACTGCTATCAGGTTAAAAGATGTTTAACAGCCCAGTCCTATTGTTAAGCTATGCCTGCTGAGCACAATATGATTGCTGCTATACTTATTTGTCATGGTGGGAAAAAGGTAATATGCACATAATACCTGTATCCAGAGCCAAGTATGAAGAAAGTGGCTCCTATATTCATGGGTGGGCCAATGTATCCCGTGTGGGAGAAAAGCCAACTGGACTGGCCCTGACCCCTGCTGAAGGCCACACACAGCTATTTGTGCTCACCTAAATGCTGACTCATTCATGTAGCTGTCATCCACATGATTGGGAATGTTTGTGTTCACAGTCTCAGGAATTGGATCAAACATGTTGCACATCTAAAGGGGGTTAACCCATGTTGTGGCAAGTATATGTAGATGGACCTGGAGCAGTGAGTTTGGCCTTTCATCCTCTCATCCTCTCCCTCCCTACACTCCCCCTCCCTGCGGTAGGGTGGGTGAGCCAAGTCCAGGTGCCGGGGCCCCTCCCCTCCATTGCATGCCATTCCTCACTCACTCACTTCCCTCCCCTCCCTCATTCCCCTTCCCTTGCATGCCACCCCTCCCCCTCCCTCTCTCCCCCTCCACTAGGGTGGGTGAGCCAAGTCCAGGTGCCGGGTCCCCTCCCCTCCATTGCATGCCACCCTTCACTCACTCACTCCCCTCCCCTCCCTCATTCCCCTTCCCTTGCATGCCACCCCTCCCCCTCCCTCTCTCCCCCTCCACTAGGGTGGGTGGGCCATGTCTGGGTGCCGGGCCTCCGAAAAACCTGCTCATCACTTTCATTCACACATGGTGGAGTATGGGAAAAATCTCCTTGGGACAAAACAGACTTGGCAGCTTTTGATTTTCAAACTGACACTATATAGCTATGATTTTAAAAGTTTTAAAAAGAGAAGGGATGCTAAAGCTTTTATGTTTTAAAAAGAGAAGGGATGTCTTTTTAAAGTTACGGTCTTTTTTAATTTACAAAAAGGTATCAATAGAGATATAATAAATAAACATGAAGAAGAATATGTTAAAAATCAAAAGGGGTATTATCTAGTAACAGCATAATATCACTGCCTGGAGCAAGTTCTATCGGGGTATCATACACATTCTCTGATTAAAGAAATGATAAATTTATATCATTTAAAAGAGCAGTCCTTCTCAGGTCTCTTTAATGGGGCTGATTCCCAGGAAAGTGTTCACTGGATGGCATTGTATGAAAGAAAAACAAATCAGTAAAATGAAACACTCCTATTTCAAATAAATTTGAGGATTTCCCCTGCAAATCTGATATTTTTTTCCTGTATCCCTCTTCCCACATGATGTCCTGTTTTCCTTCTTCTGGCAATCCCCATATCCTCATCTTTCCCGGTCTTCTCTCTTTCTCACCCACTAACCAGCCTACCTTTTATTTGTCCCTCCCTCTTCACCTGTATTATAATTTAATTAAGAAGAAGAAGAAGAAGAAGAAGAAGAAGAAGAAGAAGAAGAAGAAGAAGAAGAAGAAGAAGAAGAAGAAGAAGAAGAAGAAGAAGAAGAAGAAGAAGAAGAAGAAGAAGAAGAAGAAGAAGAAGAAGAGTTTTGGATTTATATCCCCCTTTCTCTCTTGCAAGGAGACTCAAAGGGGCTTACAATCTCCTTGCCCTTCCCCCCTCACAACAAACACCCTGTGAGGTGGGTGGGGCTGAGAGAGCTCTGAGAAGCTGTGACTAGCCCAAGGTCACCCAGCTGGCGTGTGTGGGAGTGTAGGCTAATCTGAATTCCCCAGATAAGCCCCCACATCTCAGGCGGCAGAGCTGGGAATCAAACCCGGTTCCTCCAGATTTGATACACGAGCTCTTAATCTCCTATGCCACTGCTGCTCCTGTTTTCCTTACTTCATTTTTACCATGCCTTTCTCCACAATGGGGACAAAAAGCAGCCTACACCAGTCTCCTCCTCACTATTTCATCCTCACAACAATCCAGTTAGGTAGGTTAGGCTGAGAGTTGCCGGTCTTCTCTTCATCAGCATTGTTGATTTGCTATTGGACTGGAATCTAGCTAGACTATGTGATGCTCAGACCGATGTGCTGTGTTGTGGGCTGTTCCTGGCAGCATGCTTATGCGCTGTCCATGAGAAGACAGGTTCCAGCCATCAGTGCCTGCTGACGTGTGAATTCCATTACTGGCTCCTGTGAAGGCCTTGTTGCCAAGCATCATTGCAACGGATGCAAGAGGATGTGAAATTGCCAGGGATCTGTCTGTGCAAGTGGCTGGCGGCTATGCTGACCTTTCCCCCTCTACTGCAATTATTGTGTTTTCCACTTTGCTGTCTCGGGATCTCAGAGGATTGCTGGTCCAGTGGATTGCACAGGATTGCTGGGAGAGCAGAACGACAGAATCAGGATGGCAAACGTCTTTTCATCGGCTCTGTTTCATAACCTTGAACGAGACATGTCTCTGACACTGTGAAAGAATCATCATTACCCTGTATTGATTTCTGACGGCTTCAAGCTACCCACATGTTTCAGTGATTACCTTCAAATTATTGGGCTTGCACAACAATTCCATGGTTTTCAGGAGAACTGAAGCCTCTGTGGCATTTTCAAGATTTGCTTGTTAAAGAAAGCCACCCCTTTGTACATTTTCATTCTACAAAGCAGTGTAATGGATGCAGACATGAAATAGTTAATGCAGAGAAACAATAAGAATTATTTTGTGATATGATAACCACCAACATGAACCTGGCAAGGTGTGCACAGTCTGCACTGGCCAAGCTGCAATCCATACATCTCTTACCTGGAAGTAGTTCCACTGATATCCAGTGGGCTTCTCTGGAGTAAATGTCATGCCCCCCCCCCCCCCGCTGTGGCTGACCGTTCGTTCCAGAAAGACTTGCATGAGCCTTGCAGAGCCAGGCCAGCTGTGTCAGCAGAAGAGGAAGAATTACAGCTTCCCAGTTCAGGGGTTATCAGAAAAACTAGGCAGCGTGAAAGCCCTTCTGATTCCTCAGATGTAACACAGCGTTGCAGCAAAGATGCTTGCAAGCCCGGTGTGGATTAGAGTCCTTGCAACAGCCCTCCCAAGCAAGCAGCCCAGAAGCATCTAATCAGTAGGTGTAAGAGCTACAGGTGTGGACTCAACGCTTGAGTTTCTCAGCAACTCCTGCATGCCACTGTTCTGAGTTTTCAGACTGTGCTTTGACCTTGGACTGGCTTTCCATGACCTCGCTTCTTGTCTACTCCCTCCTGGTTTGTCAACTCTGTGTTATTTGACTCCCTGGACTGCTTTGACTCAGTTTTCTGGACTCTCCCACTGGCTGCTGTGTTGAGCCTATACCTGATGGCAACTGACCCTGTGTCAGGGCGACTCCCTGCCTCGGAAGCCTTCTCAGTGCTGGTGCTGTCATAGCAGCACATCCGCCCCGCCCTGCCAGCAGAGTGAGTGACTTCTGGAATGCAGCTGAAATAGCTTTTAAAAAAACCACTTTTCCACAAATTCATAGGAACAGGACAAAGAACATATCAAAGCTACTGCTTCACCATGATGGTTTCCATCTCACCAGAAGACTAGGCATCCTTTTAAAATACTAAATTATAAGTCGTTCTGTAAAACTGACACTCTTCCCCTGGTATCTGAAAATGAAATTGCCAAACCAGAAGCCACTGCCAAGATCCTTGCTCCTTAAATGTTTTCATGAAAAGATAAGAGCGGCCTGTTCTTAACTCTTCAGAATCCAGAGGTTCTGCTTTGGCCTGTCGTGTTAATAGGAAGTTTTGCTGGGAAGCAAGTGCATGGAATTGGATAGCTCAAGAAGTGACCTCAGGATCAGAAACACAAGTGGTTTGCTCACAGTGCGGTAGCCTTAAAGATGCTGGCAGAAGACCAGGGAGCTGTTTGCGGTAATAGAGGAGAGACTCTTTACAAACCCTCATCTTCATTCCGATTGAGCAGTTGGTAGCTGTTAAGTATACACAGAATGTAAAAGGAGAATGAAAAGTGGTCACATTGAGCCCCGGGAAGAATGAATAAAATGGATTAGGTCTCTTGCACATAAGAATTAGAAACCGATATAAATGACATATAGCATACCCAGAAGGGGATCAGTATCGCTTCTGTTCAAAACTGCTTGAAGTTCAGCGTGAATCATTTTTGTAGGGTTGAATTACAAAGAAAGTGGCTCAAACTCTCCAAAAGATTAATACTCTGTATTATCTCTCTTGAAGGAACGAAGCAGAATGACTTTCATCCATATTTCTGAGAGTTGGACCTTGTGTAGAGATACAGGTAGTCGCTAACTGAGGTGCCCACTGCTCCCCAAGACTTTGCCAAGAAATAAATTGCTTATGCCCCCCCCACCACCACCACATGCTTTCAATAGTTTTAAAACAATCAAAATACTTTGTTCACCCAACAGAAGAAACCAGAGGCGTAGCTCCAAGGGGACGAGGGGGAGGTGCACGACACACGGGGTGTGGGGTGGATGTGGCATGGCGTGGCGTGGCCTTCCGGGGTGGGACAGGGGCGTTCCGGGGTGGAGGACGCACCGGAGCACTGGGCGCTTTCCCCCCTTGCTACACCTCTGGAAGAAACAATAACACATAACACTAACATAAGAAAACTTAACGATTACTTCTTGAGTAAGAAACATTTTTTCTCTGTCCTAGATGACCCAGGCTAGCCTGATCTCATCAGATCTCAGAAACTAAGCAATGTTGGTCCTGCCTAATACTTGGATGCGAATCCAACAAGAAATATCAAGGGTATGGCTTGGAGGAAAGCAGTGGCAAACCAGCTCTGTTAATCTCTTGCCGTAAAAACCCTACTGGGTTGCCATAAGTCAGCTGTGACTTGACGGTATTTTACACACACTCGAAACAATTTTATGTAGAGAAAAACAGAAACAGGTGTAGTCAGTTTAACAACCACAACGTTATAAAATGGTCAGACATTAACTATTCTCTCCTTTTCAGTCTGTCTCTTCAATACTATTCTCCCTAGCTGCTGACATTCCCATTGATGCCTAAGCTTCTTTGAGTTTTCGATCTCCTTTGCTCCCTGTAATTGCTCCCTGTTCTTCAACTATTACTGCTTCATGCTCTGGTCATCTCAAGCTTCAGCTTTTGTAACTGTCTGACACAGTTCATCATTCTGTCTCTATCTAAAGCTTGTGGTAACCAAGCCATGTCTGTACATGCTCCCCCAAATCCTCTTTGGCTTGATTATAGCATTTTGGATTACAATGGCCACCCAAAATACTGCATGACCTTTGTAGTTTGGTGGGGGTGGGGGCATGGACCGACATGCACAAATGTTACCCTTATTGTGTGAGTCGTTTTGTTTTTTGTTCTATTTTTTCTACAAGTCTGGGATTTCATCTATGTTTGAAGGACTCTAAATTATGGCAACAATAATTTTTGACAAGAGGAACATCACACTGTCAGCTGTACCCCCCCCCAATAGATTAACAGTTTGAACATAAAACATAACCCATAATCTTTCCATATCATATTCATTCATAGGTACCTTCATATCTGTAGGTACTCAAATTATCTAATTCATTTATATCACACTTTTCTCCCCAATGGGGACCCAAAGTGGATTACAACATTCTCCTCTTCTCCACTTTATCTTCACAATAACTCTTTGAGGTAAGTTAGGCAAAGACAGTATGACAGACGTAAAGTTACTCTGCAAGCTGCTATGGCAGAATGCGGATCTGACCCTAGATCTCCCATATCGCAGCCTGACACTCTAACCAGCACAGAATACTGTTTTTTTCCCGCTGAAGTATAGAGTGCATAACATGAATATAATGAGTGTGTATGATTTCACTAGATGCAACATTCTGGAACAATGAGGCTGTGGAGTTATTTTCAGGAACCAGGAAAGGACATTTGATATTGGACCTTTTCCTCTTAGATACCACATTTAGCATATATTATAGTTCTCCAAGCCTGAGAAGGGTTAATCATGTTTCCAAGTATTTTTGTGCTCTCAGGGTTCCCAGGTATCTCTTTTCAGCCTTAGTGACTTAAATTATTGCAGTTGTGAATGCACATGTTAGTAGCAACACAATCAGCAAAGGGACTTTCCAAGTTTGACACTTGCAGATCAAGTGTCCTATAACTCCTTTGATAAAACTGTTCTGAATGCTGTCTAGGCATTTATGGATCTCGCCAAAATGTTTCATCAGAGCTTCTCACATGCCAAGCTTCCTTCATTTCCTCCTTCTAATCCTTCCTTAAATACATTTCCTTTCAAAGCCTTCCAGTGTCAATCTCCTAGCAAACAACATCTGTGCCTACTTCAGGAGGAAACACCACCAGCATCTTGTCTCAGAGAATACAGAGATCTGTATTGTGTGCTTACCAAACACATTTTCTGGCACCATAACTTTTGCCAAACTTTTTTGGTGGGATATAAAGAATTAGGATTAATACCCCACCTTCCTCTCCTGTAAGGAGACTCAAGGCAGTTTACAAATACCTTTTACTTTCTCTCCCCACAACAGACACCTTGTGAGGTAGGTGGGGCTGAGAGCGTTCCAAAAAAACATGACTAGCCCAAGGTCACCCAGCAGGCTTCATGTGTAGGAGTGGGAAACAAATCCAGTTCACCAGATAAGACTGTGCTTCCCATGTGGAGAAGTGGGGAATCAAACCCAGTTCTCCAGATTCGAGAACAACTTTTAACCACTATGCCAGGCTGGCTATAAACAAAGGCCAGCATAGAGCTACTGAAAATGCCCACAGCAATCCTGGACTACTCATTACCACCTCCTGATCATATATTTGTTTGTTCTCATCAACCATAAAGTGAAAGAATAAATAATTGGCTAATGATGGCCAAATTTTCTGCTGTGTGCCTTTACCCCAAAACACACACAACCATGAAGAGACCAGAACGCTCTTCCCAGTACTGATGAAGGGGGAAGAACAGTATTGACAGATATGTATACAATAAGTTCCAGGTCCCTTGAAGACTGGTACAAATTCCCTAGTGGTATAAACATTGTAGAGAGGCAGAGGGATGTGATGGTTAAGACATGGGAAATGGAGGTTTTTTTAAAAAACAACAACAACACAAGCCTTTATTGGCATATAAGGGAAATGGAGGTTCAAACCCTCACGTGCCATGCCATGGAAACTTTCTGGGTGATCTTAGGCCAGTCACACACTGAGCCCAGACCCTGGCTAGTATTTGGATGGGAGATCTCCAAGAAAGACCAGGTTTGTGACATGGAGGTGGGCAATGGCAAACCACTTCCCAATGTCTCTTACCTTGAAAATCCTACAAGGTCACAATAAGTCAGCTGTGATTTGTCAACAAAAAATAAACATTGGTAATATGAAAACAATTGCTAATTCACTTGACGCACAGCCAGGAAGGAAAGAATGCCATTCTAGTAATTATATACAGCCCCTTCCATGGTATAGTAGGAATGTACGAAGAATAAAGCTCCCCAGGAGGAATTCTTCACCAGAAGCTTAGGTCGACTCCTGCTATACCA
Source organism: Sphaerodactylus townsendi (assembly GCF_021028975.2). NCBI lineage: Eukaryota > Metazoa > Chordata > Lepidosauria > Squamata > Sphaerodactylidae > Sphaerodactylus > Sphaerodactylus townsendi. Next base: position 61,362,454 of record NC_059434.1, read on the forward strand.
CATTTTGTTCCATCCACCAGAGTCTTGCTATTTGGACAGATTTTCTTTTGCCAGCACAATGTTCACAGTCAATATAATAACAGCCCCATTTCTGCTCAGCAGGGACGACAGGATCAATCTAAAATGGTAAAATGTCTTCTGTTTATATATGTATTGGCAGCCTGTTACTTGAAGGGCGTATATACAAAAGCATGACTAATAAATATAACAAATAAATAAGTGCATCAAAGTTTTTTCAAGTGGTAGTTTTGCTGACCTGTAATTAACGGACGTGTGTCTGGTCTCTTGATTTATTCATTTATTTTAAAAAAAACTATTATCCAGTGGTATTAGGCTCCATTTAGTCACCTCAAATGTAGCATGAAGAGTTTTTAACAAATGTGACTTTAGACATTCACTTACCACAAGTAATATGCATACATGCTTTAAAAAAACCCTTCAGCTTCAAATGTCGTTTGTGAATCAGCCATCAGAGGTTGATTTCAGCTTAGTTTTAGAAAATGACTTTTGTTAATAAGGAACTGATGTAGAAATTGTATGTTGTCCAAAAAAAAAGCAACAACAACCTATCCCTCTTTCATGAAAGACATTTTCATTCGTTTTCATGTACTTTATTGCTAGGATGAAATATTATTCCCTACTTTGTAAATACTAGGTTATGGGAAGTAGGATTTTCATAAAAGTAGAGTAGTTGCTTTGGACATCAACAGTATGTGTGATTTGGATTAATAGTATAGTGTATACATACTCAGAAATTATAGTTAGTTCCAATCAGATCTGGCTTCAGAAAACTTTGGATGCCTGAGTTATGACGATCATGTTTCTGCTCACCAATAGCACATGTCATTGCTTAAATAGTGAAGCACTCTTGGAATTTTCTTTCTCTAATAATGTATCCAAAATATACTTTTGAAAGTCCACATTTTGTCAGTATGTGTAACAGAATTAAAGATAATATATGTTAAGTCATAGTTGCAAACTCCTTTTGAAGTAGTGTATTTTTACAACTTTTATAGATGATGCTTTTTTTAAAAAAGGAAAGATGTCTCATTCTTCCATTATTTTCATTCCATGCTCCTTCGTTTCCTTGCTTTTTGGTGGTGAGGTTTGTAAGGTTTGTTTTTAAAAAAAAGCATCCTAGGCTTCTGTAGCTAACTCTTTTTGTGTAGCTGCGTTAGCTCCACTGGGGTGCAACAGCATCTCCTAGTGGGCAACTTGGTACTTCCTCTTGTATAGCTGAGGAGTCAAAAGCTTTCCAGCACTTGCACTTAATGCTGCCTTAACAGCTGCTATGTTTATCATGAGGATAAACAAAATATTTTACATACTCAAGCTTCATCTGTACTAGTTATCAAAAGCTGGAAACAATCATTTAACATGTCCATGATAGGCAAAATATATAATCATCCACAACAGAAACCAAAGCTTACAGTCCGTTAACAGATGAAAAGATAGAAGCAACATAAAAACACATGGCTAAACCACTGAAGAAACCACCCCAGCTAGATACCAGAAGGCTGATAAATCCTTACCTGGCCACTGGGAATGCCTTGTGCTGAGTCTGGATGGGATGCATCATGTATGGAGGAAAAAAGAAGGTGAGGCTACAGGTAACAACCACCAGCAAGGCTAACTATGGAAGCCTGGAACCAACAGGAGGATGAATCTGTGAGACCTAAGAATATTCTTTTCTCTTAAGGTTAATTAGCAGGGGAATAGGCAGAAGCACACAATAAAAAGGACTAAGATCAACATCTGCCTAACTGGCACAAAAAAAGAAAGAAAAAATGTAAAAGTGATATATATATAAATAAACATGTATTTGATAATATAACAAATATTACAATTTCCACCAACGTGAAATACAACAATGTGAGCCAATACAACTTAATGAAAGTGAATATATACAATAAAACCTCCAACATACCAAATAAATAGAGAAAAATGTTTTTGATATTGTGAATTACAGTCAGAAATAAAACAGGTAAATGTAATATAATTTCAATGCCCAATCTTACTCATGAGGTAATCATCATACGCTCATACTCTATACCTAACCTGAAAGAAAAAATGCAAGAAAAATCAAAAACAATTCCTGATGAGATGTAGTCAGAAATTCAACAGGTGAGTGTAATCCAGTATGTGACCCTTGTTGTTCATAATTTTATTTCATCCATGAAGGAGGACTCAATTATACATACCTATCGATAGACAGCAGACAGAAATCCAACTGGTAAATGCAATGCAATATTTATCTCCGACTCTGGTCACTGAATAATCTTCTTTTCTCCAACAGAATGACGCATAGTCAGCTCATCTTCTGAAGACTGGATGTCTTGGAACCAACAAAGACTGCAAAACCAATTACTCAGATGATTTGCAGAGACAAAAAAACATCAGTGGAGCTGTAGTAATGCACTGCTGACCCAGCAGCACCGTGGTAGAACGTTGGGACGCCAACGGACCTACGGCCTTGCTGGTCGCACCGCACCCCCACTCCTCATCCCCCTATGAGTCACGGGTCATGAACTGTCTGGCTCAGTCACCGGGCGCAGGGACAATGGTCTTGCCCCCCAGGTGAGGATTAGGCTCAGACGCTTACGCTCCTCTCCGCACGTAGCCAGGTGAGATCATGCATCACATGATGATCTCCAGGTCTCCCGGTCTCCCGCTCATCTCCCTACCCACCTCCTTTACACGCCCACAATGAAACCCTAATAAAAGGTGCCAGAGACCAGCACAGGGCAGAGTTGTCAGGATCACGAAATCCCGCGCTTCCTGTTGCTGACGCTCTCCACCAGATGAAACCTCCTCCGCGTCTCGCCTATTCCTTAGCGACGACCCTGCGGGGATGACTACAGGAGCATCAGTGGAATAGTGCTAGCTACTTTCGGCATGTCAATCAGTTTCCATCTTATTCAAATCCACGTCAGTTTATGATAATCAACTCCTCTTAACAATATCTCCATGAAGAAAAACAGCACCAAGGCTCAGCCTTGATAACACGTAGGCAAATGTGCCAGTTATGCAGATGTTGATCAGATAGATTGTCCTTTTTATTGTGAGTTTGCTGTTCTGATATTCTTTTTTTAATAAGCAGAAGCCACAGTCGTTGCATCAGGTGGGAGAGTCACAGTCTAGACTGGAGCCTGTTTCAGAAGGGCAAGACGGAACCCTAGAGTAGGGCACGGCATGACACAACAGAGGGATGGCACAGACCAAATATATTCACTTCCTTGAAACTTACTGCTAGTGTGGAGTTGTGCCATGCTGTTGTTGTGTACTTGTGTTTCATTTCACGGGTCAGCAGGTGGCAGTGAGAACTTTTACAAACCCTCCTGTTTAGACTCAAAGTGGTTGAGGGAGCCTCCACAAATATATATTCACCAAAGAAATGAAAGTTGATCCTGCCATTTTTAAGAAATCCAAAGTTTGTAAAGTAATACAACCAATTTTATTTATCATTCAAGATGAGTACAGCAGCGCACATGTATATGCTGCCGCTGGTATAAATAATTGCCTGAGAACTTTTTTTTTTTTTGAAAAAGCAGTTGGAAGAAAAAAAATGGCAAGGAAATGGAATCCTGTGCAACGGGGAATAAGATTGCTGTTGGTTAGAAACATTATAGCCAATAATTTACCAATGACCAGAGATTCATTACCTGCAATCATCATGTATTAAGCACTACTGGAAACAGGATACAGATGACATAAACTAATACTCTAGCTTGGTAAGTTTATTCATGTGTTACTGACTGCACAATAGCATTAATTGTATATAGGCTGAATAGTCAGTTCCTGCTAATGTAGCCCCATTCGTTATCAATGAAGGAAAAAAATAACAGATCGCAGGTCATGATGAAACTGGGGAGGGGGGTCTGGTATGCTAATTACCAGCACATCTGGATTTGCTAACAATAGAGGGTTTGAATTGCAGAGTGAATGCCACATATGGAAGACAATTTACTAGGCTTTCAGTAGAAATGCAAAAAGAAAAAATGGCAATCAACAGAAATACATTCAGCTGTAGCTTTCCCATAATGGAGAGCTTTCGGAAATTAAATGATAGAAAATTTTTTTGACATTTTTTATTCCCCTTGCATTCCACAGATGAAAATGGGGACAATTTTTGAGTGCTGTTCTTATATTCTAATGAGCTGCACCTTTCTTCTATTACAATGGGTGATAGCAGTCCTCCTCTGCCTTTTGTGCATTGCATATTTTTACACTGCAGCAACGTTTCCAGCTGTAGCGTGCCCTGTCTTTTGAAATGGGAAAAGGATAACAGTTTACCATGGGCGGGGGTCGGGAGGAATGAAGGGACTCCAACTGTACTTATTACATAACAATAACAGCTAAAATTCATTCAGCGTCCCCTGGTGTGTCAGTACAGGGTTAGGCAGTTACACATGGTGGGAATAAGCATTGGGTGGACATGCGTCTATATCGGTGGTGGCGAACCTATGGCATGGGTGCCAAAGGCGGCACTCAGAGCCCTCTCTGTGGGCACGCATGCACAGAGTTTGTCATGTGGGTGGGAAATAGCCCCCCTCACACACACATCTAGACTGGCCTGGGCCGCTGGACTTGATGTACATGTACCTCAGCGAGCAGGGAGGACTTGGCTGGCGGGCCTGGTGTTTGTGCTCCAGGTGGCTGCTGCCCGGGGGGGGGGGGCGGGGCGGGGCAGAGGCGGCAGAGATGCTAGAGAGGCGCAGAGCGGTGCATGTGGGATTTGCTGGAGGCTACAGCAGGCTGGCCCCTGCTCAAGGGGGTTATTCAGGTTAAATTGCCACGTTGGCACTTTGCGATAAATAAGTGGGTTTTGGGTTGCAATTTGGGCACTTGTTCTCGAAAAGGTTCGCCATCACTGGTCTATATGCATGCTCAATAGACATGAAATACATCAACAAAACTACCCTGCAGAAGAGAACACCTAAATGTGGTTAAACCTGTGAAGAATAATTCTCACCAAACTTGGTAAAGAACTCTGCTGCATCAGCCTGAGTATGCATTCACTTTAATGTTAAAAAATCCCTCTCATATTCATAAAAAGAGGAATGTTTTCTCGAGGAAAGTATCAAAAAGTAGAACTAACTGAAGAGTAGGGGTTTATTTTGGAGGCTTTGCCATTGAATTAAACGGCATTTATGTGTTGCTGTTGGCACGAGAAAGCACATAACTTCTCTACCAAGAACTACTTGAGGTAATTACAATCCTGGGTTTGCTTTCCTTAGAACTAATTTCATTTAATGGGACTTCTCAGCAAACATAGAGGATTGCACAGCACGTGCTTTGTGGCCCACAACGAAGGGGTAATCTGGGCTTCGGGTTGTAGACAGAAATGTGCCGAATTGTCAGAAGAAGATAGTGGTAGTCATTTCAGGTTGATTAATTCACAGGAAGGGGGCGTGATTTTGTGTACATGAAAGAAAGGGAAGGAAGCTGTGCATGCTTAAGGCATCCATTTCCCTGCTTGCTCCTAAATGTCTAGGAAGATACTAGGCGAACAAACAATACTCTTCAAAGAGATTGCTGTTTTAATCTGTTGCAGCAAAAACAAACAGGTGCTTATGGCACCGTAATGACTTATTTTTATTTTCCTAATCTTTATTTCCTCAGGTGCAGTGAGCATATAGTCATTTTGTAGACACTTTTATAGTTAGTTACAAATGGGGGAGGGGGGAATAAAACTATAACATAAAAAACCCTGTTCCAAATCGATTATGGTGGGAATTCCTGACAAAGGGGAGACCTGGCTATTTAACCTACAAGGAAATATCCCAGCAGGCCACTGCCCTAGAGCTCCTGGGGGCCACAAGCAAGCAGAAACACAAGTATCTGCAACATTGGCACTGTCTCGGGGGCTCCTGGGCTTGATCCTTTCCTTAGCAGTTCATGTGGTCTAATGAACATGTTCCATGCAGCACAGACATGCATGCATCTGTTTGTAAGACGGAGCCTTGAATTACTCCATCCCAACAAACCTCAGCTCACCCATCATCTCCTGTCTAGTCTGCAGGAGCAAGCGAGGTGGGGTTGCCAGATTTCGGAAAATTTGGAGATGGTGCCTGAGGAAGTTGGGGCAGGGGAGGAAAGGGGCTGCGCTGCAGAAGGGTATGATGCCAGCAGGATATTCCGTTGTGGGCCACTGCGAGTAGCAGAGAGCTGGACTAGATGGACTCTGGTCTGATCCAGCTGGCTTGTTCTTATGTTCGAAACATGTTATCGCGGCAGCCGTTAACAAGTTTCGGCTCCCTCGCTTGGTGGGTCGCCACTCTGAAGCAACCCAAGAACTGCTGCCGCCGACTTGTGCCGCTAGGGGCGCTGTGGGCTGGCGGGGCGGCAGCTGAGGATCCTTCTGCTCTCACGCGTCTCCCTGCTTCCGAGGAGGGACATGGCGTCAGTTCCGTTGGCGACGTCTGCGCGTTCTGCCTCCCTCCGATCCCTTGAGTCAATTAGAAGCGCCGGAGAAGAGGAAGGCGCCATGTCCGTGCCTTCGGCCGGCTTCCCTCCGCCGCCCCAGGTGCCCACAGCAACCGGATCCTCCCTTCCGGGCGGGCCCAGCACGATCTCCGCCAACCCGGGCTGCCACAATGGTAAATTATTGCTGAATTCTGAAAAGTGTTCCGTTGCTTGATAAGGCGGTGTTGGAGATCCGGGAATCGATGTAGTAGTGTTTTATTGTAATTATGTTGTGAGTTTTAGTATTTTCCGGTGAGCCACCTTGACTATATTCAAGTAGAAAAGGCATCCTGTAAGTTAACTGTTTTGAATCTGAATTTGCCTTTATATTCTAATGCTGCCGTTGTACGCACACGACCAGGGATTAAGTCCTGTTGGAGTCAGTGCAAGAACGCTTGTCAAAAGTTGGTTTATCAAACATATATCAAAATAGCAATGGCTAATCAAGAGCAAGGACTGCTTGCAGTAGAAGAAGTTTGTGATGATGCTTTTTGGAGCTCTTAAACACACTTTTGTTCTTCGGACAAAAAATATGGTGCGGTTCCAATTTCACCTGGTTGCTTCCTTTGATGGATAGGTGAAGCTTAAGTCTGTTGAATTTTCCTTGACGTGTACAAAATCTTGACTGTCAAAGATACCCATGCGTTCTTAATTCTGGAGTAAAGCATGCGATGTTTTGTTATGACAGTAAGTGTTAAAATTGTTGTGCTTTCCTCTTTCTTATATTTCTAGTTTGGAATCTAGAGTTTTCAGAGCTTCTTGTTAAAAAAAGCACAACTCAGAATTTAGATTGTTGTAATTTCTTAGTAGTCTTTTTAAAAGAAGATTAATGCATAGTATCTATTATAACTACTGCTATTATAACTAGAAATTGGACCCTTACATTGGTGATCATTAGGAACTGTATTATTAGGATTCATCAGTTTCTTGTGCTTTTATTAATGAAACCGTATCTGTTTTTTCAGAAGTTTTGTGGAAGTCATAAACTGCAGTGGTAAAAATGCAGTGGTAAAAATGAAATGGCTGCAAGGAATTCATAAGCCATTTTCAGTTTGACTTTAACAAAAAAATAAGAGTGATGTGATAGTGAACGTTACCACAGCAACACAGGAGCCAATGAGTATGGTGCTCTGAACCAACCAACAGGAGTTTTATAGGAATAAGGGAAACAGGAATAAGATTTTGACAGTTCCAGGTTAGACACTGGAGATTAAAAGTTCAATATAAGGAGTGAGACAGAAGAGTGGTTAAGGGTAAGTATAACTGGAGAGCAAGAACAGAGTCCTGAAGTTGCAGCTGCCCTGAATCTGACACTGTTGTGGAATAACAGTGGGTGGTTGCAGGTTATATGTCATGTTTTATCACAAGCAGCAAAATATTAAGTTCTGCTTGGAAATGCTTACTATTTTCTTGGCACGTACTGTTAAAATCTGACCTCCCATTTCTCTGTGTGCCCTGTACACCTCAGGTCCAAACTAGATGTGACAGTATCCCTGGGCCCACCCCAAGGATGCCACCACCATTTTAAAGTCTCATATGGGGGTTTAAAAATGCTGTTAAGACCTAGTCCTGATCAGCCTCACAGTGTGGATGAACCAGACTTCCTTGTGTTTGTCCCCCTCCCTGCCACATGTCTTTTCGAGTACCAAAAGCCCGCAGCTATTTTGCCACCTGAAGAGGCATGGGTGGCAGGGAGAGCAACAACAACAAGAGCATTTGGTCCCCCAGTGCTATTATCTTGGTGTTTTTATCTACCTTCTTTAGACTTTGAAATATTAGCAGTTGAATGTGTGAAGTGTTTTGACCTGGAAGAAACCTGCAGCCATATGACCTCTGTCTCAGATGGAGCATTGCCTGTGCTTAGTATCTGCCTCTCCAAGCTGCCCTTCTCTTTGTCTCCTGGCAACAGTGGGAGAATTTTTGGGCCCTCACTTGTGCGTTACATGAAGTTTTAGTCTGGAGTTCTTCTGTGCCTGTAATAATGAACAACTGTACTTTGTTACAAAAGAGTTTTTGTGTGTTGCTGTCCATACTAGTAACATAGCGTTACTGAATACTGGGGCAATCCTAGAAAATAAAATGTGTTGGTACATTGTAGTGCAAACTCTTAAATATTAACTGATTTATTGTGGTATGAGCTTTTATAGGCAAAAGATACTTTGTTAGTTTCTGAATAAATAATGCATACAGTTTTAATATGTTGGACTTTCCTCCTCTGTTTCAGGTCCAGTGCAGAATCAGATGCAGTTTCCCTCTGTGTACAGCTCATATTCTCAAAACTATGGTATTCCCTCTGGACACTACACAGAAGTGCCCAGTAAAGCTGGTCCTTCACAGCTGGATAACCACTATCGTGGCAATTATTACTCTACCCGCCACTCTGTTCCAGCACAAAATGTGATTGCATCTTCTGCGACTCCTCACGTGGCAAGCACACAGGGGTTGCAACATTTGTACAGTAGGGCTCCTCATACGGTGGAATCATCCGGACCCGTCCATGGAATGGTTTCTTCTGCATCTCAATTACATACCAGCATTTCACAGTCTTATTCTTCGTTTGGTTCCCCCTACAGTACTTCAGCCTTGCACTCTGCCAGCTCTTCTGTTCCATCTCAGGGATTCGTAGTTCCTTCTGGTCACTATGCTATGCCGTCTGTCTCTACTGCTGCTTATCCTAATGTTTCGTACCCTCCTTTGTCCATTGGCGCTCCATATGGACAAGTGCCTACTTCTCAAGGTGTACCAGCTCTTGGACAAGTGGCCTATAGTCAAGACAGAACAGCACCTGCAGCGCAACAGAAAGTTCCTTTGGGATACAATTCTGCATCGTGGTCTGCTCCAGAACTTCAGTCAACTGAAGGGAAGCGTGGTGGAAGCTTTACAGGATCCTTGCCAAATCCAGGCAATCCAATGAGTACAGGTAAAGTACCACAGCAAAGCCAAGACTATTCATGGCAGTGCCAGCCATTTTTTTAAAAAAACAATTGTATCTTTCTTGATCCTGTTTAAATGACTGTGTACATGTGTTTTCCACTCATGCTTGGGCAAAAGGAGCTGACCTCTACTTTATGTTGCTGCTTTCCATCACTCAAAGAGTGTGGGAGTTTGTGATTTACTCAGCCAATTCAGTATGATCCAATCAGGGTACAAATGTGCTTGGAGAAGTAAAACACAGTAAGTCAAGGCACAGTAGGGCTAGTTCCTCTGACCCATCTGCACCTTTTATTAGAAGATAGTCCCATCCCTTGATTTTACGATCGAGCAAATGCAAATAAATGTACCTGCTGTAGGTGCTGAAAGTCAGTAGGCTACTTCATGGATGCAAGATCTTTACCTGTCATTCTCTCACACACACACGCACACACACACACGCACACACACACACACACACCCCGATGCTGCCATTCTTTGTGGCATCCTAATCTTATCTGAAATCCCTAATTTGCCCATTCTTGGCCAGTTAGAGGACTGATCCTAAGTTACTGGTAGAGCATATTTGTGCATAAAATCCCTTGGTTAATTCCTGGCATCTCATGAGAGTGTGCTAGGCAGCTGGATTGGAAGAATCCTCTGTTGGAGACTTTGCAGCAATACTGGTCTGATGGTCTGTATTGGTATCAAGCTGTTGCGTATTTATTTACAAAGTGAAGCAAATCAAGTTAGAATGTGTTACATGCAGTAGTTTCCAATGAGTTTTGAGAAGTTTGCCAAAATTTTTATTTAGCAGAACATCTTGGAATAACTTGAGCATGGTCACAGTCTCTGGGAATTCAATCTCAAGTTATCTGTTACCCTGATACAAAGGTTTAACTAATCAGGATCATATTGGGTCTTGTTTTATTTTTAATGTTTGAATCACAGCTTAATGAGTTTGTGTTTGTCCTCTGAGACAAAATTCTTCCTGTGTTGCAGATGGTTTACAGGTTATTCCTCTTCATCATTGCATAGCCACTACTCTTGACCTAGATAGCCTGATCTCATCGCTGGGTCAGCCCTGGTTAATATTGGGATGGGGGACCACCAAGAAATACCAGGGTTGCTATGTGGAAGAAGATGCCAATGAGTTTTCCCCTTCTGCTGGTGCAGGAGCACCCCTTACTGGCGGAGGGAACAAAGGCACCCACAGCCGGCTGCCCCTCAACTCCACAGTGGCGAAACCCAGAAGTCAGTGCCGCTATGGAGCAGTTCTGGTGTCCTCTAGGACACTGGCATGGGGTGGTGGTGGTCTGGGGCATTCCTGAGGGCAGAGCCAACATTGTCAGCTTCCACTGGCATTCCACTCCAGGAATTCTAACCATCGGACCTGCACTTTTGTGCAATGTAATCCTGTGTTGCCTATAGGGCAGTTTGGATGGTGGGAGGGATTTTTGTTTTCCCGCCTTTCTGTGCCACCTGAAGTCCTTTTGGTGGCTATGTGGTGGTGCTTTTGCTGTGCTGCGTCTGACTGCCGCAGCACCCCTTCCTTCAACTGGATTGCGCCATAAGGCAGGCACCATTTATATCATGATGGCTCACAATATAGGGGTTTTTTTTGGTGGTGCTGTTATAAAAGCTAACAGTGAAAATGCACTTTTCTTTTTAACAATAGAGATTTACAGGTAAGAACTTAATTTCTGTCTCTTGGTCTAGCCTGAGGAAACTGTTGCACAGCTATTCACCAGTGTTCTCTTGCTTCTTCAGATGTACATTTTTCATTTTTTGGTTGATGTTGCAGGACCACCACATCCTGTAAACCACAGTGTTCAGCCTACAAGGCCTGCTCAAGGAACTTCTTCAGCTGTGACTTCCTCAGAAAGAACACCTGCTGTGGAGAAAACAGCCAAATCTACCATTGCCTCCTCCATCAAGCATCCACCAAAGTCACTAATGCATGAAGGTATGAAAAATGTGGAAGAAGAGCAAAAAAAGAGAGAAACTCTCACACACTTCAGTGTTATCTGTATATTTAAAGCTAGGGATAAAAAAAGGTGTTTAAAGCCCATTACGTCTATTATGTTTTTGGTATTGCATTCCAAAGAGAAAATGCTTAATTTGAGTGCGTATTTTCATAATTACAAGAACTGGATTCTTTTCGTGAACTAAATGTCATACAGGCTAGGAACAAATTTCCAGATGCAGGTAGAAAAAACAAAACAGAAAGGGGAAGATGCTTTTTGTTCCCCTTTCTCTCTTCACAATTACCACACACACAAAAGGCTACAGCATCTTTGTTTTCACGTCAAGGTAACCATGGATTTCATTTCTGTATCTGAACAAAAACGTGTAAGACGATCTACTTATTTCATCTTGTCAGATTGGTGGTGCGGGGTTCAGATCCATATTTCCCACTAGGATCTTTTGCAGCCCTAATAATTCATTTTCTTTCAGAAATTAGTAGCTTGTGGGTGAGCGTGGACCTTTATGTGGTGATAATTTACACCAATGGTTCTCAACCTGGGGATCGGGACCCCTTTGGGGGTCGAACAACCCTTTCACAGGGGTCACCTAAGACCATCGGAAAATGGTCTTTTTATATTTTATATATACCAATTTTATGGTTGGGGGTCACCACAACATGAGGGTCGCAGCATTAGGAAGGTTGAGAACCACTGATTTACACTAATGGATCATTAAAGACACACATTATGTTTCTATCAGGACAACCAAACCTCCAAAATCAAGAGTTTAAGCTTTGGGATTTGTGGGGATCACTTCTATTAGTAGACCTGGTGTGTCTGACAGTGTGGGGTTTGTAATCCTTCTGCCAAAACCCGCTGCTTCTGACAGGTAGTCATATTTTAACAAAATTTGAGGACAGGTTATTTCATAACTAAGAATAGTCAACAAGGGATGCTGACCGACAAGTCCTTGTGATCTTTTCTAGCAGACGTCCTGTTGATTTTAGGTACAGTAATAATATATTGGAATGGGAATAGTGTGGCAAACTATTTAATGTTTTACAGGGCATGATCAGTACCTTAAATTGCAACTGAAAGATAATAGGAGAGCCATGCAGATGCTAATGTGTTGGAGCAATTTGTTTTTGGTGACTTGCTCTACCATCAAGTCATAGTTTTCTGTATCAGTTAAACCTTGAACCATTATCAAGGGTAGAAAGGATATTTTAAGTATGTTATTTATAAAGTATCAATAGTGACATACAACAAAATGGGAGAGAAAAAACTGATTTTTAAAGTAAGGAGGTGGTCACAAAATCCAAGGTATCAAACCTGAATGACTTGGTTGGAGGGAAGTGACCTGCACTAGTGGCTGGCGCTAAGCAGAAAACAAGGACTGTCCGGTATCTTGTTTCCTCAGTAAGGTGTTACTAGCTTCAGCCAAACGGACTTTCAGATCAAGGATGAACATCCAGTTCTTGCTGTCTTTAGAGTTGTGATTCCCAAGAGAACAGAAATAGGACCAGTTGTGTGAGCAAAAAAGGTCCCAAATTATCCTGCTGTGTTCATAATGGCTTGATTGTTTTCCGATAGCCCCGGTTTATAAGTCAGCACTTGTTCTACTGGATGGGAGTTTGCCTCTTCCATGGCAACCAAAATGTCATTTAAGTCATACATGTGACAAGATTATGATAAGGCTGCAAATGATCTAGATATAAGTTAATGGAATGTGAGGTATATTCCATTAACTTATATTTAACTAGTAATATCTGTGTTGGCTATCTCCTAGATCAAGCCACAGTTGGGAGTGTCTGATTAATAAGTGATTATTTAAAAAAAACTGGTGATCAAATATGACAGTTAAACTTCATTATCTGAACTATATTGTTTTGAGGAGGTGTTCTGCTACTTACAAATTAAATATGTATTGGATATTTTTTATTTTTCTAAATTGAATAAATATTTACTTCCATCCCTTCAATAGGATGGGGTGGAATAGTGGGTCCTGAGTTACATTTCTTAATGACATCTAAACATTTCTTAATGACATCTAAAGTTGAATTCTCTTTGTCTAGATAAGTGTCTCAATAAAAATAAGGAGGCAATTAAGAGATTAGTGGATACTTTCAGTTCCATATCTGTATTTTACTGAAAGCCTGCAATCTTGAGGAAAAGAAGTAGAAATGTAGTAGAAGTGAACTTCCCAGTGCTCAACAGTTATATGGTGATAAACTGTAGTGCATTCAATGGGATTTGCTTTCAAGCAAACATGCATTGGATTGAACTGTAACCAAGTCTCTTTCTGTTCCCATTTCTGGCTCTCTCCTCCAAGGCAGGAACACAAGCTTTCTGTAATGATGCTTCATTGCCTCAAACACAATACAGTGTAACAGGTGTCTATAGGTTAACTTTTCAAGATACCTCTGATGATAGTCTGTATCTTAAATTTTTCTTCAGTTTATGTTCTTATCAATATGGACTGAATGTTGGCACTGATTTTGGAAAGTTGTTTTTGAAAGATACATTATATTATAGAGAGCAATCATAATATGTAAGATCTGAAAACAATGTCTAAAAGTGGTGCATTTGCATTTTGTGGCTTCTACATGTTCATTCAGACATAGACTGATATGCTGCGGAGGTCCGAAAATATTTGTTGAATGTTTGTACAATCTCTGCTTAGCACTGTCTGAACTCCCAAAGAACCCTTGTTGATCTCAGTTCTTGCATGATAGTTTAATTTTCTCTAGCATATGAAACATTAGAGTCTTCATGAGTGGATTTCAGATCAATACAAATTCAGCTTGGAGACGCTGGTTCATAGTAGCCATTCAATACCGTGTTTCCCCAAAAATAAGACAGTGTCTTATATTAATTTTTGCTCCCCAAGATGCGCTATGTCTTATTTTCAGGGGATGTCTTATTTTTCCGCTCCACAGCTGCATGCTCTGATCGACGGGCATGCTTCCAAACAAAAACTTGGCTACGTCTTACTTTTGGGGGATGCTTTATATTTAGCACTTCAGCAAAACCTCTACTACGTCTTATTTTCAGAGGATGTCTTATTTTCGGGGAAACAGGGTAGTATGTCCCAAATATGAATGCTACTTCATATTTATTAATGCTGTACCCTGTTACCATGCTTAGAAAGGTATGTGTAGTGACATAACAATCCCATGTGTTTTACTTTGTTTGATCACAGCCAGAGGGTATATAATGATGCCCTTAGTTGTTGACACATTTTGTGTGGATTAAGGACAAATAACATTTTTAAAAACTCATTTCATGAATGGCTAACTTATTTCCAAAGTTGTGTCACTCAAGGATATGGAAAGGGTTGTGTAGTGAAATGTTTTATTTGTGCCTGTGGTAATTGTAAAATCCTTTTAAAAATTGTAACTTCTAACAATGTATCCCACTGAGTTGTTTTCGTTCTACTAGCATTCTTTGTCTGCTACTAACATTTAACCCAACTGCAGTATTAAAAATTGCCTGCTAAGAAATACTTTTGTACTATTTGGGTAATTTGCCAACTTTTCATGTTAAGATGTCCTTTACGATGCTTGGTTTTTCGCTCTCTCTTAATGCTCTGATTTGTGCTTTCAATTTCTTACCTTTCCAGACAGTCTGATTCATGTGTTTGTGCTTTCCACTTCACAGGCATGCAGTATGGTGGATATGTTAATAACCAAGCTAGCTCTCCAGCAACTCCCTTGTCATCAAGTACAGATGATGAGGAAGAGGATGAGGAGGATGAGGAAGCAGGTCTGCTTTAGCTTTCCACCAGTATTTCTCATGTTTTGTGCCCATTTTTTTATTATCTCAATCATCGAAGAAGTCAGAAATTCTGTTTAATGTAGGATTTAAAAGATGGAGATCAATAATGTTAAAAGAACCCTCTTCAGTAAGCATTTCACTTAGAATCAAAGGTACAGAAGTGCATGCTGAACACACAGTTAGGTTTGTGTTTTTTTTAAGTTATCATGGCTTCCGGTAAACTTTAATATTTACTTTTATTCATTTATTTATTTATCAGATTTTATACCACCCTATCCCAACAGGGCTCAGGGCGGCGTACAACCTTTGCTGAATTTTTCATATTAGAAATAATCTGATTTTTTTTTACTTCAGCATAAACATCAGTTGCTTTCTTTACAGTTCAATATATTATCATAATTTGGTATTTTGCAGGTATGGAAAGGTTGTCCATAACTAACTGCAATCTTAAGTGAAGTTAAAACCTTCTATGCCCATTTATTTATTTATTTATTATCATATCCTTCCCCAAAGGCTCCCGGTGGTGCACAACATAAATTAATTAAATTGACTTTGGTGGGCTATGGAAGTGTATAACTCTGTTTAGGATTACACTTACTGAATACACAAATACATTCTGAGACCCACAAACTTCTGTGGCAACTTTGATTTTGTTTTTCATTTCGTTGTGTGGATGAAGATTTGTGAGTGCTAACTTAACTGCATGGTAATTTTGTTTGCCAGTCTGTTTCATTTGGCTTTTTTCATTTTGCAATGAGTAATTATTCAGCAGACCCATTTTGTTTTAGTTTAAACTTAGACTTCAAAAACATATTCTAGTGCATGTGATCAACATTCAGCTGCCACAATTAAATAAATACTTAAATTGTGGTCTGTAGGCACAGTGTCTTTTTAAAAATTAAGATTTAGAATTGCCCATTTAACATTTATTTAAAACTATTTGTTGCTATATTCATGAAGAATTAATAGTATTCTTGTGTCGCGTGTGCTCTTATGCATTTCCCTACGTGGTGCATGAGAACGGTGTCAACTTGGCATGCATTGATGTGCCCCTCAGGAATTTTTGTAACGTTTCTTGTAATGCTATTTTGTTGACGTTTCCCCAAAGGCTTTTTCTCTTATCCCCTTCAATGTTAATCTGCACAAACTTGTTCTTCATTCCATTTGAGTGAAAAGACAGTTATCGTCATTTCATCCTTTCTCTGTTTCTGTGTTATTCTAAAAACCAGCATAACTTGGGGTTGTCATTGAGGCATGTTAATATGGTTTGAAATATTTTGTAGACGTATATTACTTAGCTTGTGCAGTTTGTCCATCTCTATCAAATCCATTGCAAAAATATAAGAGTTTGACTAGTGACCTTGTTTCACTCCCTTACTGCTAGCAATTTGACCATGCATTTCAGTCAGTATTGGATGAAATGATAATTACATTTTTATATATATATTCTTTGACCTCTTGTTTCCCTCAACATTCCTAGCGTCCTTGGGAAAGGGTTCAGTTAGTGATGTAATGTCCAAAGTTTAATTTTGAGAATCTCTTGAAGTAGTTTTATGGCCCCATCCAAAGGGGGGGTCTGTACGTGGGAGTGGCATTTGGCTATCTGGCAGATTTGCCTTCCCCTGGGCACTTAATGCTGGTGGAGGAGCAAAACCGCCAGCTTGCAGCCGTCGCCCTCCCCAGTGGTGGGACATAGCTCAGGATGCGGTGGCAGTGTCCCTCTGCCTCCACTGCCGGTGCAACAGGGCAGCCCGGAGGTGTGGCTGTGGGAGGAACCATTTGCTGTCTTCGCTGGCAGCGGTTGGTTGGTTTAAACTTAAGCCACAGAAAAGGCAACATAAGTCTATACTGCCCCATAGAGGCTTCTCGGCGACAGGGAGGCGTTTTCTCTTTGCAAGCCTCCCCACGCCTCTGGAAAGCGTCTCTGGGTGACTTGGCTGTGGCACTGCTGCTAGATGCCTGGCCGTTTGGATGGGGCTGTTAAATGTGAAATATTAGGTTTGAATGTTGATTGCATTTCTTAATAAAAACTGGAGTACTGAGGCTCCCTTGGAAATAATTGTTCAAGTTCTGAAGCTATATCCAGCTAGCAAGGAGCAGGCTGCGTCTGTGCTTTTCTGGATTATCTCAAACTTTATGTGTTATTTTTAAGCTATGTAGCAAACCTAAAAACATTTACCTTCTTCAAATGATTATGAATAGAAAATGGGAGCCAAGCTATTGACTCCCTTTTGTTACTCAAAAAATTTGTCAGGATTTTTTTTTTACAGAAAAATGCTCTAATTTGGGAGTTACTGCTTTCACGTAGGCTCCTTCCACACATTCAGAATAATGCACTTTCAATCCACTTTCAGTGCATTTTGAAGCTGGATTTTACTGTGGAATAGCAAAATCCACTTTCAAACAATTGTGAAAGTGGATTGAATGTGCATTATTATGCATGTGTGGAAGGGGCCATAGTTAACTCATGCTTTGAATGCCATATTGTGAAACATTTCAGAAGGTTTTCATTTTGCCTCTACTATCCCAGTTGGTCGGCAAGGAAAGTTAAGAATTATCTTAGAAACAGCATAGGGCTGGCTGTGATATAGCCTAGCAACCAACTACGATTATGCTGCATAATCCCTAATCTATTTACCTGCTACAGGGTCTTAAAACTTTGTTTGGTGCAGGCCTGTTTGTTTGGGGCAGGCCTCTTGTGCTTAGTTAGAGAGCAGCCTGGAATAATCGACAGAGACGGCTGACGAAGCATCCAGAGATTTCAGTCGGGTTTATAAAAGTTTAATACAGTTTTTTTAATTCTTATTATTTTCAGATCCTTGCTGGCTCTTAACAAGAAGTTTAACGTTTTACTGGGACCTGTAGCTTTACTGAGACCTGCAATTATCTAGGCAATGGTTTTAAAATCTGACTTTAAATTTAGTTAATCAGACTTCATTTAAGATAAATTTAGTTAATCAGACTTCATTAAGATAAATAAAACAAATCTTGGAAGTTTATCATCCTTTAAAAAGTAAATTAAAAGACCAGGGGCACGTATTTGAGTTCTCGATTATCTTTTATCTGGAAAAAGGTGGCTTACTGTAGTGAATATTTCAAAATAAACCAAACAGAAATAAGCAAATAACAGAGTGCAAATAGAGGTAATACCGTGTTTCCCTGAATATAAGACAGTGTCTTATATTAATTTTTGCTCCCAAAGATGCGCTAGGTCTTATTTTCAGGGGATGTCTTATATTTCTGTATTCTGTTCGTCAGGCATGCTTCCAAACAAAAAACTTTGCTACGTCTTACTTTTGGGGGATGCCTTATATTTCGCACTTCAGCAAAACCTCTACTACGTCTTATTTTCCGGGGATGTCTTATATTCGGGGAAACAGGGTATGAAAGAAAGTAGAAGTAATATTAAAAACAAACCAGGCATGTGTGTTGCTGAATAACCTGGTTCAGTTTGAATTAAAGAGTGCAGAGTAGACTGGCAGGAAAAGTGTTTGTGCCAGTGGGTGCCTGGTGGTCAATGTCTGGAGCGTTCCTTTTCTCTTGCTGCAGGGACCTTGGCTCAGGCTTCTCTCTCTTCCATAATGTTGAACGCTGTTCACTCCTTCTGTTTGCAGACTCTTTCTCCTTGCCTTGAAGTACTTGTGAGGGAAACCATGATCTCCAGTAGTTAGAGTAGTCTACAGTGGTTAACCTGTGGATAACCTATTGTCACTAACATCTTCTTAAGCCGCTATTTTCTCATCAGTTTCCCTCATTGGTCATTCTTTTTTAAGTAGTTTTTTGCACGCACACACACATACGCATATATATGTAGAATCCTGTCTTGTGTCCTTTTAGTATAAACTCTTGTTTTCCACAAGGGTTCTTTATAGGTTATTTCCTGGAATTGTTAAAACAGTGGTTGGCATGCATGTGAATAAGCATCTTTTTTGTTTGTTTCTTCTAGCTATTGACAGCTCTTCCACTACTAGCAGCGCGTCTCCAGTTTCCAGCAATTATGATTACCTTGAAGGAGGTGGCTATCCAGGTAAATTATTTTTGTTTAATGTTTTAATATTAACATTACACTTTAAAAATGCTAAAATGTAAAAACAGATCTTTTGTCCACTTGAGATATATTGTTCACTTTTACTTGAGATACAAATCATGGACACTGCAGGGTTTTTTAATTAATCAGTTCTGTTTTTCAGATAATAAGTTAAATCACACTGAGTGAGCACCCTAACCATTTTCAAACCAGTTATTAATTTTTTTTGTGCCTGCCGACTTATGGCAGCCTCGTAGGGTTTTCAAAGCAAGAGACGTTCAAAGGTGGTTTGCCTGGCTCTGTCAGAACCCTGACATTTTTTGGAAGTTGCCCAACCAATTACTAACAAGGGAGGGGAGATGCTGCTTGTCTCCTGAGATCCTTCAAGATCAGGCTAACCTCTAAAACCATCTTTTCTTTTCGTCTGTGTAGCATACTTTGTACCCTATATTAGCAGCTTTATACTACATTAGCATACTTTATACCCTATATTAGCAGCTTCTCCAGTGCTTTCTGATTAATTCTGCTATATGATGTTCAGATGCAGTCCTGCATGCAATTATGAGATGGATCTATTGAACTTGGTAGTGTGATATCCAACTGAGTAAAAACACAAATCTGACTAGTCAACTACACTGTAGTTCAATGGGAACTGAATGTTATATGCAACCCCCTTGTAAAATACATTATCTATTATGTATCCTTTCAAAATGTAATCTGTCCAGACCTGTACATTTTTGTGCATCATTAATGCGTATCTTTTCGGTTTTGCATCTGTTCTCTAAATGGCATTTGATGTTCCCGTTTTGTACTGAAAAGAATTGTGGGACTGGGATTCTTTTGATTAGCTAATGTTGATTTGGTGAAATTACATACATAGACTCTATCCAGTGGTGGGATTCAGCAGGTTCGCACCATTTTGACAGAACCGGTTGTTAAAATGGTGCTTGTAAACAACCAGTTGTTAAATTATTTGAATCCCACCACTGACTCTATCCTTATATTATTGTAGAACATGGGTGGCATGGGGGTGGGGAAGCTTGAGGTTGGACCATGAAATAGCCAGATTGTATTTTGAATGAAAATGTTAGTCTAGCATCTATGGTGAATTGAGCATCCATGTACATTTTCCATAAAAAGAGAGTGTGAACTATGGAAGATGGGTGAGTCAGTAGCAGTGAGCCGCTGTCTAGAAGACAGACGAAACAAGTTGCTGTCATTCAGACTTACTTTTAAGACACTTGAAAAATGCCTTGTTTTCAGCAAAAAAAATCAAGAAGTGGAAATATATGAGACTGGGTTTGGGGTCTGCGTGACAGCTGTTTCATGGTCTTTTGGTTCCTTGATATTCAGAATGTGTGCAGGGAGAGGGCTTTGTTTGCTTGGGCTTTTGGTTCTTGCCTTTTTAAAATTGAAGCAGTTCTTTAAAATGGATAATTGATCTTTTTAGAGGCATGTCCTGCAACTAGTAGCCCAGCTCCTGTTTCTTCAGTTTCCCAAACATCGAAACCCTCTAAACCTTTTGGCTACGGGTACCCTACTCTCCGGCCTGGCTATCAGAATGTAACACCACCACCTGCCATACAGCCAAACAGCACTGGATATAATTCTGGATTTCCTCAGTATCCCCAGGTTAGAGATTAAAAGATCCTTTAATAAAAACATGTCTGTCTAATGTAGTTTTTGATGAAATGAAGTGGATGTGAATGTATAAAATACTGCCATGTGTCTTCCAGGGTTGGAATTCTAATTCTTTGATTTCAAAATCGAATATTTTTTGTATTCCAATTGAAAGAGAGGGACTATCAAATAGGTTAAAGACTGGATTAGTCTTGCTTCTCCAAGCAATGGAAGCTTCAGAACAATCTTTTCACATTCAGTTGCCTTCAGCAAACAATATTCAAATAGATCGGTTGACATCTTGAAATTGGAATATTGAGGCTAATGTTGAGAAAGTGGGAATTGGGAAAGGGGGAATTAAGTCACATTGGTCAAGGTCCAAAGAACCATGCAACTAGTTCCGTGATTTCAAATTGGGTTTGGACACGGCATATCTCTTTTGGAGGTGAGAGAATTTCCAGAAAATGGTTAATGATGTGGTATGGCTGATTGCTGTTTAAATATTTTTAATCACTAGCTCTTTTAAGCAACTCTTATTTGGATGGAAGTTGGGTCCGTGCCTGGCATGGGGTGATTCTTGGGGATTAGTGGGCGGGTACCTCACAGAACAGGTAATGGTAAGAAAGGTAATACTATGTAATAAATGTTTGTCATTAATGGTTGTTTCTAGCAATATCCCACAATGAATCAGCTGTCAGCTAGTCTTGGAGGACTAGGTCTACAGCAGGCTCAACAGCCAGAAAGCTTAAGACCAATCAACCTTACTCAAGATAGAAATATTCTTCCTATTTCTCCAGTCCTTGCTCCTGTGCCTAATTTGAACTCAGATCTGAAGAAGCTGAACTGCAGCCCAGAGTAGGTATAACGTTTCCAGTATTAAGCATGTTTACATTCTTGCATTTCTTGAGTTGATTGATATCTATCTGAGGAACATATAAAGCCTTGTAAACATCAGACTACTGTTGCATCTAACTCAGCATTTGCTGATAAGAAGCACTTTCCCTCAGCCCTGTTATATTTCCCAGAGACGAAGGATGCCAGTTGACATTTATTGCTTTCCAGGCATTCCCCTCACTACCCACATTAAAATAAATATACTCAGGCAGAAGTAAACTTAACAGTGACTCATATTTATTTAATAGACAGAGGAGATGGTAAAGAGAGGCATATTAACTCGGAGATGGATAGATGAGGCAAAGAAGGCAGTATAAATGTATATACACTATTCACAAAAGAGCCCTGCACGGAGATTATAGCTTTTAGTTTCTTCAACACAGCACTTAAGATTAGTTAGTTCAGTGTAGCTTAGATGTTCGTTTCATAGATGGTTTAGAGTTTGTACATTTCCTTTATCTTGGATGGTACTGGCTTATGGTTTCTACACATAGGGTCCTGTCATAGGCTAGGTACTTGTTCATAGTACGAATGCTCAGCCCTCCTCTTAGATAAAACTCTCAAAAATATAACATACTCGCCACTGAGGTAAACTCAAAGCAAATCCCTATACTCCAGACCCACTGGTATACTGAAATTCTTCTCTACGCAGAAGATATCCCTATCCTGGTTTATATGGGCTTCACCTATAAACCTAATAGACTTGGTCAGTGTATAATTGCTGTCTCCCAGGAATCAGGCTGTTAACAATAGTTCCTGTCCCACATTTTGACAGAACTATCCCCTCAGAGATGTTTAGTTTTTACTCTGTTAAGACAGACAGTTCTTAACAGCATGACTGATCCAAACCAAAAGCCCTTCAGAGTATTGTGATAAGGAACTTAACCTCCTCCGTCTCTGCATCATGCAGTTACTTGCCTAGTCAGAATGCAAGAGGCCACAACCAATCGGGTGGCTCCCCTGTTCCTAAACCTTTCTGTGCCTCACTCTGAAGGTAAATAGTATTTTACTTTGACAAAATTGCTCTTTAAAAATACACATTTTCCTACAGTCCATCACAACTGCTTAGAGATACTTAACAGAAAGGGAAATTATAGATCACCTTTCCAGTGGTTGTAGTGCAGGCCATGGGGCAGGTTTATTCTGGTGCAGTGAAACAATCATATGAGTTGCTCCTGTGTTTGTTACTTACTGCGAGCTTGTGTGTCACTTCGGCTGCAACCAGTGTTTCGACGGCAATATCTTTATGGATTAATAATCAATATGTCACTTATCAGAAATATTGTATATTTTCAGTTATGAAAATGTGCTTTCTTATACTGGCTCTTTGATTACTTGTTCTGACTTACAAGGCTAATATTGTATATATTTTTATTATTATTGGTTTGGATTGTTTGCTGAAACTGCAATAATCCATACTCCACAATATCTTTCTGCCTGTTTTGTTATGTCATGTGGTTGGTATTGTTTAAAAAGGGTAGATAAAATCCCATTTGAGGCTCACTCTACACTATGACATCATTACAGTGTTTCTGTGGCTACAGGTAGATGGCCATGGTGTGGATTTGGTTAGTGAATAGCCTTGGCCTGTTCTTGTTGGGAAGCTGTACTTATAAGAGCTTATAAATTACTGAATTCTCTTGCTGTTGTGGTTTTTCCAGGCTGGGCAGCAATAGTCTGGTAGTTTTCGCTCTTAATGTTTCAGCTGCATCTGTGGCTGGCATCTTCAGAGGCAGGTCACAGTAAGATGTGTTTCTCTCCATGGCATAGTATAACATGACTCTGAAAACTACCAAAGCATGGCTGCGCAGCCCGGAAAACTCACAACCAGTTGATTCTGGATGTGAAAGCCTTCGACAATGTCTTGCTGTTTTTTGTATTCCAAATATATACGTAATGACACCTCATTATAAATTGCGAAATGAATGAGTGGAGTTGTTCTGAAATGAAGACAAGGGTTTTGGGTGGGAAGGGAATTTTCATGCTAGTTATGCCTGAATCCTTCATTGGGTCTTGAATGCTTAACACTTATTCCAAGGTTTGCATGATGGTTCTGGATATTTGCATTAAGCAGTGGCCTTTGAGCACATGGCCTTTTCTATGCAGTAAGTACTGTGGATCATAATTTGTGAAACTAACACATTCCATTTATCTTCTAGCTCGTTTCGATGCACTTTGACAAATATCCCTCAGACTCAGGCTTTGCTAAACAAAGCAAAACTTCCTTTGGGGTTGCTTCTACATCCCTTCAGAGATCTAACGGTAAAATGCCTTTTTGAGCCCAAATTTTGATTCAACTGTATTAAAATATAAACAAAAGTTTGTCAGCACTCAGAAGTAAACCGGAGCGGAATATTGGTTCACCTTAAGGTGGTACAATTTGTTGTTGCGCTGTAGTTCTTGAAACGGAAATAAAAACTAGAGAATAGGTGCAAATATGAATGTATTTGTGGCATAAACTTCAATAGAGATCGCTATAAAATAAGCTTCAGATTGTAGTCTTTATTCCTTTTTTTCATTGGTTAGCTTTATTCTATCCATACAGCATTGTGATAATGTCTACAGTAAATAGAATTCAGCAGGATGTATGGAGATGGGAGGAATTTGAAAGGCTTTAAAATTCACATGCTGCAATTTTTTTTAGCAGTTACCTGTGATAACATCAAGTACCATTGTGAGATGTAGGTCATGCAGAACATACATCAACCCTTTTGTTTCCTTTATTGATCAAAGGAGATGGAAATGTAATCTGTGCTACAGAGTTAATGATGGTAAGTATGAATAACAGAAGCGGTAATCTAAAGACACGCATGGTAAATTTGAGAGGAGCGGGTGTACAGACAAGCTTGTGAGGCCATGTCCTCCTTTATGAAGACATGGGAGCAGCTCCTAAAGCACAGGGGCAGCATGATCTCTTACTGTACTTGAGAACATTCTTCAGAGTTCTTATAGTTTAAAAAAGTATTAAGTAAACAGCAGTATTAACAGAGACAACATATAGACTGGGATAGGGTTGTTGTTTTAACCCATTCCACAGTGGGCTACAAGTGCTACAAACACATTCTTTATCTTTTGACAATAACATGTTTATTTTACAACTTAGTTCCAGAAGAATTTATGTATAATCCTCTGACACGATCGTATGGCGAGCCTCACAAACGGCCAGAAGTGCAAAATTCTACAGTGGAGTTCATTGCTTCTTCAGATTACATGGCAAGTAGACATTTTTAGATGCTTGGCAAACATAAATTCTCATGCATCCATAGTGAAGTTGGAACGGAAGGCAGACATAAATTTAGATGTTACTCCCCTCACTGACTACTTCCTGCCTCCTTTTCGTACAGCTGTTTACTCCTTTTTTTTACAAAGGGGCTAGACAGTTGTGATGGAATTGCAGGAATTTGCAAAGCAAAATGTTTGACAGTTTTAAATAAAAAAATAGTGAATTAAAAGGGATGTATCAGTACTAATTTTAAAACGGTTAATTTTATTTTACAGCTTCGTCCACCTCAGCCTGCAGTGTATTTGTTTGTATTTGATGTGTCCCACAATGCAGTAGAAGCTGGATATTTGTCAATTGTGTGTCAGTCTTTGCTGGAAAACTTAGACAAGTAAGAACTGTCTCTCCTCCCCCCCCCCTTTTTTTTTTTTTGCTGTAGTGCGGAATTATAATCAGGATTCTTTGGCTGTTATAAGTATTATTCAGTTGGTTGTCTCTTCATGATTTTGGGCACTCTTCATAGCTTTTCTCTCAACCTTTTATGCCTTTGATCCTTTAGGTCCTTTTAAGGAACTTACTAACTAGCTCTTAAACACTTGGGGGAAGGAGAAGAATGACATGAACCAAATATCAATTAGCACAGAGCCACATTATAGGAGCTTGAAGTTCTGTTTGTTCCCACTCCCCCAATCCCCGCTCACACCTCTAATTCGCCATATAATGAACATCTGGCCTCCCGTGGGTACAAGTAAGGGGGAGGGGTGGGGGCTGAAACCATCTGTAAGTTATAATGGTTCTTATTAATCGGATATTGGTTGTTGTTAATTGTTTTTATGGCTAATGTTGGACACTGCCCTGAGCCCTTCAGGGGAGGGCAGTATATAAATTTGATTACATACATACATACATACATACATACATACATACATACATACATACATACATACATACATACATACATACATACATACATACATACATACATACATACATATCAAAAATAAGGTGTTGGCTTTTAATGCTCAAATAAGGCATTGGCTTTTAATGCTACACAAAGAAAGTGTCTAATTCTCAGCCACAGTCACTACAAACTTAGTTAAATTCAAAGCTGTATGAAATTGCATATTGCGAATCCACACTCTGAATTCTGGTGTTAAACAGCAGTTGTCTATGGAGAACTGCTAAAACAAACAACTAAGGTTTGTTTTTAATCTTTAGATTGCCTGGAGATTCAAGAACAAGAATTGGCTTCATAACCTTTGACAGCACTGTTCAGTTCTACAATTTGCAGGAAGGATTATCGCAGCCTCAGATGCTAATTGTCTCGGAAATCGATGGTAAAGAATAAAAAAGCAACCTCCCTTGATTATGATTTCAGGGACTATGCAGCTGTCAATGTGTTGTGTAATACTTTGCAAGGTCAGAAACAATATAATGATTGAAACTATCAAATTAAGTTCTTAAAATATACTGTCAGGATATGGAGAAGAGCAGTCGTGTGTGTGAGAGTAATTGCTATGCAATTGGTCAATATGGTCTATCTACTGTTCATGCTTACAATACAAAATGAGGGAAAATTGAACATGTTTAGAATATTATTGCAGGATAAGGAAAATGTGATTGTAGACTGAACAAATCGATAGGCTTTTTTGAATTTTGCTGGAATATGACTCTGCTTCTGAGAGCCAGCATGGTTTGATGGTTAAGAGCAGGTGGACTCTAATTTGGAGAACTGGGTTTGATTCCCTTCTCTATCACGTGAGGCAGACTCTAATCTGGTAAACTGGGTTTGTTTCCCCACTCCTACACATGAAGCCTGCTGGGAGACCACGGGCTAGTCACAGTTTTTCAGAACTCTCTCAGTCCCAACTACCTGGCAAGGTATCTGTTGTGGGGAGGAGAAGTGAAGGCAATTGTAAGGCACTTTGAGACACCTTACGGTTGAGAAAAGCAGGATATAAATCCAAACTCTTCTTCTCTTCTTCTAATTTATATATAAATGAGATTTCTGTACTTCACTTATCCCTGCCTTTCTCCCTAGTGGGGAACCAAAATGTTTTACTTTGTATACCTCCTCCATTTTTATCCTCACAAAACCCCTGTGAGATAGATTAGGCTGAAAGCATATGACCAACCCGAAGTCATCCAGCAAGCTTGTAATTTGTTATGAATGTATTGACTGAGGTTTGCTGGGCCATGCAGTGTTTCACCCATGTATTAAAGCTTTTTCTGATTCCCTCCCCTCTCAACAACAGCCCTTCCTGCCCTATAAATGCAGCTCTTGAAAGTCAAGGAACCCTTTAGAGTAACGTACCATCTACTGCAAAGGCTGCAGTTATGGCGGAGAACCGGCAACTTCCCCTCTTGCCCCCTCCCACCCCCAACGCATGTATATGGAAGTGTGTTTTTGCTGTGGTGTGGATCCTGACCTTTGTGTCTTACATTCAGGAAATAAATGCTTTAAGATGTAATTTAATGCCTTACTCTTCCTGTAGATGTCTTCCTGCCCACACCTGACAGTTTACTTGTTAATCTACATGAAAGCAAAGAGGTAAGATGGATCAAAATACTGTGACCGTTTACTGAAGAACTAAATTCTAGAATGAAGCCACCTTTCTGCAACTGCTTTTAAATGAAGCGACTGAAAACAGGTATGCCATCTGTGGGACCTGTGGGCCACATTAGGCCTGAAGCGTTTCGAGCCCTGCCTTGAGTTATGTAGCTGTGCTGCCAGTTTAAATTTGTCTCCTGTGGACCAGTGTGGTAGTTCACAGAGACAAGAGGAGGTTGAACTGGCAAGGGACAAAAGGGGGAAAAGGTATTGTGTGCGGTTGAACTGGCTCAGAAGAGAACTGTTACCGATAAGAGAACAAGATGTAGTAGAAGAAATGTCAGAATAAAAACAAAACAAAAAGAACCTGCTATATCATGGCTGTAGGTGACACAATACCAACAAACAATAAATAAATGTGCTAATTTAACAAGTGTCCAGAAAGCAAAATAAAATGAAGGTATGAGTAATTTATGAGATAGTCTCTGTATAAGATTAGCTCTATGTACATCGAGATCATATACAAGTCGTTTTAAAATTAAGCTTGATTCGGATAATCGCATTACGGGCAAGCAGTACCAAAAAAGTGTCTCTGACAAAGCGGTCCAGCTGTCGCGAAACATGAGAACCAAGCCCCCCATCTCCTTGATGTTATTGAAGAACTAGGAATTACCTGTTTCTTTAACATCTCTGAAGACTTGCCTGTTTTGAGGCTTCGTGCACCAATTCTGCTCAGCCCCCATTGGAAAAACTAGAAGTAGGATTCCTGACCAGGGTGGCACCTGTTGCCCCAGTGCTTTTGGCCAGGCGAGGACAGAAGGATGAGGGGAACTGTGGGATTCAATCTGGACTTGCTCAGGTTGTGCTCCAGGAATGAAATTTTTTTTTGCAGCTGCTAGCACGCTCAGCAGTTGAGGCCCTAACCCAGTGGTGTCAAACCTTTGGCACTCCAGATGTTATGGACTACAATTCCCATCAGCCCCTGCCAGTATGGCCAATTGGTTCACCACCACGGCCCTAACTCTTCTCCTTCCTCCTTCCTTGCCTTTTTCTCTCTCTTCCTGCACCCCATCTCCCTAGTCTGCCTGTCATTCTGTCTCTATATACACATAATATATTTTTCACAAGATCAGGCTATTTTAAGTTGCTGCTGGAGAGCAGAGGCGTAGCGAGGGGGGAAAGTGCCCGGTGCACCAGTGTGTCCTCTGCCCCTGCCACGCCCCCACAGGGACGTGCACCCCCTGCCCCCTTGGAGCTATGCCTCTGCTGGAGAGGTGCTCTCATTGGTTACAGGGGGGACTGAAGAAGCAGAGACTTGTACCATATCTGTGTGTGCAGAAAGTTTCAACGCTTATTGACATGTCCGTGCTGCAGCAGCAGAAATATGACTTCCATCTTTCCCCTTTCAATCATTTTCCCCTCCTTTTGCAAGATGTGACCAGCATCTCAGACACTCTGGATATACAGATCGCATTGGTGGCTTGGAAAAGAGAAATGAAAGAGTCACCAAAGGGGTCTTTTTGTGTGTGCGTGTGTATTTAAGGGTGTAAAAGTTCCATTATAAATGTTTCTCTCTAAAGTGATTTTTTGGGTATGCTCTGCCTTCATATTTTCCTCTTTTTTTTACCCCGCCACTCAATATATTTTGGATTTACTGCAAGGAGAATTGCATTGTGAGCAAAGAAAATCGGATTACGAGAAACCACTACAAACAAGAAGCAATGAAAAAAGGATCCCGTCCCCCTCCAAATTGGTTGCCTTTTTAATTTGCGAAGCCCCCCCTCCCTTTTGCAATCAGAATCTAGATATCAGAAAGACCCAAGAGGAATATTTTATTTTTGTATTTGAATGGGGCGGGGGGAGGGCGGCAAAAAAGGTAGGCACTAGGACCCAATCAGAGCATTCGGCCACAAAGGAGGTCCAGGAAGTGGCAGTGGAGGAATTCACAATTGTATTTAGATCTTTTGTTGGGAAAGGGTATAGCTCTCCGCATAATTGGTTTGCGCATGTGGTTTTCATAAGAACTAATATCACATACCTTTCTGCGGTAATGACATCAGTTTCTTGTAAACTTAAATTTCTTCCTAACGTCATTGCATCTGTTTTCCAGCTGATTAAAGACTTATTGAATGCGCTACCAAATATGTTCACTAACACAAGAGAAACACACAGTGCTTTAGGCCCAGCCCTTCAAGCAGCCTATAAGTTGATGTCTCCGACAGGTGGGCGGGTGTCTGTGTTTCAGACACAGTTACCATCCTTGGGTGCAGGGCGTTTGCAGTCAAGGGAAGATCCCAATCAAAGATCAAGCACAAAGGTACTTTGCACATGGTAATTTTGAGAAGTAATAGTAGCTATGTCTGTGCATGTTTTGTTGGAGAAACAGGAACTTGAGAATCTAAGCTTTCTTTCTGAAAAAAAAATCAATGTATTTCTAGACTTACAGATGCTTGAAGGTATTTGCTTGAAGGTATATTTAATGAAATTCTGGTGCTCGGGGGAGTAAAGGGCAAAGTGGGCTTTCAGTGCATCAGTTCTCTTTTTACCTTCTGAAATCTATCAAAGTTGAATAAGTTATGCAAAATAAGCAATTATGTATGCCCATTTGGGGTTTTTTTGCAAAGGGACAGAGACAAAAATTTTGGAAATTTCTTTGAGCTCAGCTATGGCTACAGTTTTTATAGGCTGCATCATTTCTCAGGCAGTTATTTGAGTCACGTTAATAATTGGAATGACTGAGAAGTTCCTTTGCAAGAATAATGCATTGCACTAATTGATTTTTGTACACTGTTCTGTAGGCTGAGAATCTCATTAATTGGTTTAAATGAGATTTCTCAGTAAGTGCTTTTGCTAATCTTGCAGACTATACTTTCTGGCTATTCTGTGTTTATGTTTGGGAAAGCCCTATAATTCTTATCCATACAAGAAACTTAGATAACAAACATTTATTTATGTATTTATATTCCATTTTTCATGGTGATTTCATACTGATAAAATCAAAATAATGTTTTTTAAAAAAATAAGAATTGAAACTATAAGATCAAGACATCCAAAAGAAATAGAAAACAACAGAATAACAAGGCTAATAAAACTGAGATAAAGCTGACGATCTGGAATGGCGCAGTGTTAGCCTCATCAGATCTCATCAGATCTCAGAAGCTAAGCAGGGTTGCGTCTGTCAAGTACTTGGATGGGAGACCACCAAGGAAGTCTCAGGGTTACTATGTGGAGAAACCAGAGGCGTAGCAAAGGGGGAAAGCGCCCGATGCACTGGTGCTTCCTCTGGGCCCCCTGCCCCGGAACGCCCCGCCACACCCTCGTCACACCAAGACAGGGGTGCGTGCCCGGTGCGTCCCCACCCCCTTGAAGCTACACCTCGGAGAAACCTTGAAAATCATACAAGAATCATAAGTTGGCTGTGATTTTATGGCGCTTTCCATCTGAAACAAGATTTTTTTTCTGTCTCCTGTGGTGGGCCTTCAGGGAAAGAATCAGGAAACTTCTGTAGGAAGACATTTGTAATTCCTGGGGGAGTGACTGAAAAGGCTGAACAACTTTTTATAATAGCCAATCTTGCCTAAAATATGTTAGCACCTGCAACGGGGTTTCCCTGTTAGCACTTGAAACATTGTTTCCTTTAAATAGTGGGGCAGTTTGTATGGGAGGTCCGCTGTGGTCTTACGTTACGCTAAAAATCCAGAAGAGATGGATGGATCCTTGGAACGGCAAGTGGAATTAGTCTTGCTGATCAAGACTTCTCCTGACTTCTGTTGTAGCCCTTTGATCAAACCTTTGCTTCTGGGAAGGGGAGTTAAAGCTCAAAAATGAGCAGGGGCAAAATGGGTATCTGGTGAGAGGTGGACATCAAAGGTTCCTCCCTTTGTGAACAGAAGAACTGTTCCTCCAGAGTAATTGTCATTGCAATAGTGGAATGACGGCCTCGTATCCAACCCAGTTGCTTTCCAGATCATAGGCATGCATAGTTAAGAGTGTTCATTAGTTTTTTCTAGCCAATGTGATAAACTTACATTACACTACAATACATTACACGCAACACATGATTGGTGTTTGGAATATGCTGCCACAGGAGGTGATGATGGCCATTAACCTGGATAGCTTTAAAAGGGGCTTGGACAGATTTATGGAGGAGAAGTCGATCTATGGCTACCAATCTTGATCCTCCTTGATCTGAGATTGCAAATGCCTTTGCAGACCAGGTACTCACATCCTGTATGTGAGCTCCCAAAGGCATCTGGTGGGCCACTGTGAGTAGCAGAGTGCTGGACTAGATGGACTCTGGTCTGATCCAGCAGGCTCTTTCTTATGTTCTTATTCACAATACTAAACTCAAAATCTGAATTTGTCAAGGGCTGTCATGGCTCCAGTGCTTGACAGAGGTGCAACTGTGGGTAAACGATTACAAATAACAAGTGGCACACATTTAACTTACAAGTTACAATTTTAGAAAAGTGTGCTTGGTCTTCCTAAACTGTTAAATGTGCTGGAACAAGATTCAGACGTCCGTGTTATTTTGTTTATTCATTCTAGGTTGTTCAGCACCTGGGCCCAGCAACAGACTTTTATAAGAAATTGGCACTAGATTGTTCAGGACAACAAACATCTGTGGATTTGTTTCTTTTAAGCTCAAAGTATTCAGATCTTGCATCTCTTGGTAAGGGGTTAATGACGTCATGGTTAAGTATGTGTTGATGGAGAGTTTTTTACATTTTGGTAAATTGTCTGGAAAAAGTCCTTGGGCTGTAATACAGGGACGAAAGAGTATAAGGGTTTGTTGGTGTTATTGTGTTTTTTTTTAAAGCATACCGGGCAGTCTGAAGGGTTTATCTTTTTGGCTAGCTAGTTTAATAATGTATTAATTATTTTGGTTTTTAAAAACTTACAT
Organism: Sphaerodactylus townsendi; assembly: GCF_021028975.2. Taxonomy (NCBI): domain Eukaryota; kingdom Metazoa; phylum Chordata; class Lepidosauria; order Squamata; family Sphaerodactylidae; genus Sphaerodactylus; species Sphaerodactylus townsendi. The sequence goes on from NC_059434.1 coordinate 61,394,788, forward strand.
TTGTTGTTTGTCACTTGGGTTCTGACTTGATTGGGAGAAACGGAGGTATAAACACCTTCATGCGTAGATTGGGGTTTGTTGGCCTTTTGACTAAAAACTTCCCTACCCCATTCTTGACCAGCTAAGCTGGTTCAACAGTTGATGGCTCCTGAACCATCTTTAAGAGAACACACAGTTACTAACAAACTTGCAACTTAGCCAAGCAAATGAAGATATGGCCATTATCTTTTTTTCAAATATTAGATTATTGTATAGTAAACTGGGAATTATTGGGGGTTGATTAAGTTTTTTATCAACAGTTGGGTTACAATTGTTACAGCTGCATATTAACGCACTCTCTTTCTCTCTCTTCCTGTCCCTTTACCAAAGCTTGCATGTCTAAATACTCTGCTGGTTGCATCTATTATTATCCATCTTTCCATCATAGCCTCAATCCTATTCAAGCAGAAAAGTTGCAGAAAGATCTTAAAAGGTATCTTACTCGAAAGATTGGGTTTGAAGCGGTCATGAGAATAAGATGTACAAAAGGTATGTTAATGAATTTTGGAACAGCTTTGTTTGCACTTTCATGGGTCAGCCTTGTAAAGTGGAACTGAATTTAGGCATCCAGCATTCTACCAGTATAATACTTGCACTTTAGGAACTGTACTTTACCTTTGGGAAGGAATCTACATTTTCAGAATCAGTCTCATTTATCTGGGTTCTGGATTGAAAAGAACAAAATTGAAAAGAACAAAAGGATTGAAAAGAACAAAAAAGCCAGTCTGTTTCTTAACTTGCATGGAATTGAGGTGTTATTTTATGAACCGCCCTGAGCCCTTCGGGGGAGGGCGGTATAAAAGTAGAATAATAAATAAATGAAGACTTCCATGAGATTATTCATCTCAAGAGTCAGCCATACATCAGTATAGAAGAACAAATTTAAAAGAATAGCCATGTTTAAAGGACCAGCTGATTTTTACTGCTAGGAGCTGCATTTCTCAGCTTCTCCTGTTTTAATTTCCTAAATAATGTCTTTCATTATCAGGTCTTTCAATACATACGTTCCACGGTAACTTCTTTGTGCGATCTACTGACTTGCTGTCACTTGCCAATGTCAATCCCGACGCTGGGTTTGCAGTGCAAATGTCCATTGAAGAAAGCCTGGCAGACACATCCTTAGTCTGTTTTCAGACAGCACTTCTATACACTTCAAGCAAAGGTAACTGCGGAAGAGTGTAGTTGTCTTCTACAGTGCTGCGATAGCTATCCTACAAATATACTTTTGTAGCATAACATACTGCGATTAAAAAGTACTATTCATTCTGATGCAGGTGAACGGAGAATTCGAGTGCACACACTCTGTTTGCCTGTGGTCACTTCATTGCCTGATGTTTATGCCGGTGCGGATGTACAAGCAATTTTATGCCTCTTGGCTAACATGGGTGAGTTGAAAATAACTCTGCCAGAGTTTTATCCTTTTCTGGGGCTAAATAGTTATGTCACAGCTTGAATGCTGAAGATTTATTTTATTTTTTTATAGTTTTATTTATATCCCGCCCTCCCCAGCAGGGCTCAGGGTGGCAAACAGCACAGTTTCCGTATGCAGTAACAAATAAACATCAGAACAGCAACCAAAACAGGAAAACCAACCACAGATGACGAACCCACCCACCCCCGGCCAATGATGATAACGGTCAGGCCAGCTGTCTAGATGGGAATGCCTGGTGGAAAAGCTCCATCTTACAGCCGCTACTGGAATAGCAGAGTCAGGCTGGGGGTATGGCCAGGGGAGGAGCCGACCTTATTTGACCTTTTTATTTGACCTTGGTGTCCTGCCGCCTCCACATTGGATGGGCCCGTTATGCTTCTTTCCACAAACAATCGTCTATAATACCATTTCATATTTTTTTCATTTATTTGGACTAAAGGTGTATATATAAAGGCTTACAGTCTAGATTCTACTTAGTCGTAACTGTAGAAAGAGTACTGTTTACAATCACATTTTGTTAAACGTGCTTTTCTTCTAGAAAGTTCAGGGTAGTGCATAGTGGGCTACCCTTGCTTCTGTTTTATCCTTAGAACAAACCTAAGGTAGGTTAGGCTCAGAGAAAGTGATTGGCAGAGTGACCGTTGAGTTCAGTGGCAGAGTGGATGCTGAAGGGAGAACATCTAATAGAAACAGAAATTCCTAAATTATCTTATTTAGCGAGCACTTCAGGTATTCCTAATCTGATTAATCAAATGTTGGTATCTTAGTGGTTACTTATGTTGGGAAATTTTTGCTGTCTCCTGTTGCTTATGACTTTTTAAATACAGTTCCCTCCCTGTTTGTTCATTATTTCTCCGCCTCCCACAGCTGTGGATCGTTCAGTTTCGTCAAGTCTTTCAGATGCAAGAGATGCCTTGGTGAATGCAGTGGTTGATTCCCTGTCGGCTTATATGTCAACTGTATCAAATCTCCAGCAAACTGCTTTGATAGCTCCAAATTCCCTCAGGCTGTTTCCTCTGTATGTTTTGGCTCTCTTCAAACAGGTATTAATTACATCTAAACAGTAGCCTATAATTGTCTTCTGTCAAATATAAAGCTGTGCTTTTAATATCAGAGACTTTAATGATATGAAACTGCTTAATTGGAGATACCTTTTCTGCCATGTTATGTTCCTTTTAGTTAAGGTATTTGTAAAACGTAAAGTACATGGTGTTATTTATAGTAAAAATAGTCCATGAATCAAGCTGCCTTAAAAATAGGAGCTTAAAAATAGAGTCTTTTCATCCATCAAGAGTTTTAAAAACATACTGCCAGTCCTTAATGTTGCATTACATCTTAAGAGACCTTTAGTAGTAACTGTTCCTATTTGTAGGAAAGAGATGAAGTCACTCTCATACTCTGGAGCTGTGCGACTAGTTTTATGTGCCCTGGGAAGTTTTTAACTCTAGATCCTAGAAGGTAGTTGTGGTACAGCATCAGAAGAAGGTGGTGTTTGCCATTCAGAGGAGAAAAGTAAAAAGACTCAAAACGTGTGCTTTTGTATTCTGACTGCCATGTTTAGTAACCTGCAATGTATGTAGAATATTCCACATTTCTTTCTTCCAGAAAGCCTTTAGAATTGGCACCAGTACACGCTTAGATGATCGCGTATATGCCATGTGTCTAATAAAAAGTCAGCCTCTGGTTCACTTGATGAAGATGATACACCCCAGCTTGTACAGGATAGACAGACTCACTGATGAGGTATAGCACATGTATCTATTATTGCAGATAACAAGTGGAGATGGTCTTGCTTGAAATGCTGGGAGTACATGGGGATATTTTTCCACAAGAGCACCTCCAGATTCCCCGGTCAAGGGTTCTTTTGTCAGACCTGGAATGTATGGAAACTTGGGCAGAGGTGTAGCAAGGGGAGAAAGTGCCCGGGGCACTGGTGTGTCCTTCACCCCGCCACACCAACGTCCGCCCCGTCCGGCCCCATCCATGCTTTCGCCACGCTCCCACAGGGGCACGCACCCGGTGCGTGCTCCCCATCTCGCTCCCTTGGAGCTACGCCTCTGAACTTGGGCAATACATTAAGCAGCTATTTTCAGTAGCAGACAATGAGGGAGACTACTTGAGTTTTACTGTTTATTGAACATACAAAATTAGCAGAAGGAAAGTAAAGAAAATGCATCCAAACTGAAAGAACAACATCAAATTCAGTGCCACGGGAAACAAAACAGCAGGCACAACTGTACAAATGGGAAAGTGCTGCTGATAGTCATTTGGAACACTGGAAATGCTATTCTGCCAATGTACCATGTTTACCATTGCAAAGGATCATGGTTTTGACAAAGCCAGCACATAAGTCGAATTCTTTAATTGTAAAAGAGAATTGGAACCGGGGCATAGGAACGGCAGGCACTAGACCCCAGCAGAGCATTCCTGCACTGAAAAGATCCAGGAAGAAAAATATCTCCTGTCATGTTTTTGTGGGAAAAGATATCGCAGAGTTTGTTCTGTCTACTACTGTTTAATGAATTTGCTCTTTTTTTTTGGGGGGGGGGGGGGGGGGTAGAAATCAGTAGTTTTCTGCTTGATAGGATATTAAACTATCCATTTGCTTAAACATTATCTTTTTTTTGTTGTCCTACCAATTGATATTTGACCACTACTTTGCAGCATTTGGGAATGATAGAATGTTGTGGTAATCTCCTGTTTGGGAGACCATTTGCAAGTGGATTTAGTGTTCTGTTCTAGACTGGGGTTTAGAAGACGTGTTCTTTGCTGCTGTGTGGGTCATGCACGGCAAGCTGATAATCCTTAATGCGACCTGTGACAGTTGTAAGAAAGGTTGCAATAGCTGCCCAGGCTCCCCCCTCCAACTTCTAGATTGTTAGTAGCGATGCTAAATTTTGTACACCCTTTAAATATAATGAATTGTCTATGATCTGCTTGCAGTAGGCTTAACGATAACTTCTGTTATAGGGTGCGATACATGTCAATGACAGAGTTGTACCTCAGCCCCCTCTTCAGCGACTGTCTGCGGAGAAATTGACAAGAGATGGAGCTTTTCTTTTGGATTATGGCCCAGTATGTTGTAAACATGTCTTCTTCATACTTCCATGTGATTTAAAATTACGGCTGTAGTAAAATCAGAAAATCTCAGATTTTAAAAAGAATTACATATTGCCATCCATGCTGTGATAGACTACTGACTTTATTTTCTAATAAACTGTTTTGTAAGCCTTGGGCAGTCCAATCCAGATTGGGGTCGGGGAGCTGAAGGGTTGTAGGAGACAACATAGAATCATGGTGCCGCGTTTTCCCTTCCAGCTGGCATAATCGCTTACAGGGAGGCGGGTGGCTGCTATGGGGTTTGTGTGGACAGACCTGTCTCCGGCCACTGTCTCCACAGTTGCATTGGTCTAATTTGTAGGCTGGTGCAACTGGTGGCATCCTGGGGGCATTTCCAGAGGTGGCACCAGGAATACTTTTAGTTTCCCCCTATATAGGGCTTTTAAGTGACAGGGGAGGCTTTTTGTTTCTTCTGCCTCCCCATTCTGCCTGAAAGCCCTCTGGAGGCAGCAGGGGCACTGTCCCTACCCTGTTTCTCCAAAAATAAGACGTCCCCTGAGAATAAGACATAGTAGAGGTTTTGCTGAAGTTCTAAATATAAAACATCCCCCGAAAGTAAGACATAGCAAAGTTTTTGTTTGGAAGCATGCCCGTCGAACAGAACACCAGAGCATGCAGCTGTGGAGCAGAAAAATAAGACATCCCCTGAAAATAAGATGTAGCGCATCTTTGGGAGCAAAAATTAATATAAGACACTGTCTTATTTTCGGAGAAACACGGTAGCCACCTCCAAAATCTGGATAGCACTCTTAAGTACATTAATGTAGTTTTTGTTCATAATGATATATTCAAAACAATTCAGCAAACATTTTTATTGATGCGTCATCAATGTCCGTGTATCTTATCAAAATTAACAAAGATGTTTACCCCAAATTACGTTCTGACATTTTAGGCGATTTATGTATGGATTGGAAAAAGCTGTGATAGCTTCATAAAAGAGGTCCTTGGATACCCTAACTATTCATCTGTACCACAAGGACTGGTAAGGTTTTGTTTTTCTTAACACAAGAAACTACTCACCTTCTTGAAAACTGATTTCTATGCAAGATCAGCTTGTTGCAAACTGTCACATGGCCTAGGGTCAGACAGTTGTCTGTCTGTCGAAATGCGGAGGAGTTCTGAGGTCAGATATGCTGTGGAAGCTTTTCGTTGTCTGTGTCATTGAGCTATCTAGATTGGCCCCTGGATCTGTAATGGCTGGATTTGAGATGGTCATGTTGCTTTTCTATTCTGATTCCAAGAAGGATAGGGGAGGCGCCTTACACTTGGAAGTATCTTCTTGTAGCTCTGCACCATAAAGGCTGTTTGTGCTCTGCCTTTCTTGTTTATAAAAGCTGCCTAGGAATTTTTAAATGCTTGCAAGGAATGTTAGACAGGAATGCCATTTTAGCCTTTGTTTATTCCTATGTGGTTTTAAATACACTAATAAAGTAATTGGAAAGAAGAGTTATAAAATTCAATTGAGTTTCCACCAGTGCTTTGATGTTTGATAAAATCAGTTGGTTTGGGCTCTAGGGTTTTTTTTTGTTTTTTTTTTTGCTTTATTATTGTATTATTCAGCATATTAAGTAAACAGTGCTTAAACTTTGTATTTAATTTTTCTAGACTCAGCTTCCCGAATTAGATACTGTTTCTTCAGAACGAACCAGATCATTTATATCCTGGCTTAAGGACAGTAAACCTCTGTGCCCCGTCCTTCAAATAATAAAGTAAGTGTGTTTAAAAGTGGGTATCTGCCCATTTATCTTTCACTGAGTTCAGTGATCCTTTATTCATACTTGTACATTAGCTTTTTGTTTGCTCTTAAAAGGTATTTATTTACAATTTACTTTAAAGAGTTTTTATCCCTGCTGTCTTATTAATCTGAATCTGCCCATATGCAGACATGCCTCATCACTTGTGTAAATTTGGAGGTGATTTTTAAAAAGCAATAATTTTTCAAATTTTTCTGCAAACTGAGGGAGGGGGGCAGTCTGACAAAAATCTCTTCCTGTACTTGATCGTGTTGTTTGGATTTTTTGCTTCATACTCTGGGTCTCATTCACAATCAGATGTATGGTCTGTGGGTTGGACAAAGTATTCAGAAAGAATGTCCTTTCCTCTCCCATAATTCTAGAGCTCATGGCCACCTAATATAGTTAATGGGCAAAACATTCAAGACCGACCGAAGGAAATACTATTTCACTTGCAGTTTTGAACTTGTGGAATTCATTGTTACAGAGAACAGTAATAACATTTGCCATTGGCCTAGCTGGCTTTTAAAGGGGGCTAATAAAATCATGAAAGATAGGCCCATCAATTGCTGTTAGTCACAATAATTAAACAGAGCCTCCATATTTAGAGTCAGTAACCTCTGAATACCAGTGCTAGGTGTCAATGATAGGAAGCATCTTGGGTCTACCTGTTCTGCTTATAGGCGTTCAGGTACAGCTGGTTGGCTAGTGTGTAAAACAGGATGATGCACTTTACAGAATATTGATCTGATTCTCAGCATGGCTGATGCATTTATACAAAGTGGGATGTTTGGGCTTCATGTCACTCTTCTGCTCCCTTGGGGTTTCTGAGTGTTATGGCAGTGGTTATTAAAAGAGAATTCGGCACTGGATGAATTTATCAATGCTGGCTGGTACCCTATTTCCTCGAAAATAAGCCCTACCCTGAAAATAAGCCCTAGCATAATTTTTCGGGATTTTTGGAGGATGCTTGAAATATAAGCCCTACTCCAAAAATGTAGTCACGTTGGGGGGGGGGGGGGGGGCAAAATCATGGAAGACAATAACACATCCCCTGAAAATAAGCCTTAACGCACCTTTTGGAGCAAAAAATAATATAAGACCCAGTCTTATTTTCAGGGAAACACGGTATTCCTAAGACCTTACTGGGGATTCTACCAGTCTATGAAACAGAGTGATTTTACAAGTCATACCTCTGTCTTTCTACAGATTACACCTACAAGAGGGGTGTTTCCTTTGTATATTTTTACAGAGGTGATTTTTTTGGCCTTAAATGTATATTTTTGTCCTCTTCAGTGGGCATTTACTTGGGAAGTGCCCCAAATATGTCCTGCCCTAATAACTTCATTTACTGTATAGAGGCATTGAGAAAGACTGTAATAATTTGTAATATGATGATTTTGTGTTCATCTGCACTAGATAAATGACAATGAATAAGAGGTGAATGATTCAAGTAAATCTAAGCAAGCAAGATCTGTGAGCATTCCTGAATATCCCATTTCAAAATCATTTGATCAGTCTTCTTTGAATAAAAACAGGCCAGCCTCCAGTGTTCCATGTAGTAGCAAAATATTTGCGAGAAGGTGCTCAGGATATGGATAAGGCTGATTTCTCATTGAATGCTCAGATCAGGTTTTGGGATGGAAACTGCTTTAGTGACTTTGATTGATTGCCTGATCAAGTGAGGGACTTCGGAAATAGGTTCATATTTGTTCTCAGCCATCCTGTTGTGCTTCAAGAAGTTGTGTTTCAAGAAGTTTTACTAGTGGTTCTTCTCTTACCTATCTAATTGAACTGAGTAAGAAATATCACTCTTCAGTGGGCATTTACTTGGGAAGTGCCCCAAATATGTCCTGCCCTAATAACTTCATTTACTGTATAGAGGCATTGAGAAAGACTGTAATAATTTGTAATATGATGATTTTGTGTTCATCTGCACTAGATAAATGACAATGAATAAGAGGTGAATGATTCAAGTAAATCTAAGCAAGCAAGATCTGTGAGCATTCCTGAATATCCCATTTCTTCCTGTTTCAGAGACGAAAGTCCCGCAAATGCAGATTTTTTTCAGTATTTAGTTGAAGATAAAACGGAGGCAGCATTTTCTTATTATGAATTTTTGCTGCATATTCAACAGCAGATTTGCAAGTAAAAGAAGAAGAAATGGAAGGGAAAAAAAATCTGGACTCTTACTTAAACATCAGCTGTGAAAGAAGTGCTGTGAAAGTAGCGAGAAAACCGGGCTTGAGTTCTTCAGTGTCCAGGGCAAACAACCACATTTGAGACATTTCAGCTGAAAGGACAAAAATACACATTTCCAGATGAATTTCACTGATTTGCTTAAGTCTAAAAATGATGGCTTTGATGCAATTTCAAATGTTTTAAGTTGGTTTATATTCATTTCCGACAGTACAGAAATATGGTGCTTCTGTTCATTTCAAGCTGGTGGATATAGCTGTTGAGTTTATGTAGCTGTGTGGAATGGTATTTCTTAATGGAAACTAAAATCAGAGCGCTTTCTTCTCTAACTCTTAGCATCCCGGCCTTGCCTTTAGCAGAGATGCCAAGGTGCAGTGCTCCATGATGTTTATATGAATTTGTAACAGAAATAATTCAATATTTGAAAACTTTATTGTTTTCTCTGTGAAGGCTATAGAATTTAAATACAGCATACATGACTTGTAGAAATTTATAATGTACAGAAGTGTTACATTTGTAAAAAAAAAAGAAAATTGTAACTACAGAGTATGAATTGCTTAGTGTGCTGAAGTGTTGGTGATTCAATGACAAATCACTATATTGGTTAAAGAATAAAGTTGACTAATACATATTAAAGCAAGGAAATCCTGAATCCACATAAGAAAAATGCAACTTTGTAATTCATTTAACTAACCCTTTTATGTGGATTTATTTATGATCAGCTGATTAAAGGTATTTTGCTTGATCATGTGTTTTTATATCTGTGATACATTTTAGATACTAACAGTGAATTTGGCTTGCTGTATTAGGAAGGAATGTTTACTACTTAACTGTATAGATTTCTTGAAAGAGGGTAAGTTTGGAGAATTGAGATTGAGGGTTTGTACGGAGCCCATTTTGATGCTACCTAGCAAATGATATCTCACTTAACTCTGGTTTACTTTATGTATCCTGCATCAGTTGTGGTTCTGTTTTTCATTTTCTCTTGGCACTATGAGACATTAAAGAAGATTATATTTTGCTTGGTGGGTGGGGCGGGGGGGGGGGGGGGTTGCTTGAGCACATAATCCAAATAGTAGGTCCTGGGTTGATCCTAACATTTATTTTTTGGTTCTAGTGCTACACAGGCATGGCTGTAACTCTGTAGGGCCTGTGTGCAATGGGGGAATCGTGCAATCCTACTTGATATGTCAATTGGAACAGCCAGTTTTGAAAAGCAACACCAATTTTGAGGAGCAGCAAATACACATTAAGTCCTACTTGAATGTGTGCAGCTGTTTGGCCAGGGTAGTATCAACCCCCTACCATGTGTGGGCACTACATCATCGGAGCCATGTCTGTGTCTTGGACTTAGTTGGCTTAAGTGTGTGTTAAATATGCAGAGTAATTGAACAAGACACCTATTTTCAAAGCAACACATTTCTTTTTTAAAAATGACAAATACTAATACACTTATAAATATATATATTGGTGTCCCAGTATGTTTTCACCTGCGCGCAAATGCGCTTATGCAACAGAATTATCTTCTTATCTAATCATAGGGATAAATATTGATGAATCTCCCTTAATCTTAATTTTGCAAAAGCATGCCAAAGGATTTCTTGGAATATCGCTTGCTTGTTTTAATTTTATTTGTGACACATTTTTAAACCTGTCGAAAAGCATAAAAAATATTCTCAAAGAAGCTGTTCCCTTACCGTTTTGAAGTTAGTATTTCCCATAGTTCACATATTGAGAGGGAAGTGGGGAGATAAATCAGAGGAAAATGCACGTTATGGTCCATAAATGTGTCCAGTATATTACTGTAATCTTAACAAACATATTATTTTGGAATAAAACGATTTTTGTGAGCTTAGTGCTGAATATCCAAAAACATTCAAAGCCATGCTGTATGGTAAATTATCTGTAAAACCATTACTTAAAGTTTTATTCTTCTACGGTTTGTATATAAAATTGTTATAAAATATATTTCAGAAATATTTGCTTTGAGTAAGGAACTTGTTGCCTGTTACAGTTGGTAGTAGAACTACTACAGTGCTGATACTTCCTAACATTTCTGCATAACTTAAACAATCATGGAATTTTGTGAGTCCCATATCTCACTGCCAATTGACCCTCAGCCTGATTAATCCTGAGAGCCAGCCTGGTGTTGTGGTTAAAACCAGGTGCACTCTAATCTGGAGAACCAGGTTTGATTCCCCATCTGCCACTTGAGCTGTGGAGGCTTATCTGGTTGGAGGCTTGTGCACTCCAACACATGCCAGCTGGGGGGCCTTGGGCTAGTCACAGTTCTTTGGAGCTCTCTCAGCCCCATCCATTTCACAGGGTGTTTGTTGTGGGGGGAGGGGAAGGGAAGGAGGTTGTAAGCCCCTGTCTCCTTACAGGACAGAAAGGGGGGATATAAATCCAAACTCCTCCTCTTCTTCTTCTAAGGATTCCTTCAAAGTTTGAAATGTTGGCTTGTGTACATACAAATTAAACATCCATCCAAAGTCTTGGTGGCTGGCAAGGCGGGGCTGGAACTGGCTATGAGGATGCACCGTGTGGACCAGTCAACCTCCAAAGTTATCCGTGAGCACAAACTGAAGCCTTTGGCATATGTTTTGTCATTGTATTCAATAACCTGCAGGCGTTCATTGAAACCAAAACTTGACATAACCTACTACAGTTTGGTTAGGTAAAAACAAAGGTGCTGGGTAGTTTTCTACAGTTGGAAGGTAGATAGTTTGTATAAAATGAAGAAAAGAAACAAAATATTACTGTTTAGTTCGACATACCTGTACTAAGCTTGCAAAATGGCTTCCTGCTAGTAGGCGTGGCCCTGTACCCTGGGGATCTTCAGGGTATAATTATATGTGCACAGATAGAAAAACCCCTAATTTTAGAACAATATTCAAGTAAGTGGATTTCCGTATACACAGTTCTACAGAAGTAACTTTATATTCCCTTGTATTCAATTTGGTGCCCATTGATCGGCCTGCCCTAGAGATTTTAAGAAACAGGATCCTTTCTATGATGTCCTGCCCCTCTACATTCCAATACTGTAAATAAGAGCTTAAATTTTAGAAATTCTAATGACCCCTATAAATTTGTCATTATCTAATTCTGGGTTTCCTTCCAATTCCTGTCCTTAATTGCACTTCTGATTGGAGATTAGTGAAACTTTGGCTTCCTGTTATTCATGCTTTCAGGGAACTTCTAAGGAGTTTAGTGGTCCTTGCAAGGCTTTAAATCAGATCCATTCCTTTGCTACAAGGATGAATTGAACTATACAGTTTGCTTTAGACTGGTTCACAGAGACAGCTGCAGAAAAGATACCACAGCGGTTATTATAACTTTCAAAAATAACTTATGATACTTACCTGTATGCACATAACAAATAGAGAAATTGCATGAGTGAGTCCTGTCCTGGGGGTAATATGTTTCGAAATGCTAAGTGGCTGGTAGGAAGTTTTGAGTCATTGCTTCACTGACAAGAGCTACACTCCATCTGACTCAGTGATCGTGTCTGACAGGCTCATGCTGTGCAGAACTATACAACGGACGGGATAAAAATAACAAATGCATGAGTTCTCTGGCTTTCTAAGCAGCTGGATCATAGAAAAGTACGTACTTCAGGGAGATGTATGAGAAAATGTAGAAATGTTTAGATTACCTGGGAATGCCCAGGGTCCCTGCCGCTCCATATACCTGTCTTTTGCAATATTTTACATTGCCAGAGTGAAGAGGAAAGGTGCAGGCTGTTAAATTGTGTGTGTCCATTTTGCACTGTTTGACATGTTATCTGGAAGAATGTGTTGGTAAAAGTCCTCAGTGAAGCAGCTGTAAATGCCGATAGGCAAAACATGTTTATTTAATTTGATTATCTGTAAATGAGCTGAACAAAGTCAAGAGTGCAGTTCTGTCCCAAAACTGAGACTACACAGTGGAAGAGCTTTTTTGGGGGTGTATCTGCCTAAAATAGAACAAAACTTTAAATCCATTTTAATTGCTGCTTTAATATCTTTGACTATCTAAAATATTTGTTCTGAATCCCAGATGCCTGTCATTTGGTTATCTCAACAAATTTATAGTTTTTTTATAATGTTACTCATAGGTATTTACACCAGGCTAAAATTAAACCCATGAATGCTTGAAAACTCCATGGGTTTTAGTATCTATGAATTAAGATGTGCAGACCTAAATTTTGTTAAATGTTTACCCTTATTATAAGCTGAGACAATACACATTGTCTAATTTAAAACCTAGTTTTTAATACTCTGTCAAGACATTAAAGTTGCTGCCATATTTGTCTAACCACAAAGGCTCTTGACGGAGGTGAGTTGTTAATTGAAACAAAAATAAGTAGATTCTTTGCCTGTATTTTGATGGTTCTACAGGCAAAACTTTGTCAAGCTGTTGTGTTATAGCTTCTCTAGCTATTAGAAGTAATTGCAGAGGAAAAAAAGAGGATGCGGCAACATGTCCTTTTCCGGGCTCAGTATGCCCTATGAAGAGAAATGGAGCGAGACTGTGTAAAGGCTATTTTTAAGCCCAGCTGATGAAGAAAGCGACTCAATAATGTAGGGCTCTTATTTTAGAATGAAATTAGCCCCCGGGCTTGGAGAGAATTCACATGAAAGCAATGTTTGCTTTAACTGAGGACAATGATTTTCTGTTGTGTACTGATGATACTGAGGATTGTATGCTTATCTGCCCAATCCAGTGGCCATGGCAGCTGGGAACGTATTTCTTTCAGGGAGGTTTATTTTGTCACTGGGGTTGGCTTCCTGTGGTCAATTGGCTTAGTTCCCACCCACTTTGACCGCATCTCTCAGATCATGTAACTTGAATCAGTCTTGCTTTTTGTATTGTCGAAGGCTTTCACGGCCAGAATCACCGGGGTGCTGTGTGGTTTCCGGGCTGTATGGCTGTGTTCTTGCAGCATTCTCTCCTGACGTTTCACCTGCATCTGTGGCTGGCATCTTCAGAGTATGAGTCTTGCGTTTGTTTATGGTACTCTGTTCTGATTAGCCCCAAAACTTCCTCCAACCCAGAACCTTTTCCATTAAGTATAGAAATAAATGCAGAAATAAGGTTCAAGTAGAGAGCTTAAAAACAGTCAAATTTTTAAATCCTTCTGTAGCATTTTACTAGTAGTTGCAAGCTTGTCAATTAAATTTAATAACTTTCCTATATGGGCATCTGCATTTCCATTTTCCTGTAGCCTGATGGAGAAAAGTTCCCTAAACATTATAATTCTGCTTGTTTGAACTTCCTCACCAAATATTTTGCATAGAGCATCAACCATCCCTTTTGCTGTTTCTTGTCCTTTTATGTCGACCAACTGGGAATTAGCCAGCATACTAATTTCAGTCTTTGAAAACATTCAGTTATTAATTTTAAGAACCAAACGGAATCTTGTGGTGCTATACTAACAGACTTGTTGTGGTATGAGCTTACATGAACTAGAACCCACACTTAGGCTGAATTCTATGTTTCTACTCAGCCCTAATCCCATATGGCTTTTAATCTGTGTGAGGCCCCTGACCCCCAGCAGTGACTTCCTCTGTCTTTCACAGTGGTCACAGGGGGCTGTTGGAATCGGTGAAAGTCAGGAAAAGTGGAACAGTGGCACAATCCATTTAGTGATTGGAATTCAAAGTACCAAAAAAATTAAATTGCAGTGAAGCCAAGTACTTGCTTCCTAAATCCACACCTCTCCTGTCAGCCAATGTAGAAGGTATACATCCCCCTGGAAGCTATCATCAATCTATCACTCAGTTTGAGAGTCTTCCCAGGGGCCTTGGAGAGAGCAATAAAGACACCAGTGCAGTCTAAGGTAGGACATCCCACCAAGAGATAACACGCTGGTGTATCGCCTTTGACACGTGTGTGACAGTTCACCATCGATGCTAAAGAGTATTCCCACGCTGCAGAGCGACCTAATGAGCCCTTCGGGGGAGGGCGGTATAAAAGTGGAATAATAAATAAATAAAATAAAAATATTACTTTAGCATCCTCCACTGCGCGCTTGAGGGGAGATTGCAGATCTCCACGGAGCTTTTACACCTGAAACCAGCGCCCCTTTCCTTGTATCGCCACGTTTCCGCCCATCAGAAGCCAAGTTGCACAAGAAGGTCGCAGCTCGAGCATCAGACTTTGGAAGAATGGCACGCTGAAGCTCTGTTACTAAACGGGAGGGGCGCGGAAATTAGCAGCCTCGTTTCAGACCAACTTCCCGCTCTGTTTGGCGGGTGGTTTTGTTTTCTTTATTTATTTAGGCCAGGCGAGCAAATAGGGGCAGGGAAACCCAAAGATCCGCCTTCTCTGCTTTAATCCCGCCCTCTCCCGTTCTTGTCCGCGGCGTTTAGAGGAGCGGAGCTGGAGCCCCTCCGCGGTGCAGCTGCGCCCTCGCCCCGCGCGCGCGCTCTGTCCGGGTGGCGCTCCTTGCGCACGAGCCCAGCCTGGCCCGCAGCGGGTTGCACGCTTGGACGCCTCCGCTCGGGACGGGGAGGATGTTCCCCACAGCGGTGCAGCTACTCCGGAGTGCTGGAAGGAGATGGCAGCCCTCGCCGCCGCCCCGGATGCTTCTGGCCTCTCTGGTGGGCGCAGGAGGCAGGGAAACCCGAAGGAGCTCTTTCTTCCCGGGCCACCAGCCGCAGGTGAGTGAGCCGGGTCTGCCGGGCAGGGAGCGGCTGCAGAGCCGGGAGCAGGAGCCGCTCTCCTCCTGTTCAGGCCTCCAGAAAGGAAAACTTCCTGGTCGCTTCTGGCCGGGACAAGGCGCCCGGTTGGGGCTCCGCTTGCTTGGGGCTTCCGGGATGGTTGGAACGAACAGAGCAAGTTGCATTGGGCTCTGGACGTGGTTGAACCCGCGTTCCCTTTTCTGCCCCACGGCCGGAGAGGTCTGGCTGGAGTTGCAGCCTAGGGAGCAAACTTGCAGACGAGTGGGAGGAGAGGCAGAGCAGGGAGTCCAGCTCCAAGCGGTGCTCCGGGAGTGGCTCCGGATTGGAGTTCTTAGCCGGAGAGTGCCGGATGGGTAGGGGCATTAGTGCGCGGGAGCGGAACCGAACCGGAGTCCTTGGTAGCCTGCCAGTGGGCTGATCAAGACGGCGTGCGTGCAAGCTCCGAAAAGCGCACCTCGCCCCACATTCCAAAGATGCTATGTAAACAAGCTCCTCTCTAAACTGCAAACTTGTCTTTTCTTTAAAAGCTTCTTTTTTTTTCAAATAGCTTCTTAATCTACAGCTCCTTAGGGATGAGTTTGGCTCTTGATTTCAGCGCTGTACTTAAGACTGGGAATGTTGCTAGCCCTCGGGGACTTCGTGTATGTCTGGATTGTAATGAGAACACCCTGTCCCGTTGCTCTCGGTGCTTGAAATTGCTAGTGCCATTAAACATTGCCAGTGGCATTGAGAGTCGTGCTCTTCTCATAAACTTGTACATCCAGTTGGGGAAGGATTAGGTGTCCACCTCTTTTTGCCTTGATGGCGACCATTCGAGAAACGATAACCTTAGTTAGGGGGTAATATATCTTTGCACTGCTGCAAGGAACTCAACATTAATCAGTCTGTCTTGGCAAAAAAAATGCCTGAGCATTAGAAAACCGCTGGAGGTAATCTCGTGGGAGGGAAGCAATTGCCTCGGTTAGCAAGAGCAGTTGCTGGCAATATGTTTTCTGTCTCTTGTCTTTGCCTTCATTTTTGATGGGTTGTAACAGAGTTTTGTGAAGCTCAGAACTCTGCAAGCACCTGTCAACAGATACTCAACTGTTGTCTATCACAACTTTGTAGATGTTCTTTCTAGTAGCGAAGTGGCTCTTGCTGCCAAAACCTTTATGCTAGAATAAAGGTTTTCTTCTTTTGTCTGCCCTGAAGGTATTTCTGAGAAATGTATTTGGCAGCAAGCTGTTCAGAGAGCACTATGATATAAATCACTTTTTATTGCTCTGAGGCAAAGTCTTCTCTCTGTTAGTGTATAGGCTTAAAACCAAGCATATGCTGCTTTGATCTGAGAAAAAACAAACACAAATCCCTGTTGAAAACCATGACACACACACACCCCCCTCAACACACACATACTGTTTTTGGTTCTACATCAACTGTTGTCCTACTTATGAAAAAAAACAAGTCATCCATGGAAAACATTTAGATAGTTACTTATTTAGCACGGATGTATTCTGTGTAGCCTATGCTTGGAATGTAGAAGATCTGCATAGAAATGAATCTTGTAAATAACCAAAGTAAATCAATAGAGTTCAGTAAATGTATGTTGAAGCCATCCCTCTTAAAGGTTTTTTGTTCCTTATCTCTTTTTGTATGCTGGATATGCAGGGCTGTATAGCATCTACACAAGCCCCAAGTAACATGGCAGCTCATCAGGATGCGTTTAGCTAGTTAATGGATCATCCTGGGTTAAATAGCTTAACCTTCTGTCAGGCTTCTGTTCAGTATTGCTGAATGGTTCAGGAAGGTTTGCTGTTTTTTGGGGAGGGGTGTTACCTTATAAATGTGTTCATCTTGTAACATCTTGGTTTTGTTGCTGTGGACAGTGGAAGTATGTGAAATGATGAGGCATCACTTTTGATGTATTTTTATATGTATTTTCCCATGCAGTTAAAAATGATAATCAAGCAATTGTGTTGCTCCTGCCCACATCAGAACCACCACCACCCCTCATCCTTTCCCCCTAGGGTTGGCTTTCCTTCTTTGAATTATTCCAATGTGCTGCAAGTCAGCAAGCAGTATTTCTGATGGAGAAGTCTATGAGCTTGGTTAGCATTTGCAGCCTTAACACGGATTCACTGATGTGCTTTGCAATACAGATATGCTTATGTGAAACAAGAAAATTTTATATTTGGTGTTACAGCCAAGATTAAAAAAAAACAGCAAAAATACTAAACCAATAGCAGTTACAACAGTCCATTACTCAAATGTACTTGTCCGGGGAGTAGCAGCAGCAGCTGCCCCCCACCCCACAAGCAAAGCTAGGATGCTCTTAACCACGGGGAACGGCTCCGCTGACTCAGTACTGTTCTGTTTTCACATGCATTTTTGCAGCAGATTCAAATCATTTTGCTAAAACAGTAGAACATTCTGTTATTGATTTTCAAGGTTCTGCAAAGGTAGAATCTGTTGTGTTATGATCTTTTCCTTCCATCCTTTTCACCCTCACTGAATAAAAAGTGGTTTTTTAGATGCCTGACATGCATAAACATAATCTGAACATTGTTGAAATGTCAATCCTTTTGTGGAATGGGATTGCCTGTTCTGGCTAGCCTTGGTAGCCAGCCAATATCAGTGGTTGCATCAAAGAATAGCTTTGGTTTGGCATCATGGTGTACCTTGGATGTGCACAAAGTACCACAGAAGTGCAGCATGGTTTCAGGGACAGCCTTTCATCCAGAGCACAAGGTGGGGTGGGTCAAGTTTACCAGAAAAAGGCAGGACATTAGTCATAGGACCACAATACATAAAATTATTGCATTAATTTGCATTAGTTTCTTCTTAAAGAGGACATTCATTTCCTTTAGAAGGAAGGAAATGAAGGAAGATATTTGTTTGGGCTAGCTAGCTCATGCAAATAAATAGTAATAGTAACATAGTATTTACACAGCTTGAATGGTCAAAATTTTAAGTGCTTGATTTTTCCCCCCACTAAAGTAATCTATTCAACCATCATTTCCTTGGGTAACGTGTTCTGGAACATAGCAGCAAGACCCAGAGCATACTACTGAAAATAGTTGGGCAAGAAAATTTACTAGTAAAAGAACTTGCTATATCTTTGGAGAAGAGTGACAGTTGACTGATTAGTTATCCCTTTTGCAAATTGAGCTTGAGTTGGCTCTTGTATGCTGTGAGTGGGATCTTTCTGAGAATCTTCAGTGAGGAATCTACAATCCTACCATCTGCAGCAAAACCTGTGTACTGTAAGAACTGAGATTTGTCCATGTGATCCCATGCATGGAATGGCATGATGGTCGTCATTGTATGGAAGCAGGCGAGGGAAGGAAAAAGAGGCCGGTTCATGTGTGAACTGAGCTTGGCTCTCTTAGGCTCATTCCGCACATGCAGAATAATGCACTGTCAAACTGCTTTCAGCGCTCTTTGAAACTGTACAGAATAACAAAATCCACTTGCAAACAGTTGTGAAAGTGGTTTGAAAATGCATTATTTTGCGTGTGCAGAAGGGGCCTTATAGAGCTAGCACACATGAAAAAGCCCCTCTCTACTGTGGAAACTTGCTAGGTGACATTGGGCGAGTTGCACACTCTCAGCCTAAACTGCCTCAAGAAGAAGGAGAGTTTGGATTGAGACCCTTCCTCTTCTCTCCTGTTAGGAAATTCAAATGGTCTTACAAACTCCTTTTCCCTTCCTCTCCCTACAACAGACATCTTGTGAGGTAGCTGGGAGAGAGTTCTGAAGAACTGTGACTAGCCCAAGGTCACCCAACAGGAATGTAGAAGTGGAGAAACACATCTGGTTCACCAGATAAGCCTCTGCCACTCAGGTGGAGAAGTGGGGAATCAACCCTGGTTCTCCAGATTAGAGTCCACCTTCTCTTAAACATTATATCACACTGGCTGTTGTGCAGATGATGGGAAGAATGTTGCAAACCATTGTGGGTTCCCGCTTGGGAGAAAAAGTGATGTAAAAAGGGACGTAATGATAGCTTAGGAGGTTGCTTTAACCTGCTCCTGTAGCGAACCTTTCTGCCCAGCAAGTTGTTCCTGCACTGTGGCTTGTCACGTAGATCATGGATTGATTCTTTGTCACCATGAGCCTGGTTACCTACTTGTTACCTTTTTATGTTTAAAAATAGTTCTGGTACATTTAGAAAGGAAAAAGCAGTCAAGCTGGTTTTTACACCTTTGAAAATATTTTCTATTCTATTTGTATAAAGATTAAACTAGGAATGTTGGCCTTTTTGTGGAATAAGGTGTGTTGGATTTTCTTTGAAGCCAGACACCATTTCCACATAGATGGAAAAATTTGGTGTGTGTGTGGATTGCCCCTAATGCTTAGAGAATCCTCATGACTATTTTGTTCAGTATTTACGATCGCTTTACTTCCAATGACAAGAAGGGTGTTTGGAGCTGGGAGTTCCTTCTCTTCTTCTGCTTTGAAAATTAGTTTTGCTGTTTGTGTGGTGGATTTTCACTCGCTAAATTCTTCATAAGGTCTGCTTATACATGGATCTGGCCACAGAGAGACTAAAATATATTAATGGCCTCACAGTTACAAGAGAGGAAAGTAGCATTGCGAATCCACTACCCTATGACATAAAGCAGATCCATACTTAAAAACTTAAGCAGGGTCTGATACATTTATGCAGCATATATGTCTACCTGCGATCCATATGTTTGTAATTTTATCCATACTTTTGGGCCATCTCCACTTTCTCCTTCCTCACATAATCATCTATGGCTAATTGGCTGCCTTCCTGAAGGTGCCCAAGCAAAATATGTCGTTTTTGCCTCCCGGAAAGCTGACTGTGTCCACTGGGGAAATAGGCAATAGCAGAGAGAGGTTCTGCTGGCCCATTGTGCACATTTGGTGGCAGCAGTGGAGGGAAGTGGTATTTCACTACAGTGCCTGTTCAGCCTTTTCTTTGCAAATGTGGCCTCAGGCCAAACTCTTACCCTGTGAACACACCCAGTGATTAAACCAGCGGATGAGCAACAGTCCTAGATCATAAGGAGAATATTTGTATGGTGGTGAAATTAGCATGAACAGGGAAAGAAATTCTTCTTTTTAAAGCAGTTCATCTCTTTTAGTTTTTTGTTATAGCTGTTTCTGGAAGATATAATGCGAAATGAGAGGTTTTTAATTAAGAGGAAATAGAAAGTTTTGTTTTATTAAATGCAGTGCAGTTGAAAACCAAGGAAGGCAATGGCAAACCACCCATAAACAAAGTCTGCCTGCCAATTGGCCATGCCAGCAGGGTCTGACGGGAATTGTAGTCCATGAACATCTGAAGCACCAGAGTTGGACACCCCTTGTCGGCCTAATAAACGCTGTGATGTGACGTCACCCCGTGAGTCAGTAATGACCTGGTCCCTGCACAGGGGACTGCCTTTCCCTTTTAATTAGATACGGATGGGTTCAGAAGCCTTATTTTGACACAATGGCCTTGATTAGAAATATGGCTCAACTCATGCACATTTCATTAGAGGGGAAAAGAGTACTCCCTGAGTGAATGTTACAAGGCTGAGTTGTGCTTTGAGAACTGGCACTCAGTGACCATAGCGAATGTCTTCCCGGTTATATAACAACTCATTGCGGATGCTTAATCAACGATATGCAAACCACTCTTTTAAAATGTTCTACCTCTCCAGGTATCATTACCAAAGAAGTCTGAGAACATTGTTCCGCACATCCAATGGATTTGACAGCTATATTGTAATCACACGTTAATGAGATTCCCACACACTTCATTCAGCTGAAGGCTCTGCCGGCAAACTGTTAGAACGACATCCAGGAACACTGTTTATTATGGTGGGTGCAGATGTAATACTGGCTCCCTTTTCACTGCAGCTGATGAATTAAAAACCACCCTCTTCACAGAGCAAATCCTCCTTTCCTCTGTAACTGCAGCTTGTTGGTGCTGGTGCTAGAGTAACCTTGAAGTAGCAGTTTCACATTCTTCCAAGAGAGGGATTGGTCAGCCTTATGATTGATCCTAGTTAATTCTGATGCTGATGAACGGTTTTATTACTGTTAAAGGAGGAAGCTGGGCTAGGGGATTTGCTTTTGGGCTGGCTTCCAAGGTTAACTCCTAACTTGCCATATGTGGTAGTATGATCGCTCAGTGATTGGCAAGTTAACTGCAAATAGGGTCCAACATAATTTATAACTAGTAGCCTTTAGTTCTACATGACTTACGGTCAAGTCCAAAGGCTGGGGGTGGGGAGCGCTAAACAGCTTCTGTAATAGCTTCCATAACAGCCTCACGTCTACATATTTGCTCCCTCTGCTGTATTTTTTGCAACTGGTCACAATGCCCTTGACATAAAAATGTGTTGATCTTTTTTCACAATCATCATCATCATTGAAAAGATGTAAAAAAATACCTTAGGTTGGATCCAGCCAGAATTTTCACTCACTGAATTCCCTGTCTTATTACAACTTCTGTTCCACATGTATGTTTGTCCATGCACGCCCCATAACCCCCAGTACAGTATTTGGTAATTAGATGGGGAAAAATATGGAGGAAGCTAAAAGTGTGTTGGTAATTTACATTGTACTTTGGCATTGTGCAATATCTTGTCAATGTGGCTTATTTCTACATGGCAGAACAGCTTCATTCTGCAGCTGATTGGCTCCTGTTTTATCGATATCAGCATTCCGATTTCCAGGTAAAAGACATTCATTCTCCATCTCCTTTAATACCTAAACTGTCAAGTAGCAACAGGACCTAATATTACAGCTTAATGTATCAACAAGATTTAAATCTAATTGTATTTGTCTGGTTTGTGTAGATAAAAGTAGAACAATCACAAAGTATCATTAGTAATAATTCAATTTCTGGGCTGCCCCTCCCCTTTCAGGCTTGGGCGGCTCTCATCTTAATAATACAGTAAAGAAAAACATAAACCTTTCCAATAAAATCAGAGCTATAAATATAATTTTTCAAACATTCTGCCCCCGAAGGGTTAATGATGTAAAACGGTGGAAAAAGGGAAGGAAATGGGGAGGCCAGATGGTATCACAGCTATATAGTAGTACAGCAGATGCACGCAGAGTGCAAATGTGCCCCCCCCCCCCGCCCCAGCATTGCATATATTTAGGTCGGGGTGCCCATCCTTTTTTGGAACTGTGGGGTGCCTTTGCACAGGGTTCTAAGAACAACCACAAAATGGTTGCCACAGGAGAAGTTCAAGTGCAGAGGATAAGAGGAGGGGTCTGTGTGAGAGAGAATTAAATCAAAACCATGGAGACCGCCACCAAAGCATTATTTTAATCTGTACAGCTAATCAGATTTCCAGTGGCCAATCAGAAGCCCTGCTGGGCAGAGCCCCATTTAGTCCCACCCACCTTCTTAAAACATCTGGTGGGCATCCAGAAAGGATTTGGTGGGCATCATTGATATCACGTTGAGCATTTCTGATTTTGATGCCCCTGCAGCAAATTTTCTGGTTTTGCTTTGCAGTATAGACTCAAACTTTATGGCCTCTGCCAGATTTCTTCTGTTATTAGTAACTCACCTTAATTTCTCTTGATGTTCTTCCGGTGTAGAGGTGCTGAATGACATAAATTAGAAAACGCAACTGGATCTTTGCTCTTGGGTGAGAGCTTTGATGAGTGTAAACATCAAAAGAAGGTCATTCTCTTAGCCTGATTTTATTTTCCCTTTTTTATTTCAGAGCATGATAGTAAACTCTTATAATAGATTCTGTCAAGTCTACATTCCCAGGATAACACAGTCCTGCTGCAAAGGACAAATTAATCATTTTTGAATCCTCTGCTTTGGGGCAGAATTTTCCAAATATATCATTCCTCTGTAGGCTTGGCATTTTATTTATGTTCTTCACAAGTGTAAATTCCCCTGCTGGTTTACTAGTAGAGAATACTGCATCTATGATGCAGAGAGTGGATGTTTTATCTGGATCATTCTGAGTGAGGCTTATCACTGGAGAGCCAGCGTGGTGTAGTGGTTGAGAGCAGGCGCACTCTAATCTGGAGAACCAGGTTTGATCCCCCGCTCTGCTGCTTGAGCTGTGGAGGCTTATCTGGTTCACCAGATTAGCTTGTGCACTACCAGCACATGCCAGTTGGGTGACCTTCGGCTAGTCTAAGGGTCTGCAACCTGTGGCTTTCCAGATGTTCATGGACTACAATTCCCATCAGCCCCTTCCAACATGCCCAATTGGGCATGCTGGCAGGGGCTGATGGGAATTGTAGTCCATGAACATCTGGAAAGCCACAGGTTGCAGACCCCTGGGCTAGTCACAGTTCTTCTGAGTTCTCTCAGCCCCACCTACCTCACAGGGTGTTTGTTGTGGCGGGGGGGGGGGGTTGTAAGCCTTTTTGAGTCTCCTTACAGGAGTGAAAGGGTGGATATAAATCCAAACTCCTCTTCTTCTTCCTTGCCCAACAGCACCCTAGGACAGATTTCTTAACTTTATTCCATTGATTTGAATGGAAAATCAGTAACTGTATCGTTGGCTATGTAGACCCAGGTATGGATAGGGTCACACATGGAGAAGAGAAAGGGATTTAATCCATCTTGCATCCATATGGTCTTGCATTGTCAATAGTCATTTTTCCTTTTTAACGAGGTTTAAGTAACAGCAAAGGGCAATTTTAATTACCAAAAACGTGCATGTTTAAAAGGATTAAAACTTCTCTTCACAAGCAGTTTTAGTATATCGGAAGGTTGCTTACACTTGGAATTTACTTTTTTTTTAAGGATGGATGAAGATGTTTTTCTAGCAAGACCTTTTACTGCCAAATAGGTTGTGTGTGTGATTGTGCTGTCTAGTCACAGATGACAAGCTGATTCTGTAGGGTTTTCAAGGCAAGAAATGTTCAGAGATGGTTTGCCATTGCTTGCCTCTACGTTAGCTGAAAGAGCTCTGAGAGAACTGTGATTGGCCCAAGGTCACCCAGCAAGCTTCATATGGAGGAGTCCAACCCAGTTCTCCAGATCTACCGCTTTTAAACCCTACACTACTCTGGTTCTCGCAAAATAGGTTACTGATCACAAAATCTAGTTGATTCTTTTTAACTTGAACACCAGCCCAGAAATGAAATATCTTCAACCATCTGTGTTATATTCTAAACAGTGATGGTTTTACAACCAGTCTTAAAAAACCACTTTTGGAAGAACTGTATAACTGACATTGGTAAAACTGATAAAAAGTATTTGGTTTTATGTATTGATTCTTCAAGCCCATTAGTGTTGTATTGCATACAAGTCTGGTGGCATTGGTGTGGAAAGCTTTTAATGTATATTCATGAATTCTAGTTAGAAGTGAAATTGGCACAGGGTCCCAGGGAACACATTCAAGACCCTTAACACTGCGGCCTTGCATTAAAACTAAGTAGCTTGTTCAGTGGGAGACTGTTGAGTACCTGAAATATGCTGATGTGTTTCATTATGGAAGAACATAATAATAAATGTAAGCATACTTCCTGGGCGAACGTATTCTTGAAAAAGTGCCAGTCAGAGGAGACAGTACTGACTTGAGCCAGCCTGGTGTAGTGATTAAGAGCAGGTTGACTTTGATCTGGAGAGCAGGGTTTGGTTCCCCACTCCTCCACATGAGTGGCAGACTCCTATATGGTGAACTGGATTTGTTTCTCCACCCTTACACATGAGGCCTCCTGGGTGATCTTGGGCTAGTCACAGTTATCTCAGAAATCTCTCAGCCCCACCTACCTAACGAAAGTCTGTTTCAGCAGGAGAGGAAGGGAAAAGGAGATTGTAAACTGCTTTGAGACTTCTTAGGGGAAAGAAAGACAGTTTATGAACTCTTCTTCTTGATGGAAGACTAATGGCCTGATTCAGGATAAGGCAGTGTCATGTATCATTGGTCCAAAAGTCTCTATCACGATGAACTAAAGGCCAGTCATTTGCAGGTGACTTTAGGTGGTTATGACTCAGTGATCAGACTTTTGCTTTGCATTCAGAAGGCCCTAGGTTCAGTTCCTGGCATATCCATTTAAAGAGATCAGGTGTTAAAGGATGGGGGAAACTTTCAGACCTCTTGTCAGTCAGAGTAAATAGTATTGCTTTTGCTAATCTGGTCTGGCTCCGAATAAGTCAGCTTCACAGGTGTTCAATAAAAGGTAAACAGTAAATGGAGGGGAGGGGTTAAATCCTTCCAAAACAGAGCAGGGTTGTCTGTGCATGTGCAGAGCCTGCTTCTAGCAGAGCTGTGCTGTAGGTGGACATTGGCAGCATTTAAGCTGGGTGGGGTGGGAGGAGAAGCTGCAGCTGCTACCCCCATCACCACTGTCCCCCATCAACCCTGCACTGCCACAACCATCGCCACTGCTGCCCCCTGGGACTGGACTGGCTCCTGGCATTGCCACTACCTCCCCCACAGTCCTGCCACCCACACACTTAGAAGCATGAAGTATGAGAAGGGCTGAAGGGGTGAGAGAGAGGGAAGATTGACAGAAGGGGTTGACAGAGTAAGGAAAGATTGATAGAATAATTAGTGGGGCGGAAGCAAAGGGATGTCCCCTCCTTGCAACTTTTTTTGCGGATCCCGACTTGTAAATAAGTTCTAAATTTTATCTCCTCCTTAGAAGCTGGATATCTGGGCTCTTCATTGCCAGTAAAAAGCATCAAGTGCAATAAAAGGTAACACATTTGTGAGCTGTGCTAGGCACTTGCCTTGTTTCCTCTATGAATATTCAATTGCAGCATTTGGACAAAAGCCAGTCAGCTCTTCTCAGTCCTATCATGTGAAACTTGCCTGCCTCAGCACTTATAACAACACAGTTCATTCTCTTTCTTTTTTGCCTTTGATTTTGTTCCCTTGGCAGTATGACATAATGGAATTGAGAGCAGCGTTTTGCCACTAGAGTGTTGACAAGGGAAAACCAGGCTCTACTTTCAGATAAAAAATACTGGCTTATTTAGACTGTTTGGTCAGTAATTTAACATTTCAGCTTCTATGTCACCACAGATTGATGCTGTGTGTTGAGGGCCCACTATTCAGTTGAAAATAAACTATGCTTGCAAGGGTGATGGTGAAAATTTAGAATTTGCTGACCAAGCTTTAAAGTCATAGAGAGTTGGCAAAGGGGTATCTGGTGACCCTTTGGTGAGCTACTAAAATCTTAGCAGTGGTCCCAGAGAAAGACGCTGAGGCCGGGAGGAAGCATTTTATTAATGGGAGAGGGAAGGGAGACATGAAAAGATGGTTGGAGGGAATAAGTCAGAGGAATGAGAAGGGGGACCGTATGAAGCCGAAGGGGGGAAGGTTTGAGAAGAGGAACCAAATGTATACAGAAGGGAGAGAGTAAGACTGACTCACACATTGAGTTGCATCCACTCAGGTTTTCCACTGGTGAAAAAATGAGGAAGCACTGCTCTTTGACCACTAGGAAAGCTGTTTGGGACTGTCAGGTGGTGGCAGTAGTGAAGCCTAAGACTGAATGAAAAGGCTGGCCGGATCCAGCCCATTGGTTTGAAATGTCAGTAGCTATATCTTTGGCTGCAGTTTTAGATAGTAACTTCATTCCTCTTTTGTTAGATTTTTGCTCATTGCCAGAATAGGTGAGTATCGTATAGATTATGAGATCTGGCATATTTCAGGTATTATTGGATGCTTATTTGCACATCCATTTGCACATTTAATAATATGCATAGTGGCTCATAGTTAACCACTTTGAGCATTGTTCTGTAAATACAACATGTGCAAATTAAATCTGAAAAGACATATTAGTATTATTATATGTAGGTGGAAGATAGATGTCAATCAGATGCCTTTTGATTGAAAGGTGAACTTTTTGAAAGTGATCAAAAGAGAGGAGGAGGAGGAGTATTTCAGGTCAGTGTGTAAAAAGAAAGAAGTGTCAAAGGATCTTAAAACCAGAGTCCTAAGAGGCAGATTGGACAGCAAAACCAAAGGACCGAAGTGTGAATTTTCATACCTCAGAGCATCACTATCATCAGTTTCCTTACTATCCCATCATTCAGAAGCTAACAGTGTAAGCCTTAACCCCTTTCCCCATATAAGAACAAGAAAGTTGCCTCTAGGATGGTAAGTTCCATGAAACAACTGTGTTCATAACTTCCCAGAATGAATAACCAATTGCTGTATTTGAGTGAATTACATGATTTTTCAGAAAATCAAGAGTATTGTCATACTTCTTTCAGCAATGGCAGCACTCTTACCTCCTCAGCCAGTTCCTTTATTCCAGTTTTCAAGTGGGTTTTGCTGGCTAGCTTGTTATCAGTGTTTGTTGTTACGCTGATTAGGCACTCTCCACTTCAGTTGGAAGAAGTAATTGGAATCAGAGAGCAGGAGGGGAGCAACTGAGATCGATAATCTGTGTATACTAGGATTGTCCTGAAAACTCAAACGAGCAGGCAGTTGTACTGTTAAAATGGGTTTTATTCAAGAATTAAAAATAGTAAAACCAGAAATATATTCCAAGCAGAGAGCTCACACACACAATATATTTACGAACTGACTAAGGCTCTTTCCGCACGGGCCAATTAAACTGGGATAACACCGGTTTTAAAAAACGGGTTGGGGGGGAGGACTTTGCACGGTCCTGATCCTAACATTGATCTGCTCTGCATTTCTCCCCCACCCCGGTTTTTCGAGAATCGTGTAATGTTCAATTCTTTTGTTTTAACATGCCTCGCAGCCGAGGCCAAGTGAATGACTGCAGCTGCTAGGCGTGTTAAAACAAGAGAATCGCACATAACACAATTCTCAAAAAACCCTTCTCCGGCTCCATCTGCAGAGCCACGCAGGGGAAATAGGCCATATCATGTCCCGTATCATGGCCCTGCGGCAGGCAGGGAAGAAAAAAAAGATGTGCCTTTGTGTGACAGCCAGCATTGCAAAGGGGCCGGGACAAGGGCGGGTTCATGTAACCTGCCTTTCCCCTGCTTTTATTGGCTTGTGACGGAAGGGCCTGAGGGAAAAGGTGGAAGTTGGATATGCTTTCACTCATGGGTGATGGTTCCCCCATGAAGGGATGTCCACGGAAAGCATCACTGAAGAGGAAATGCACCTGCATTTCCAGGTGCAAAGGAAAGAGCCCACACGCAAGTGGGAGCATGGGCACTGATCTAAAACCCAAACTATGAATGGCTAAAAGACCAATATTTATACCCTAAAATGGGTCCGGGGGGGGGGGGGCATGATGTAAAATGGCAGTAAAGCCAAAGAATTGATTGCTTTTCTGGGTTTCCAATAAAAAAATAGGAGAGGTTTGATGAGTTGTCATGGCCCAAGAGAATCCTAGACTATTCATTGATACTGATTGATTGCTGAGATGGTGTGGATAGGGTAAGTAATGGTCTGCTCAGAGTGTTAAGTAACTTTTAGGTGGTGCAGTGGAGATTAGCTCACCCCATTGTCTAGCTAGTAACACCTTAGGGCAATGGGCAAAGGTCAGTGGCCAATCTCCTTCTTGCCCAGGCTTGACACACAAAATAGATGCCAGACCTCCCTGAAGGGCATCCATTTTGTGGGGAACCATATCTTACTCTTATTCTTTGGCTCCCATGCCTCCATGTGGCTCCTTGACTGGAGGAGGGATCTGACTGCTTACAGTCACCGTTGAGGTGGTGAACTTTAAATGAGATCTTCTTTGGAGGGATATCCTTATTTCAGTGGCTCACATCTTCCAGGAAGGTCTTTCCTTTTGTACTGCATGACGTGTCTGTGTTTCCATCATGTCCTTTCAGTATATACTTTGAACTAGATTTCCTATAACCCCTCTCCCATTATAGTATAATTTTGAACACCTTACACATTTTAATTTTTCTTGTATTATAGAAAGGTTAATTATAGCTTCAGAGATCAGGGCTTCCTTAGTGGACAGAGTCTTTTGTATTGTAACTAAGCTCAACGGGTGGTTTCATTTTCCAAATGGGAGCAAAGCTTAATATGGAGCATCAGTTGGCAGTGTGCCTATTAGAAGATGCTCACCTTTGCAATCTATCAACTTCTTTCTTCTATCCAGTGAATGCTGGCTGTAGTGTTGCTCTGCATGCTTAATAACTGTGGTATGAAAAGCTCTCTTGTGGCTTTGAAATATGAGGAGACAGAATTCAATGCAGGTTTTTACTTCTGTGAAGGCAACTTAACTTTTTAATCTCCTCTGTCTGGTAATGGTGCGATTTCTGCGATTTCTGCTGTTGTGCTGTCTGCCTCTTTTAAAGAGAGTTAATCTGCTTCACATAGCTGAAATCAGATGCTCACACTGGGAGGCTGTTTTCATTCTGCACCAGTATTTCATCTAAAATCATGTACAAGTAGCATCGCACATCATTGTCGAGGTACGAACATGCTGCCATCAACATAATTTCATTGTTACTGCTCTTTCATTGGATATGCGTGTAATAAAAACATCTGGAGGCTGTCCCCTTAGGTAGACATTTCTGCAAAAAGGAAATACATAATATTGTTATTTAAGAAGAGGCTCTTGATTTATCCCTTTTAAAAATAGCAGGAACCAATCCCTCTTAGATATACTACACATTTATCAAAGGACTGGACAGCAATTCTAAGCGTGTTGTCAGGACCAGATGTCAGAGCATGTTAGTTCACATTTGCTGTTGTGTTATTTTACCCTAAAATTGCTGAACTTTTGGAATTGGTGTTTTCACCCAGAGGCAGATTTGTTTCCTCTGAAAGGCATGCAGGCTACTAACAATAGTTATTTCATTCTACAGTGATTTCCACATTGCCATTCTGGAAAATACAAACTGGAGCATCTTACATGCCGTAGGATTTAAAAGTTATAATGCAGTGACTTTTGCTGCATTCCAGTCATTCTTCAGCATTACAGTAGCCTTTATGTTGGCCCAAAACATTCTTTTCATAATCAAATTAAGATATCCTGCTGTCTGTATTAGGCACTCATGGATGGCTGGAATTATGTTCATTTTTGTGACTTCTGTGCAGGTACACATGGTAATGGGAAAGCCTCTAGTGATTGCCATAAACAACACGACAGCAAAATGTTACATATCCAAACAGGAGAACATAGGATCAGTGACACTATACAGAGAAGCCTGTCATATTTGACAATGGGCTGGCCATCATTAAACTGTGTAATCAGCCCTATGGTGTAGTGGGCCAGGGCAGCATCTTAGCAAATACATTTAGCAGGGAAATAGAAGATCACCACGAGTGTTCTCTAAACAACGAATAGCTAACAACTATCTTTCAACAATGGGTTTGTCCCCAAATAGACCTGTATGTGATGGGGCACAATACCTAGGACCCTATCTTTTGTTCCAGGACACATCTGGGTCAGCATCTAGTATGAGATGCATTTCAACCCATATGGAGAGATATTTTCCTATATGTATTCCCACTGTTTCCCCCTTTCAACAGGACCATAGTCCAAATAAAGGCAGACAGGGTGAACTGCAATTTAATTGCCCCTTATTGGACCAGAAGAGTTTGGTTCGCCACACTCTAGAATTTGGCCAATGGTAATTATATATTCCTTCCTCTTCATGAGGATCTGTTGGAGATGTCCACCATGTGGCATTGCTCGACTTCATGGCACGGCGTATTCAATACTAAACCTCTGGTCTGATAAAGTAGCTGATATAGTGCTGTCTTCTCATAAACAATCTACCAGAAAGTCATGTGCTGTCAAACAGCAATATTTTCTTTGTGGGAGTCTCAGAAATAACTTATTGTTATTCATTGGCTAATTGTTATTCATTGGCTAATGAAATAACTATTGTTAGTAGCCTGCATGCCTTTCAGAGGAAAAAATTAGCCAATGAAAGGCTTAAGGCCTTTCAAACTCCTCAACTGAAGTTCATTTGGCTGCAATATATTGTGGGAATGGACTTTGCACCTTTGTTTTCCAACCTTCACTTATAGAGACTTTTATAAGACCTCAGTAATTTGTACCCCGCCTTTTAAACCAATGGAGTTTGTCTTTATATTATCCTTATTATTTATATTATCTCAACGAATGGATACAACCTTTGAGCCACTTGCTTCCTGTTATATAAAAATGCCATTCTTGTAGCTGTTACCTTGGCACATAGGATAGGAAATCTCAGTGCTCTCCAGAATGATCCTCCATTTACTAAACTTCATGAAAATAAAGTGGTCCTTCACCCGTTTGTATCCCTAAGGTGGTGTCCTTATACCACATGTTGCAGGGCATCGTGATACCAATTTTTTCCCCACAACCAAAATCTATGGTTGACAGAGCGCTACACTCATTAGATGTTTGTATGGCATTATTGTTTTATTTGCACTGCACAACATCATTTGTTAGCACTGCACTTTCCTGAAGTGCCTTAGTGGGCCACTTTTCCCATCCCATCCCTTCCCTGCCAGGATGTCTGCTCTGCTGTAGCTTGGTCTTTGGGGCGGGGTGAGATGAGGTGAGGTGGGGCTTGAGAGGGCTGGTGTTGGGCACTAGGACCCAAGCGGAGCATTCTATAGAAGAAAGAAGGTCCAGGATGTAAGGGGGGGGGATTCATTCTCATTTGAAGTTCTTGCTGTAATACAGTGTATAGTTGTGTGTAAAGGGAAATTTTACGCCTATTCCTTTTACTTGGATGTGTGGCACATGCATCCATGAGGAGCTGGAAGGCATTTCTATAAATACTTAGGCTGCATTTAGATATTGCAATAAATCATGGTTTTATCAAACCCCAGTACGGAAGCCTGGAAGGGTATTCTCCATACTTACTGCCTGCCAAAGAGGAGACAGGCAGAAGATGAACCAGGGTTTATGCATATTCCAAAATTGTTTACTTATGTTTAGTAAACTTAAGGATATCAGAGTTTATTTAAACAAACCACATTATTTACTTGAAATATGTTCCACCTTCTTCCCCAGTGAGAACCATAGCAACTTCCATTGAGTCTCAACCTTGTGAGATAAATTAATCTGTGAATATGTGACTGGCTCAAAGTTACCCAACAAGCTTCTATGGCAGAGTGGTGATTCAAACTCTTGGCCTTCAGATCTTAGTCTGACACTATAACTGTGACACCACATCAGCCACTGATTTTGTCATCCCATCTTAGAAGTTCTGTTTTGGCTCAAATGGCCTTGGGTGCATTTTGTTTTCTTGCTGCAGAGAGCCCTGAAAGCAAAATCCATGGTGCAATGACTTTTCACTAGCTTTAAAGGAAATTTTAGAGGCGAGCTTTTCTCTCTTCCTCCTGGGCATTTTTGTGTGAAGAGCTACATTAAGTCCAATAAAGAATTGCTGATGTCTGTGTCTGAGTAATGCCAGTTATAGGGATAGTACTTCTATTGATTAGACTCTAAAGCTTGTTTCTGTGTGATTCTGAAGCTTGTTTCTGTGTGACTTCATAAACAGGCTGTTGCACATATACCATGGGAAATCAATTCTAACTCGAAAGAGGAGGGTTATGTCCTTTCAAAAAGATGTATCATGTGCATGAAGTTTTGTTGAGGTGGTAAATTATCTTTGAAAAATGATAGCAGCTCCCTTTTATTTTATGGCTGCATCTTTAATTCTCCCTCAAGGGATTATATTGATTCTGTGTTAGAATGCTGACTTTCAGTTGCATGGGGCAGGGACCCCAAATGTCTTTGTTTGCAAAGTTTTGCACTTCCAGAAATATTCATTTTAAGTTCACAAAGCACAGCATGGAATATCATTTTAGGCAAAGCAGGAGGTGAAGTATGGTGACTTAAATGTTTGTGAAAGGTTTTAGTTTTCCCATGGTGCAGTCTGGAACCCTGCCATGTGCTTTTCTTGCAAGATTGGTCTAGTGAGCCTTTTGCCTACTGTTGTGGGATTGCACAGTTTCACAGCGATCTCATTATTACTCTTAGACTTCTTTTTTTAACCTTGTGCCTTATTTTCTTCCCTTGTAGATGCACACATAATATCTGGTATCAGTTGCTTAACGTTGGCTTCTTTCAGTTTGGTTCAAGTTTTCTGAAATTTGCACTTCCTCTGCAGATTCTATTGCTAACTCAGCTATTAGTTGTGTAGCTCTGGGAAGTTTTCTTGGAGATGCAGCTTTTCTTCTGTCTTTTGAAAGCAGATGCTGGGCTCTGGAAACAACATAATTGGGTTGTGGAGCGCTGGGGCAAATAAGCGCTCTCTTGCAAATGGATTGTTTGCCCTTGGCTATAAAATTCATGCAAAATTAATTATGATGCAGAGAGAGTTGGAAAAAAAACTTCCCCAGTTCAATTTTTGTCATTGACATTTCCAGTTAGGGGATTGGGTGTGTGTGTGTGTGTGTGTGTGTGTGTGTGTGTGTGTGTGTGTGTGTGTGTGTGTGTGTGTGTGTGTGTGTGTGTGTGTGTGTGTGTGTGTGTGTGTGTTATAATTGTATCCTTGAGAGGTATGTCCAACTGATAAAGAACATTACACTTATCCAATAAGTAGCTTCCAAGTGAATGACATTTGTTCTATAAACATATACTTTTTGTATCCATGTAAACTTTAGAAGAGTTCATCTCACATACATTCGTTTCTTCTGCAAAAGGAGATATTATTGGTTCGAATTTCATATGCACATAATTGGTTGGATGCGATCTGATTTTCTGATAGTGCAAGACCCCCAGAAAAACTGTATTGGGGCTCTTGTGTTCTGGATGGATAAAAATATGTGGAAAAGGAGCTGCAGTGAAGGGGGCGGGGATTAAGCAAGATCCTATCTCTTCCCACTTACATCAAAAGAATATCTGGTGAGATTCAATCCCATGTTATGTTTGCGTATCTGTTTAATGTAATGCAGTCAGTCATGTATATTGTCAAAGAGAAAAGGTTTATGTATTTATCTGTATCAGCAAAAGAGGTGTATTTTATGGACATATACTTTGGTCTTTTGTAAATATACCAAACAGAACATTAGATAGGAAATAAAATATACTCTGAAATGATAAGAAAATTCCACATCTGATACATCCGATCAATGACACGGTAGGTCTACCGAGCATAACTTCAGTATGGCATGGTGCTCAGGAGGACTCAGAATCATGGCATGGTGCTCAGAATCAATATAACATATTGAAATGGTCAACATATGCTTTATTTTGAGAGAGAATGAATGTAGCATTTATGGTTCATTAACTTGTCTTCAGGAAAGCAAACTCATGAGTGGTCTACTTGGCATATCAATGTGAGCCCATTTATAAAAGAACTCACATATTTAAAATGATTGAATGATACATAAATCAACATAGAATGGCTATAAAGTCAACCTAAATTTATCTTGTTACACTTTGAGAACCAACTCTAAAAGTCAGTTGCATTCAAAGCATAACACTTTTTTTCTTTTTCCAAAGGCCATCATTGTTACGTTGTTGTGTTTCATTGTAACAATTGTTGCGTTATTCACTATGTTGATGTTGAATTGGATGTTTTTAGTTGGGTTCTACTGATGTACTGTATGGATTGTATGCTTGTTTATAGATGTCCAGAATCCAAGTGTGTTGAAACATAATAAAACTGTTTTTCAACAACACCTTTGAAGATTTTCTTTTCTCTTCTTTCCTTGTCTTCCCTTTGTCCTTCCTGTAAAAATTTGTCATAGCTTACAACTCAGATAATGAAAATGCCTTCTAAACACCTTGGAACCCTGATTTTGAGGCACTGTTTCTGCCATTTAATTAAACTACAATTCATATAGTCATTCCTGATATATATATATTTTTAGTGTATATAATGTTCTGACTTTGTCGGCTCTGGTATATAGCAATATATTTTTCATGGGAAAAGATGAGGCTAAACTGAAGTGGCTCTGGTGTGACTAAACATGAGAACACTCTGATACTAGCCCACCTTCCTTCTCTATCAGCTAAGGAAAGAAAAGTTATGATATAGGGAGTTTTAGCTTTACCATCCCCACAGTGTAGCCACACATAGCTCTGTTAAGCAACCACTTAGGGCATGAATGTGCCTTCCATAAATAAGTAGGTCAGTTGCTCTTCTGCCCTTCACAACTTGTCTACCTAACAAAAACTGGTATTTTCCCCTTTGCTACATTCATGCCTACCCTTCCTCTGAGGAACAAGGAAATAAGTATAACTGTAGGAAATACCAGAAAGAAAAACACATTCGAAGAAAACTGTTCTGTGGAGTATCTGATGCAGTTCGCAAAAAAAGAGTTTGCTTTTGTATATTTGTGTGTGAGTAAAATTTTGACCCTAGAAAGTAGACAAACATTTGCTGTGTATATTAGCCGTATAAACAAGTTATATGTGAAGTGTTCATTTAGAAAACTGTGTCCTCTTTTCCATTAAAAAGCATATAATTGCATTCAATCTCACAGAATTATAAAGGAAGTTTGAAGGAAGTAAAAGCTGTGATTCCGTTGCTAATGGACGCCAATTTCCAATAACAAATTTGTGCAGTCTCTCTGATGGCCTTCTGCTATTTGATGCACTCTAAATGCATATTAGCTACCATGTGTGCATTTGCACCCTATGAGTAGTAAATTTTAATGTGGTGCCGTTAGTAAGTCTGTGACATGATTTAATTGCATGATGGGCACAGCATGAGTAACAATGTCAGAAGAATTTGGCAACTCACATTCCAGCCGTAAGTTTGTTTAGCATGTCTCAAGAGTAGCCAGAAAAATCCTGAACTCTTACTAATATTTGTACAAGCAGCAGTTTTAGATTAATACTTATGTGGTACATGTAGACTTCAAGCTTGTTTAACACAATGGCAATCATGCATTGATAATGTTCCTTTTCCCAGAGGAACTTACAGTGTAAATTATGACCTTAAGCTGCTACAGCAGTGGTGGGATTCAAATAATTTAACAACTGGTTCCGGTGGTGGGATTCAAATAATTTAACAACTTGCATAGCAAGTTCCACCCAAACACTTACTGATTGGTTCCCCACCCAGGGAAATGACAATTTATACCCCACTAAAACATTCCCTTCTCACTGGACACAGTGTGTAACAGACTTCCCTCTGATACACCTCTGAAGATGCCAGCCACAGATGCAGGCAAAACATTAGGAACAAGATCTACGAGACCACGGTCACATAGCCCGCAAAACCCACCACAACCAGTTGAATCCAGCCATGAAAGCCTTCAACAATACAATTTAACAACTGGTTGTTTACAAGCAACATTTTAACAACCAGTTTTGCCGAAGTGGTGTGAACCTGCTGAATCCAACCACTGTGCTACAGTATTTGAAAGCATCTGGAGAAGGCCTGGGACCACTGAGCTCATGTTGGGACATTTAGTCTTATTGCTGCACAAGTTTGAGTGGAAGAGCTATTTTTTCCATTTTCTTTCTGAGTCTTCAAGGAATACATGCCTAATGTGCTGTGTCTTGATTTTTTATTCTTGAGGCTAGATTTTCAAGAGGAAAAAAACAATATGAAACTAACAGCCTGGTCAACATTTAGCTTTGCCAAGGTGGTATTTCAGTTCTGTGATGGAGGAAATCAGCTGAAGAACACAAGTTATATAACCATTGCACAGAGATCGTCCTGACAGTAGCCTGAGTTGTAAATGAAAAATAGGACAATTTGGTAAATTACTGTTGCTATAATTAAAAATAAAATAACCTGCACTATTGCACTTCGCTGAAAAGTGATTTATTTCCTCTATAGGAAGTGTTTAGTTCTATTATTACATCCTATTTCCATAATTATTTTCCAGGGACATAAAGTACTTTTGACTTCTCGGTATTGTAGCAGTATTGATGGCACCCATATGCAGATGATACGTAACTCTATTTTGCCTCAGAAGCTGAGCCAGGTGGATGTGTGGAAGTCCTGAACAAATGTCTGGAGCAGGGGTAGGGAACCTTTAACACTCAAAGAGCCATTTGGACCCTTTTTCCACGGGAAAAGAAAACACTTGGAGCTGCAAATAATTTTTGACATTTAAAATAAAGATAACACCTTTTACTCCGCTCATTCTGAGAAGCGCATGGATGCGCCTGCTCTGCTGCCTGCAGGGCAGGCAAGGATGAAGCTGGCGGCTCGGCCTCACCGGCCACTGGGAAAGCACCCGCCCTGCTCCAATGGGGCGGGTGAGAGGGGAAGCCCACGGCCCAGCTGACCGTGGGCAGTTGGTGCACAGGGCAGGCAAGGATGGGGCTGGTGGCTCATGGAGCCACAGTGCAAGGGCAGAAGAACCGCATGCGGCTCTTGAGCCACAGGTTCCCTACCCCTGGTCTGGAGAACATAATAATATAGATGGGTCCAATAAAATGAAGCTAGGTCCAATAAGACTGAAGCTAGGTCCAATAAGACTGAGGTGTGTTGGTTAATGGCAAAGTTTGTTCCTTGAAAACTGTGATCTGGCCACAGTGATCTATGATCTCATCACATCCAGGTTAGACTGATGTAATATGCTGTGCATGGGACTGCCTTTCAAAACTATTTAGAAACTTCAGTTGGTCCAGAATGTGGAGCCCAGTTTATTGTCAGGGACTGAATATAGGGATCACATTAGTACTGTATTAAAAGATGTATGTTGACTGCCAGTCTGTTTATGGGCACAGTTCAAAGAGCTGGTTCTTACCTTTAAATCTTTAAATTATTATTATCATCGTTATCATTTTAACAAAATTTATATCTCAACTTTCTGCCTGTACAAGGTCTGTTTAAAAGATACATTAGAAAACCATCATCTGCACATCTGGTGATAACCCAGCCTAAATTTCCAGAAGACTTCACCCATAAGTTTCATGTAGATTTTAAAGAGCATCAGGCAACAAGATGGAATCTTGTGAGACTCCACAGGCCAAAGACCAAGATGCTGATTGGCGGTGCCTGAGCATCACTTTCTGATGCTTATCCTTCAGGTAAGTTTAGGTAAGACCAGAACCACGACAGAACAGTGTCTCCCAATCTCAGTCCAGATAGCCAGTTCCAAAGGATACCATGATGGATGATATTGAAAGCCACTGAAGAGTCCGGGAGAATCAACAGAATTGTACTCCTTTTGTCTACCTTCCGGCACAAGTTATCCACCAGGGTGACCAAGGCTGTTTTAGACCCATAAGCAGGCAAATCATATTGAAAGCGATCTGAACAATTGGCTTGGGCCTGGGGTACTTTAGCATCTTGTGCTATTTAGGGTCCAACTAACTTCAAGGATACAAAATCAAATAAAAGTGGTCATTTCCTAATCGATTTTTGTCTGTGTCAAAATAAATCAATACTTAATGGCTCCACCCACTTTCCTGACTCTGGCCAGTTTACCTTCTTCTCCATCAGGGGATGCAGCATAATAGATTATGGAATTTTGGCACCAATCTAACTTCATATAGAACTCTATCCACCTTCAAGATTGGAAAACGTACAGAAAATGACCACTTACCCCTCTTGCTATCCCTGAAGAACTTGTGCTTCTACAATAAAGTTTCAACTATGGAAAACTCTCTAACCAAAAAAAAAGAGTTATTATACAGAAAATCCACTGGTCATTTCCAGGATGGCAAATACCTTATCATCCACCTTGGTCAATGATCACTTCACGAATTTGAAAGACCTGATTATTAACTCTGATCCAAGCCCACTCCTTACCATGGAATGCTTCTCTGAGATACTACTTACCAGACTACATTCACTAGCAATGCTTCGCACTCAATTCAATATGGCTCCTAAAAACAAGCTGGTTCGACATTTACGACTGTATCCAGTCAAAAAAGACTGCTGAGAGCTTTATATTTAAGACCAACGCATTAATACCAACGCACTGCAAGTATCCCTAGTAACCTATCTACAACGGAAAAAGGAACACCAAACACTACTACAAACTTAAAAAAGAGACCAGTTTGCCAATACTCAATGGACACATATTATCTGATGCCCTAAAATCGAATAACACCCAAACAATTCTGGGCAATAGTGAACGGACCTCTCCAAATCATTACTTGCTGCAAATGTAACCGAACCCCAATGGACCAATCTATTTCTCTCAGTTCTCCTTCGTGATCCTGCTAGCACATCTGATATATGGGAGAAACTGGACGGGGACAACATTCCACATGGCCATCTCCTTACACTAGAGGACATAGCTATCATTTAATTCATCAATTGAAAGAAAAATAAGGCTCCCAGGTCCGGACGTGGATCCCCTGGCGAGGTATTCTTGGAACACACTGACTGGTGGGCCCCCTTATTTTAGTCAAGCTGTTCTCCTTCATTGACCACAGTATGGAATAATTCCTGAAACTTGGCTCTCTATCAATTATTGTGCCAATCCATAAGAAAGGACCAATCCTAACAGACCAGAGAACTTCAGACCTAAAGCTTAGCTACTACTATCAACTTTAGGGGAAACTCTATGCAAAAAATATCTTGAGAGCTAAATCTAAAGACATGGCAAAATAAAACAGGATTATAGGTCCAGAACAGGGTGGATTTAGAGCCTGAAATCTACAATTGACCACTGTCTCACCTCTCTCTCTTTCTCTTGTGGACAACATACCTCAAACCAAGGACAAAAGAAGCTATAACGTGAAGCATTTTGGATCTGAGTAATGCCTTCTCGACAGTGTCTCTAGGACCCTTCTCTGGTCCAAACTAGACCAAAATGGACATGGATCCCTCGCTTATTCATGCTAATTCGGAAATTGTACACGCAACTCCTCCTGCCACAGGGTAAAATTGAACCATTCAGGCTCACTTCCAACAAAATACCTACCTCAGTGAGGAGTCAAACAGGGTGTGTGTGCTGGCCCCCTCCACCTATTTTAACCTTATATATAAAATGACCTGCAAGACCATCTCAACACGGTAGAAGGACATCCAATCTAAAGCAGGAGGCCATCCTATTCCATTGCTACTGTATGCCGACGATACTGCTATTCTATTGCAAACCAGAGTTGGGTCCTTTGTATGAGATATTTAAAAGCATTCTTCAACTACTGTGATATAAACTAACTGAAGGTTAACTACGTAAAAATCCAAAATAGTAGTTTCTTCTTTCAACTCGGCTGGAAAACAGATGACATGGAAAAAAATCAATAACATCCATCTTAATTCCTCAGAAGTCAAATCTTTTAAATATTTAGGCCTTAAATTTCCAGCAATATAATTTCCAGTGGTCACTACAAAGATCTTGCTCCATAACTTCCGGGAAAAGGCTGCTATCAGGTATCGCCTCAATTCTATTACGGAAGGGTTTTCTTAATCCATCATTGCTGCCCTGAAGGATTTTCCAAGCAAAGGTGATCCCAAAGACTCTTTACGGGATCCCCATATGGATCAATGCTTTCAACTCAGAAATTGATCTAATCCCAAGCATCATTTCTGAGAAGAGTAATGGGAGTCCCCAATAGTATCACCTTTCAACTACTCTTGTGTCTTGAATGTGGACTATCCACAGTCGGTAAAACTCCTAGCTTGGATTTCTTCACAATAAAAAAAATTCTGGCTCAAGATCCACTTTTAGATCCAAGGATGACGACATTACCGCGACACCTACTTAAAGATAGCTAATTACGCCTCCAAATGGTCCTAAGTTGCAATTACCAAACAAAATTAGGGAGCATTGGAATAGATCTAACTGTCCTTCAAAACAGCAATGAGAACTTTATCTTTCTGCCAAATCAAAGACAGACTGAAAGACCAATGAACGCCAGGCTTTCTATTCATCCGCTAAAAATCTTCCAGTCTGTTCTCCCTCGAAGCTTTGGGCATCCTTCCCAAGTATGGAGCTTTAGCCACAATTACCTAGCAGCTAATACTTTAACCGGCTGCCCACCGTCGTGGGCATTTATGTTAGCCAGGATTCAACAGTCTTCCTTCAGCCTCTACCAACGGAAGGTATCACCAAATTCCAAACAACAAAGACACTGTCGCTTGTGGCTCCATTGACTTCCCTTCTTACCCATGTCCCTCCTAGAGTGTCAAATAAATGCAGATGCTGCCTCAGATTAATTCACCCTCTTTTACTAGTGGCGAAAGGAAAAATTTCTTCAACCCCTACTGTTGCCATACATGCTTTCTTTGAGATTGGAGATTACAATGCTCTCTTCATACAACACGATGGTAGCCTTCCTATATACCTGACAAACCATTTTAAAGTGCTAATTCTATTCCCATTTTATTACTACTTTTAACTGTATTTTTTAAATATATATATATATTATACCAGTACACAAAACCAAATTGGTTTTTTATTATTTGGCACAGAATCAAATTTTTAAATATAAAAATATGATACATAAAACAAACGAGAACTTCCTATAATAAAAGATAGGTATCAAGCCTCCAATCTGTCTAATCTGCATGGTAGGATACCTATTGC
Organism: Sphaerodactylus townsendi; assembly: GCF_021028975.2. Lineage (NCBI taxonomy): Eukaryota > Metazoa > Chordata > Lepidosauria > Squamata > Sphaerodactylidae > Sphaerodactylus > Sphaerodactylus townsendi. The sequence continues at coordinate 61,436,201 of NC_059434.1, forward strand.
TGTATCATTTTGCTTTTAACTTGCTAAACAGATCTATTTTTATTGCAATTTTATATTGGATTGTATTTTTGCATTGATGTGTAGGGGTATTTGTTGTTGTTTGCTCTGGCTGTTTCTTTTTAAAAAAAGGAATCTGAAGTGATTTGAGCCCCTTGGGGTCAACCGTCAGGTTATGTGATCTGTTTTCTTGCTGCTGAACTATACTTGAGACTGAAGAATGTGTCTGTGTAAATCTTGATCTATTTATGCCTATTAAAGGTTAATAAAGATAAAGATAAAGCTACTTAGCCCTCAAGTTGAGATCCTGCTCTCAAGCCCTGCACTCAGTGTACTTGCTTGCAGGATGAGGTGGGTGTTGTCACGGACCTGTCTGGTTTCCCTCAGCTTCCTGTTCCTTCCTGCTCTATCTGAGACTCATCTCTGCTTATTTTGGATCACTCTCCCTTGTGACACTCACCTGACATCTTCTTTCCTTTTCTTTAGCTGCCCGGCCAAAACTTTTTCTTTTACCCTAGGTTTTGAATTAATGGGTTTCCTCTCTTTTTAGCCATTTTATGGTCTTCTCCTAGCCTGAGAACTATTTTATTAATCTTGTTTTAGACAGCCTTGCTGTTTTTATGAACTTTTAACTTGTGTTTAGTGGTGGGGTTTTTTTATTGGTGCTTTTTATTATTACAGACATTGTTTAGATTATTGGAGTTTTATTATGATTTATTTTGATTATATGCTCAGTTTATTTCATTATTAGCTTTTCTTGTTGAGACTTGGAGTGGTAGTTGCTGGTTCGAAGTTTTTGGTGCCTTCCCATTATGTTTATAGATTTGTATCCAAATATGTCACTTGAAGTAAAGTTCATTTTGATACCTCACTAACTATCACTTTTTGTGTTGGCAGATACATAATAAATTCCATAGACTTTGTGTTTCAGGCATAGGGGATTCCATCCTAGGTTCCACTGAAGTGAAGGCCACCATGCTGGTTTTATTCCTCATGGGGTTTACCTGAGCAGAGGGCTGGGTCAGTAAATCACCTTGGCATATGAACAAGCCATTGAGAAAGGCCCAAGAGATCATTTAGGTTTTATCCATTGAGGCCTTATTAATGAGTTCTGCATTATGACATATTGCTCTTATATTTTGGCAGCTAAGAAATGAAAGGGTATAAGTGCTCAGAGGGAAAGTTCAAATGGATCTGTCTAGTGGACCAAATTTATGAGGAAAGATAAATTAGCCAAACGTGCATGAATTACCAAAGCAGGAAATCATAAATGCAAGGTACTGTATATTGGGAGTGGTAACTAAGGGGTAATAGGAAACAATTTCTAGGAGAATATTCCGGAACTACAGCTGTACAGAGTTGATGAAAAACTGTTGTAAAAATATTAGAATTGCATTTCTGACTAAAACACAGAAAGTTTGTCATTGATTCTCTCAACTGAGGCCTTAATTGAACAGAACCCTTGACATAGGTCAAAAACCATTGGTATTATTTGTGGCTTGAAGGCATAGTTCATTAATGAAATGATCAACTCAGGCTGCTTATTGCTCATCCACAAAGTAAACCTAAACTATGTCACTGCTGTATTTATTTTTGATACTAAGACTTGCTTGAGAATCACGGTGGTAATAAAGTAGTTTGTCAAAGAAGTATGTTCTAAAACAGCATTTCCCAAACTTTTTTCCCATGGCCCAGTTATTTTAATACCTCTTTCCTGTGACCCACTAAAATGTTTATGGCCTATTTATTAGTAAATTAAAACAGATTTGAATGTCCCTGTGCTTCAGTCGTTCTTCCCCTCCAGCTCCTTCATTGTGCTCTCTTTCTCTGCCATTGTGCTCTCTTCATTGTGCTCTCTTTCTCACCCTAACCACCTCTCCACCTCCTTCTTCATCCACCTCGTATTACCTTGGTTTGCCCTTGTATCCCTCTTCCCCAGTGTTTGTACTCCTATCCGGGCACACCCCCAATCACCAGCTCCACCCCTGGAGCGGGCACAGCCAGTTTTAACAAGGCCACGCCACTCAGCTGCCCGTGCTGGCTCAGAGACTTCTTTTAATATAAAGGCATTTTTGAAATAAAGTTTTAAAAAGCCTTCCCAATTATCAGGAAGGGCAAAAGTACAGCGGAAGAGGTGGGGTGGAATAAAAAAGGCACCCTTCTTGTTCTGTTCCTTGGAAAAGTCCTCTCTGTTATTGTATCAAGACATGGATATCTTGATATGAACATTTAGAGAAGTGGAAAAGAGCCAGCAATGTGCGGGTGGGGGGAGAGGAAGGCATGAATGGCTGTGCGACGGAGTGGGAAAGGTGGAGCTAGGTAGGCTCACCATGCATGGAGCGAATATGTCTGGGGTGAAGCCGTGCTCACTGGCAAATCTGCCCACTCTGATGGCGAAGCAAATTAAAAGCTGTGCTAGATATGGTCTTGCTTGCTGCGGAGAGAATGAAAAGTGAAAGCAGGTCTCAAGGAAACAAGTTTGTACAAGAAATCTTGTCGTGATGGACATTAACCCCCATCACGCACCAGACACCTCGTGCATAATTGGCTGGAAACAAAACAATGCATTGAGAAAAAATGCAGAACAGACCCATGTATGTAGGATCCAGAGACTGCATTGACTCGGCAGTTCTACTGCATATTACAGTAGCTTGGATTTGATTCGTTTTTTTAATCTCGAGATAAGGAATGAAAACCCCCACACATCTGAATTGTTTGCATAGCCCAGATCCCTCCTGAGTGTTGCAGAAGGTTTTGAGAGACACAGAGACTAAGCAAGCAAGAAGCACCATGACAGCTGACCTTGTGCACTGTTTGCAGTAAGATACCTCTTGATTTGTGTTGTATAAGGTGACTTTTTAGACTGCCTTTTTTTGATCCAGCCCTAAATGCCCTTCTCTCCCCAATCCAGTTGTTTTATTGCTGAAATTACTGCTTCTGAAGCTTCCTGTTTAATCCCACCCTTTCTGCCAGATGTGCACAACTAGACCACAGGTTATTCATCAATCCCATTAGTCTGCTAGATGCCTTCTTTCCCCTGTCTCAACAGAATCCTCACGCTTAAGAACATAAGAACATAAGAACAAGCCAGCTGGATCAGACCAGAATCCATCTAGTCCAGCTCTCTGCTACTCGCAGTGGCCCACCAGGTGCCTTTGGGAGCTCACAGGCAGGATGTGAAAGCAATGGCCTTCTGTGGCTGTTGCTCCTGAGCACCTGGACTGTTAGGGCATTTGCAATCTCAGATCAAAGAGGATCAAGATTGGTAGCCATAAATCGACTTCTCCTCCATAAATCTGTCCAAGCCCCTTTTAAAGCTATCCAGGTTAGTGGCCATCACCACCTCCTGTGGCAGCATATTCCAAACACCAATCACACATTGCTTGTTCTCAAACTCCCTTGAACTAGTCTACAGGCTTGCTATTATTGTAGCTTGGTTGACTGTGATAAATTTAAGAACAAAGCTGAGTTGGAAAAAGCCTGTGGCAAAATAAACTTCTTGCTCATGGATAGGGATCATTGCCTCCCTCCCACCCCATCCATCAACTTTAAAGCAGTCCCTAAATTGAAACAAAAATATATATTCTTACAGCTGACATTGCCTTCCCTTTTTGTATTTTCCACTCCGTCACATTCTCCAACATTGCTCCTTTCATAAAGTAAATAGAAGATTGGGAGAAAACGCATGATCCTGGCCACATTTTGCTCTTGTCACTATTTCTGTGTCCAGGAATAGAAAGGGGGATGTGAAAGGGGAGCTCTCATTGTAGAAAGGAAGGCGTGGCACTGGCCACAGGTGGATTATGAACTTCTTTTGACCCTAACACTGTGTGGATCAGTTTATTTTCAGTGTGCCATATGCACAATAGAAATATGTGACTGAGCAGGATCTCATTTTTCTCCTGCAACCTTTCAAGTTTTCCCACCGGGAGGCTGAAGTTTCTGAAATACATTCCTGACTAGTAAATAACTATAATGGGGGGTGGGGGGTGGGGGGGCATGGACTGATGATGGTTGAAGGAGTGTCCTTCAAAAGCACTATTACTTAATGCAGCTCCATTAGAAAAGTTCTCTGCTGCTCTCTGTTCCCTGGTCTATATACAAGAGATTAAAGAGGCTTAGAGCTCCTAAATATGGGATTTCTGCATTCAGATGTCTCCAGCTACCACAGGAAAAAGAGTGTCTAGAATCTCGCTTTAGCATCCATCAGCAAACCATAGTTTGTTGAATAACCAGCACTCTAACATTGTGCTAAACTGGATTTGAATCAAGCCATGGCTTATAGATTATTGTTTGCTTTAATGTCTAAGGGCACTTTTGCACATGCAGAATATTGCACTTTCAATGCACTTTGCAGCTGGATTTTACTGTGCGAAATAGCAAAATCTACTTGCAAAGCAATTGTGAAAGTGAAAGTGCCCTAAATGCAGCCTAATTTTAGAAAAGCAAAACTTCTGATCTCATGGCTCTTATCTTTTTGAATAAAATTGTCATCTTTGTAACTTTGAGTCCTTTACTTCATTAATTGCTATTAATTAAAGTATGGGACCTATCGTGCTGTATCCAAAATGCTCTGGTATCTTCTGATAGGAAACTGTTCTATCCAAATTGGTTGTATTTGGTTGTGTTAGAATAAAAATGCAATTTTCATCTATATACAAAGGCATTTTCTGTGTGCTCTGAGTCCATAGCAAAAATAAGTTTGCACTGCTAATTGTTCCTGTGTAGCATTATAAAAGGTATAATGATAAGGAAGATAGAGCTTCATTCACCTTTAGAAACTTGAATCCAATTTCAATCCACTAGGATAATTGCAATCCCAGCCTTTATGTTAACATATATTTGTTTTATATTGCCAAATATGCATTAATAGATAATCAAGTTCTAAGTTAGTGGACTGCAAAATCAAATACTTCTATACCTTGTCTCACAGAAGATAGAACCTCAATGTTGAATTAATCTGCAGCCACTTCCTGGACCTTCTTTGTATTGAAAAAAAGTGGTCACCATCTTAGGGTGAAATTGGAAGGCTTGAGTTTTGAAAAACTGATGGGTAGAGAAGAATCCTTAGGTGACCCCAAGCAGAATTCAGTTTAGGTCCTACGCTTTACTCCATCCAGCTAAGAGAGATATTTTAAAACCATCTTACAAACAACCCTGTAAAGTTGGTTAAGTTTGGAATGCCTCATAAATCTTGTTCTTGTCGAACAGCCTCCACTCAACAGGATTTGGAGGGACATTTAGTGCTACTTATTCTTCTGGAGGCAGAAGGTGGAAAAGTAGCCATTCATGGGTAGAAATCCTTGCACCAGTAGAAACATTTAGTCTAGTTCCAAGCCCGTTCTCAAAAACGTTTTTTCCCCAATCTAGTTCAGGTCATAGGACTGTATTGGTGATCAATGTGATGAATATTAGAGCAGTTTAAACACAATGTACTTCGCAAAGTATTTTTCTTTCTGCTCTTCATGTTTTGTTACAGTTCTGTTGAGGCGAGATTCTTGCTGAGTTTCAAACAGACCAAAATGATTGGGCTGCCAAAACATATTGGATTTTTGCACAAGGCTCTGTTCTGTGCATCCCATCTGAATGGAATTAAGGAAATGTGTGGAAGTGACAGGAAAGTTTTATGAATCTGCAGTAAGGAGGAATACAGGTGCATATTAGAGAGGTATGGCAGAATTGAGTATTATCAGTTCTGTTGTACATTCACGGAACTTACAGTATGAAGTCAGAAATTCTATTTATACTAGAACATCTTGCTGAAACAGAATATTAGCCCTTCTCTGCATAAGTCACTGAAAACATTTCCAGAACATTTTCAATCCCCTCCTTACCACATTTAAGAACATAAGAACATTTATTTATTTATTTATTTATTAACCTTTAATAGGCATAGACAGATCAGGATTTACACAGACACACTCTGCAGTCTCAACTATAGTTCAATGGCAAGGAAATAGTCCACATAACTTGATGGTTGACTTCGAGGGGAACATAAGAACTAGCCTGCTGGATCAGACCAGAGTCCATCTAGTCCAGCACTCTGCTACTCGCAGTGGCCCACCAGGTGCCTTTGGGAGCTCACATGCAGGATGTGAAAGCAATGGCCTTCTGCTGCTGCTGCTGCTCCTGAGCACCTGGTCTGCTAAGGCATTTGCAATCTGAGATCAAGGAGGATCAAGATTGGTAGCCATAGATCAACTTCTCCTCCATAAATCTGTCCAAGCCCTTTTTAAAGCTATCCAGGTTAGTGGCCATCACCACCTCCTGTGGCAGCATATTCCAAACACCAATCACACGTTGCGTGAAGAAGTGTTTCCTTTTATTAGTCCTAATTCTTCCCCCCAGCATTTTCAATGAATGCCCCCTGGTTCTAGTATTGTGAGAAAGAGAGAAAAATTTCTCTCTGTCAACATTCTCTACCCCATGCATAATTTTATAGACTTCAATCATATCCCCCCTCAGACGTCTCCTCTCCAAACTAAAGAGTCCCAAACGCTGCAGCCTCTCCTCATAAGGAAGGTGCTCCAATCCTTCAATCATCCTTGTTGCCCTTCTCTGCACTTTTTCTATCTCTTCGATATCCTTTTTGAGATGTGGCGACCAGAACTGAACACAGTACTCCAAGTGCGGTCGCACCACTGCTTTATATAAGGACATGACAATCCTTGCAGTTTTATTATCAACTCCTTTTCTAATTATCCCCAGCATAGAGTTTGCCTTTTTCACAGCTGCCATGCATTGAGTTGACATTCCCATGGAACTATCAACTAAGACGCCCAAATCTCTTTCCTGGTCTGTGACTGATAGCACTGACCCCTGTAGCGTGTATGTGAAGTTTGGATTTTTTGCCCCTATGTGCATCACTTTACATTTAGCTATATTGAACTGCATTTGCCATTTCTTAGCCCACTCACCTAATTTATCAAGGTCCGCTTGGAGCTCTTCGCAATCCTTTGTGGTTCTTACCACCCTACATAATTTGGTATCATCTGCAAACTTGGCCACCATGCTACCCACCCCTACTTCCAGGTCATTTATGAATAAGTTAAAGAGCACTGGTCCCAAAACAGATCCTTGGGGGACACCACTCCCAACATCTCTCCACTGTGAGAACTTCCCATTTATACCCACCCTTTGTTTCCTGTTCCTCAGGAATTTGATCGTATTCACCTGTGAGAGATTTTTACAGTCAATGCTCTGTAGCTCCATTTAAGCAGTGCTTCATTAATTCAACCAAAATAACGGAAGAAAGAAAAGGTGAGGGGGAAAGGAGTGAGGAAAACAAAAAACAGCACCCAAGGGGGAAGCTGATCGACAGCAGAAGAGTGGGAAAATGACTGCACAGCGAGGAAATTCAACTTGGACACATTTCAGACAAAATAATAATTTTAAAGGGGTTTTCAAAAGAAACTGAGAAAACTGCTTGGAAACATTTTGGAACCAAAGCAGGAAAAACTGTGAAACTCCATGGAGGAAACATTTCATTTCTTGTCTGAAAAGGTTTTAAATAGTGTGTACAGAGAGGGCCTTAAACTTGAAGATATATCGCAGCTGATTGTAAAAGGGAGGTAGTTCAGGATATGAATAAGTTGCTGGAACAAAGGTTTTTAGAAATACAGCAGAAGCAAAATACTTATTGAACCAATCAGGAAAGTGTGTACAGTGGGGCCAGTAGAGATATTTGTTGCGGTTAAAATAGCTTCATGATGAACTTTCTTTTTAGTAGTTAGCAAGTTCAATGGAAACAGGTGTCACATGGGACAGGATATCTAGCAGTTTTAGGAATTGTGATTATAATTTTAATACAGAAATGTATTTATAGATTATCTGTTCCTCATACAGGGTCTCTCAACATACAGTCAACATCTATCTCATTAAAAATTAATGTGTTAAGTATTTGGTTATATCCAAAGAGCCGCCAGTGGAACTCAGTTCACAGAATGGATATTTCTTATCACCTGTTCCCCCTTCTATCTTTTGCTATGTGAAAATCAGCTCATGGGTGTTGTGGGAACATTGGGAGCACAGTGTGGAGATGGATCAGAATGTCTATAAATTTGTGTTTAATCAAGAAATATGGATTCTGTTTAGAACCAAAGATTTGAAGAATCAAAATGGGAGCTTCTGTGTAAGTGACTAGAAGCCTGCATGTTTGCAGCAGGTCAAAAGGCATTTTACAAGCTTGCTAGTGACTATGCAGGCAAGCAAAGATAACATCTTTAAGGTCTTGTCACTAAGGGCCAACGTGACAGCAGACATATGCATTTTATGACTTTGTTTTGGGTTAGACATGAATGTGATTAGTTAAATTAAAAAGTGTTTTTCTATATAGTTAAATGAACACAAAAATGATAATGAGAGATTCACATGTATTAGTATTTCACTATTATTCTATTGTGTTAGAATCAATGTTTGTAAAATCTTTTAAAGTTTTAACATTTCAAACTGGGGAGTCGAAGGGAAGTTTTATGATCCTAAGGAATGTCAGAATGCTGCATGCTTTAAAGACATATCTCTCTCTGGGAGAAAACAGGTTTTTCTTGGAAACAAGAAAGACAGCAAGCTAGTTTTATTGCAGCCCTTTGCATATGGGCAGAGAGGGCACGCGCTAACAGCATGAGCTAAGGAATGTAACACGTAGAATAAGAGGCTGTCTTACTGTGACCAGGAGACAGAGCTATCCAATGAGATTTTTAAGATACATGCTTGTAGCACGTGAAAGAGGTATGGATTATGTACGTAAATCTTATGATGATGATTGTGTGACGTCTGTATTTTGCGTCTATAAAAATTGGTCCCTTTGTATGAAGGGTGTGCCTCTTACCCTTAAGGGGACACCCTGGTCAGATACTTATGCTGGCCAGTAAACTTATCTTCTGTTTCAAAACTGCTTCTTGGGTGTTTTCTAACTTTAAGTTTTTCTTAAACTAATTCAGCTGTGTAGGACCAGAGACGCAGTCCTGGCCCCACAACAGTAAGGTGTCTTTATTGGAGTTTGCTGTGGGCAAGTGATAGTCATAATGTAAACAGATGTAAGGGTCATTGTTTAGAATCCCTTTTTAAAATTTATATCCCCCACTTCTCTCCTGCAAGAAGACTCAAAGGGGCTTACAAACTCCTTTCCCTTCCCCCCTCACAACAAACACCCTGTGAGGTAGGTGAGGCTGAGAACTCCGAAAAGCTGTGACTAGCCCAAGGTCACCCAGCTGGCGTGTGTTGGAGTGTACAGGCTAATCTGAATTCCCCAGATAAGCTTCCACAGCTCAGGCGGTAGAGCGGGGAATCAAACCCGGTTCCTCCAGATAAGAGTACACCTGCTTTTAACCACAACGCCACTGCTGCTCCTTTTGTGGGTTGAAAACTAACTGGTTAACCCATGCATCCCTGGCTACAATTTGGGTAACCAGGATAATGTCTAACATGGATTCTTCACACAAGAATAAAAGAAGGAACAAGACCAGTTCGTATATATCTCAGCTTTGTGCTGGCTGAAAGTTTCAGTTGAAAGTAACATAAGTTTGTGTTGTGAACTGAAAGTTCCTTGTCAGCAGTACTGTAACCTGCTAATGCTGAAGTGTGTTCTGGCAAGAATGAATACTGGTGCTTTATACCAGCAGGCAGTCTATACCTGGTAAGTGACCCAAGGAATAAATTGAGGAGTTTTTTAAAAGGAAAAACACTTAATCCCATTAAGAAATTGAATTGGAATTTCTGACTCAAAAGTTGAAATGTTGCCCACTGAACTGATAAATCTCCTTCACTCTCAGATTAGGTTGCTTTGCATCTTTATGGTAATTCATTGGATATTGAGAAGATGGTGCTCTTTGTCACCAGATTCTGTCAATGTTCTATTTGGATCAGTGCAGCAAACATATTTTGTCCTGGCATTTAAAAAAATTATAATGCTTGAAAAGGAATAGATGATGCAGAAATATTTTAAAAGTCAAGCAGTCCCAATGTAACTGTTAGTGCTGAAATATTTTTTTTTAAATGTCCAAATAGAAATTGTACTCCATGCAATCTCTAGAAGATTTACAGTGCATGAGAAACCAATCTAGCCTCTCTTTATTGGTGTGTCTGTGTGCCAGAAAAATGGAAGCAGATGGCAGATAAAACCTACTGCCGAGTTATCTTCTTGCCATCATTAATGTGCATTGCTACTGGGGACTGTTGTGTGGTAGAAAGCTTTTATGTAGTTCATTCATCTCTTGTGCTCATCATGATAGTATAATTGCAAAGGAGAAGATGTTAAGGGTAGTCTGTAGTACTTGAAACATAAGCCAGTAAAATCTGTAGTACTTGAAACATAAGCCAGTAAAATCAGAAGTTAATCATATACATGATAAACAGCCTCATCGTGGGCGGGGGGGACTCCGCCTCTGAGAGTAGTATGGGGGCACACCAGCGTATTTGGCCTCCCTGGGGCACTTTCCCTGGTGGAAGGGTGAATCCACTAGTGGGCAGCTGCTGCAGGGCTCCATAGTGGTGGGACGCAGTGTAGGATTCTGTGCCAATGTCCTTGCGCCACTGCCAATGTACCAGGAGCATGACCGAAGGAGGAGCCAACGTTAATCTATTAAGCCCAATGGAGGCTTTCTGGTGATGGGGAGGATGTTTTGCATTTTAAGCCAGCCCATGCCACTGGAAAGCCTCCTTGGGGTGGTGGCCAACATGACCACAGCCTGCTGCCCAGCCCATTGGATGAGACTTAAAGTACACACACACACACACACACAAAGCCTTTATTGGCATCATACAGTAAAACAATTTGTAACCAGAAACGTTTTACAACCAGAATAACATAGTTACAACTCAAATAACCATCATTTAATATAAAAATCTCCCTTAGCAGATGTGCCAATTATATCCAACAGAAACTTGGCAACTAATTCAGAAAAATCCTGATTTGATCCATCCAGGAAATACTTTATCCTTTGATCATCTGTCATATCTACATTAAAAGATGTAAACAATGGTCGATACTTATACCTTAAGCATTCCCTATTTGGACAGTGAAACATGATATGCTCTAGTGTTTCTACTTGTATGCTGTTGCAAGGGCATAATCTTTCGGTCTTTGGTATTTTTTTGGAATCGACCCTCGAGTAGAGCAGATGGCAAAATATTGAATCTTGCTAAAGAGAATGCACGTCTCAATCTAAAATTAATCATATAAAGTAAATAATGAGACATACAACCCTTTGCTTCAACTAGTGATTGATTTAGAGGTGAGCAAGTTGAATTTGCTGCTGTTAAAGATCTTTGATAATCCCATTCAAGGAATTTTTCTTTTAACAATTTTTTTGCCTCTAAATAAGATAACATTGATATTTCATCCATAGATATGCCAATTTCTGTAATCTTATCAACTATTTTATCATGCCAGTTTGAAGTGTTAAGTTCAGAGAGCAATAAGCATGTGAAACTGCCTGGCTTGGAATGATGGTGGATTTTTAACCAGTATATAGTTGCTCTAATCCAAGCCAAGGTAGTTAAGGAACATAGGCCTAGTTCAATGCGTAAGGCTGCATAAGACACGCAATTGGGGAAACCCATAATCCTATGCAGAAATTTAGAGTGTAGAGTGTTTAGACTGGTGTTTTGGGCTAAGAAAAGGACTGGAAAGCCATAGAGTAGCTGCGGAACTACTTTTGCATTGAATGCCTTGATTACTGCTGGAATGTATTGGTGTCCTTTGGTGTAAAAGAAATTCACTAAAGCGTTTACAGTTGGAGTAGCTTTTACTGATGCCGTTTTGACATGGGCTGTCCAAGAAAGATTACAAGTGAACAAAATACCTAAGTATTTGTATTTCTTGACTTGTTCAATTTCTTTTGTCGCTACTTTCCAGGGTTGTTTTTTCCATGATCTAGCAAACACCATAACTTTTGATTTATCAAAGTTAAGTTCCAGCTTGTTTAATTTACAGTAACTGTAGCATCTGTTCATTGAACGTAACAGGCCTACCCTAGTGTATGACTTAAAGTATATGTTTGAACTACTGTAAAATATGGTGTTCCTTTGCACTTTAGAAAGTCCTTTCTTAACTACATTTGTAAGCTTTAGCATTTGACTACTGGTAATTAAAACATACATTATATGGAGACGTGTGCTCTGAGGTAAATTGTAACAAAGCCTGATGTCATCATTGTAAGAAGGCAAGCCATAATTAAAAGTATTTGGAGTTCACAGATAAGGGACTCAACTCTGAATTAATTTTGGATATCAGACTTACTCCATATTAAGTGATATTTCAGTGAGCCACACTGAAATAAAACTATACAAGCAGGGAACTCACGAAACTTTCCGGAGGGACTTGAAACTTCCCCTCTAACCCCATTAGCCAACCCTTTCTTTTTCTTTAGATTTCAGATTGTTCTGAAAACATTTGGCTTTTCTTAAAGTTTTGGAAAGATCCACTTTCGTTCAAAAAAATTTATTACTATTGTTAATATTTTTGTCAGTTTATCATTTGGCTACATTTTGTAATTCCTGTAGTGTTTTACATCTGTTTAATACCTATGTGGAGTAAATAATTGTCAGTGTGTTCCTTATCATGATGTATTGTGATTTTTGTTTTGCTTATTTACTTCAGCATTGTGGCCCAATCCTGAACATTGCTTCAGACATATAGGTAGAAGCATCCATGTGTTTAAATATTTGCTGTTTACCTTCTACTATCTAGTAAAGCAGGACAGCATGAATGCTCATATCTAGAAGCCATGACATACAGGAACATCTTCCCTTTGTCAGGCTGACCTAAGTTTCAATCTGAAATCTCTCTCCTTCATGGGAGCAAGTGGAGTTCAATACTCTACCGCTGCTAACAGAACTGACTTACTGCCTTCATAAGAGACAAGACATTTTCCTTATACTATTTATGCTTTATGGCATTAATTACAGAGCAGAGATGACTGAAGGCTTTGCCTTCAGCTGTATTCTACTTTTTAAAAGATGTTGAAGAAGTCTAACTGATTACTTGGAAATTGGTCTTGTCTTTCAGCCAATAGATTTTGAAAACTGCAGAAATGGGGTGAGGAAAGCATTCAGCCATATATAATGCAGTGATTAGCTGCCTCCATTGGTGGACTGGCTTGACCATACTGTGAGAAAGGAAAATCTTGGTAATTTTGCTTGGGGGAGAATCTTTGAAGCGCTGATTATAATTGCTCTATGAAGAGATGCCTTTTTTTGCTGCCCTTTGAATGGCTGATTATCTTCTATGTGCCCTTTAATTATCCACCAGATCTAAGCCCTGTTTTAAAATTAACCTTTTAAAATATGCAGTTTGGTATATTAGAATCAATAAATGGTTAAATTGACATTCTTCCCTTTGGCCTAAAAGTGTATTTAAGAGTGTGCTGTGTGATCATACTGGCTTGGTCTAAAGTAACATTCTGTGTAGGAACTAGTTCTCCATAATAATGTTGCACAATGGGCACTTATGTCAGGAAGTGGTTTATCTGAGAACTGTCAGGAAAACTTCAGAGCTTGAAAGAGAGTAATTTCTACAAGCTGAAGAAAAAGGTGTGAAAAAAATGTGTGTGGGGGGGAGGGATAGTGTTTCGATTTTGGATGAGAGCTTTGCGGAGAAAGATCTAAGATCTGGCTGAGGCATGCCAAACACTCTCCAACACTACACTTAGACAACCCACAATGTGGACATGATAAGATTGGCAGGCCTCAGTCTGCGTTCTCTGTATTTGTAAATGAACCAAACATTACAAAAACACACCTGCAGCCCAATCCGGGGGGAGGGTCCCCTTCTGGTGCTAGTGCAGGCCTATGCCAGTGGATTTGCCCTCCTTACTTGTTCAGCCTTCTGCTGCCCTTTCCTTCTTTGAGGTAGTCCAGGTCATAATCTTCCCCACAATCAGATGTAGCTGATCCAGTCAGTAGATTTTGGAGCTTCCAAGGTTCTTTTTTTGTTACTTGTTTGGAGACTTAAGTGTAGGAATTATGGGACTAGGAGATCTCTGGAGTGTGGCACTGGGAATTCTTTACAAGGACTTTGCCTCTTGGTTGTGATACTAAAAGTCATGTCATATCTTACTGCAGACCACAGTTGCAGTAAACATGTAAAACATGAATGTCTCCATGTCTTCAAATGTGAAGTTGTACACATGCCAGAGACCTGTGCATCTGGTCACTGCTTCCAGTGTGCCCAGTGAGTGGTTTAATGGTTGGAGTCAGATATTCTCAGCCTAATTTACCTCACCAGGAGAATAAGATGGAGGAGAGAAGAGCAATTTTAAGTCACTTTGGGTCCCTGTTGAGGAGAAAGATGACTTATAAATGAAGTAAATAAACTGGGCATGAATATTTCTCTTTGATACATTGTGCCAATAACTTGCAGAGCTCCCCTCCCCACACTCATTGTATGGTTCTGCACGGAGGGGGGTTCTGTGAAAGTAACCATCCTAGTGGTACGGTATTGTGGTAGAGGAAAACAGCCATTGTCTCCAAGCCACTGTGCCATTGTCAGCAAGCACCAGTGTATTTATAACTCTGTGCAAGATCATTTCAGCTATTCTCAGTAGGTTGTGGTATGACTTTTTAAGCAGTAATTGGTTCACAAGGGATATGTCTGCACAGGAATTTCTACTGCCCCTGCCTCAGATGACTTTTCTCAAATGCCTGTAGTGGTTTAATATAGTGTACTTGTAGCTTGTGGGGATTAGATGTACTCAATTTATTTCTTGTACTGAAATAAGCCCCCATAAAGATGTCTTCCCCAAGGTGCTAGCACCCACCGTCAGTTATAACGTGAAAGCAAATTGCTACTTTTCCAGATAGATGCCACAAAAATGTGTACACAGAACCCCCAAGCAGGTCTCTATAGCTTGTGTGTGTGTGTCATTGCACAAACTCTTCAGGATATAACAGAAACCCATTAAATATTGTTCTTTCTCTGACAGGGTGCCGCCATATATTAACTTGCCTGTTTTAAAACTACTGGTTCATCTATGAAAAAATATACTGCTGATGTTGTCAGGTAAATAGAAACGTAAGGATCAGCAATGACTGCCTCAGTTACTTTATTTGTGGTAGTTGTATGCTGCTTTTTTCTCTGAAGGTACCTGTTGCACCTCACAGGAAAATTCCAAAATGTAATCAATCAATGTAAACAAATAATAAAATTACACCAACTAAACAAGAACACATCCCGTGCTGATCTTAATTGGGGAAGGGTGCCCAGTGCATGCTGCTGGAAGAGAGTTATGGTCTAAGAGCCCTTTGGTTTTTTGTCCTTGGCCTTGCCTAGACTTGTAATACCTGCAAAGAAAATAACAAATTAGCCCAGATGTTTCTTGGCTGCTGCGACCTTTCTGCCAGCAAGATCTTCCATACTGGGAAACTGGTGCCATTGTGATATGTTTGTCTAAAGAGTTTCAAAATACTGTAAGACTGTTTCTCAATAAACACTTGCCTACCGGATTAATGAACAGTTATTAATGGGTATATGTCTCATAGGTAGTTTAAATATATTTAATTTATTGAGCCTTTTTTGTTTTTAATGAACCATTTAATCTATACCCATGGGGGCGAACCTATAGCACTCCAGATGTTCATAGACTACAATTCCCATCAGCCCCTGTTAGCAGGGCCAATTGGCCATGCTGGCAGGAGCTGATGGGAATTGTAGTTCATGAACATCTGGAGTGCCATAGGTTTGCCACCACTGATCTATACTGTAGCTTTCTTTCCTTGTGGTTTGATTAAAGCAATATGTGATACACAAGACTGATGATTCTGCATGATCTCTGATGCACTTAAATTCAGGCTTCATTGAGAAGAATTCCCATGTGATCTCATAACGTGCAAAATTACTTTCTTTTGAATTACTTATTAGGTGAAAGTAATTGAACGAGAAATGAGCTCTAAATCATTTTATCTGGGGTTTTTTTTTCCTTTCCCATTGGGAAAACATTTGATTTCAATTAATGGAAATGCTGCCTAACTATTCCTGTGAAAGAATAACCGCTTACCTTAATTACACTTGTGTTGTAATGAAAATGAATGTATTTTGAGAGTGAGAGAAATGCCAGCCAGTGTGTAGAATGTGGAAAGGCTACTGTAGCCTTAAAATCCTTTAAGGTAAAGTATATGATGTGTTCATTGTTTGCCTCTGATTCTGCCATGATATAAGTGCTAAGTGTTGCCATTTACTGAGGACAAATGCTATTTTCTTCTGTCTCCTCTATTATGTGTAATCATTGTTCATATTTTGTCCTGAGCTTTTCTTTTCAGGAACATGTATTAGTAGCTAGAGAAGCCATTCTTTGGGGCTTAACTGCCTCCACAAGTTCTATGAAAAGTAAATCTCTAAGCATTGTGCCTAATACATATGTATATAAATGCATGAGCACTCTAGTGTAATGTAATACCCAGCTTTCCTTTCACTTCTTTTAGTTGCTGTGATAGTTTAAGGACAATTGTGTGTTTCTTAGGCATGAGAAATATGTGTTATAGACCTATTTTAGCCTGTGCAGTGTTGGAAACTTTGCTTTGCTCTGCTCTTAAGAATACTGGCCATTTTTAACTTGATTACTGTTGCTGTCAACCTTGTGACCAGTTTCTCTTCGTGTGTTAAGAGATTATGAATTTTAACATTTGCCTCCTAAGTACAGAAGTTTCCAGTTATTCTATGCTCCTATTCTATGCTCCATGATATTGGCCTTGCCTACCTAAAAGGCCAGCTGCTGTCATTGTCCCTGCTCCTCTTCTGGGATGTCTGTATTGCCACGCAACAGTTAATGGTTCAGTTGCAACTGCCATCAGTTTCAACCCTCCTGCTCAGGCAGCTGCAGACAATACAGTGACTGTAATTATTCAGCAGTAGGGGATAAGGGCAGGCACATGAGAGAATGAATAACTGCCACATTCCACTGTTTTGTTTGTACTGTTTTTCACCCATTCTGTGTAAGCTCTGCCCCCAAGGTGTATGTGGTAGTGATTGACTGGAAGTGAGTCATGCATAGTCTTTTATTTAATAGGATTCTGAAAGGTCATATCAAATATCCAAGGGCCCCTCCGCACTGTAGGGTTCGACCTTAGTTTGACTTGTGTCTGACCCGGGTACTCCGCACAGCTGTAGCGTTGGACTGGTGTCTGACTTGACTCACCCCCCTCTCACTGTTAAATTTTTGAGCTTGACTGGGAGGTAGAACTTCCTGGCGAACTCGGGTTGCACTCAAGCCGAAGCCGGCGGAGTGCGGAATCTCCCTCGCCTCTGCCAGCCAGCCAATCACAGTGCAGTATTTTCGGCCATGTGCAGAACGGGAGACTGGTGGCGGCAAACCAGAAGCGTGCCAACTAAAAAAATCCTCATACGTAGCTCCTACGCCGGTGACGGGACGCGCACTCACGTTTCCCGCCATAGAGTGGCAGCCAATCGGGGACTGGAGGCTGAGGAAGACGTGAGGAGGTAATCCCACCCTCAGAACTCGGCTCTGTAGTCACGAGTCAGCTACTGTGCAGAGGAACGGAGGAGTCGAGCTCAGGTAACGATTTCCGCAGAACCACGAGTGGCCTTATTGAAGTGATGAGAGGGCTATCAATCAGTTACTGAAGAGCAAGCATGGTGTAGTGGTGAGGAGTGGTGGACACTAATCTAGAGAACTGGGTTTGATTCCCTACTCCCCCACATGAATGGCACCTCTCATCTCGGGAACTGGATTTGTTTCCCTGCTCCTGCACATGAAGCCTGCCGGGTTCTTCAGAATAGTCATCCCCACTTTCCTCACAAGGCGCCTGCTGTGGGGAGAAGAAGGGAAAGGAGTTTGTAAGCTGCCTTGAGTCTCATTACAGAATTTGAATGCTTTTTTAAAAATGAAATAATTTAAGGAAAACTGATGCATTTGAGGGAATATCTGGAAACTTAATTACTATGTTCCTTGAGCCTTGAATTTAATCCCTTATGTATGTTGGGAAGTTGAAGAATTGGGTAGTAAATCTGTCTCTACAATAAAGCTGTTATGGAGCTTTATGTTTTCATAAAACGTTCTGGTGGCTTTATTAAACTGGACAGCATATCGATCTCTGGTAACTGAAACGTGAGTACAAAAATCTGTGTTATAAAGAGAAGGTCAAATGTGGAACTACATTTCACAAACATTAAGATGTCAGTCATTGTTAACGGTTTTCAATATCTTGTAATCTAGTCTGAAAACTCACACTAAAGCAACAGTAGGCAGGAATGTCAGCATCTCATTGGACTAGGAAATTCCCAGAAATACAGCTCATTTCCGAAATACAGAGATCAGTTCACCAGAGAAAATGGATGCTGGATGGTGGGTTCTGTGGAATTGTACCCTACTGAAGTCCCCTTCCTTCCCAAGCTCCACCCCCACATCTCAAGGAGTTTCCGAACCTGGAGCTGGCGACCCTGCCCCCCCCCCCCCCAATCCCCTGCATGTGTCTGTAGTGGGGAGCTGACAAACCTAAGAGCAAACCATGAACAACATAACACTTATATTACTCAGATGTTAATTCATGCATTTTCGGTAGGTATTCTTGCTAAGGTTTGGTATGCTAGTGTCCTTTAAGATTATGCTTACTTTGAAGCAAGCTGGGTTTATAAATTCATGGTAATAATACTTGTCTTGGAACTCATAGCACTTGTCAAATATTAATACTGTTCCATTAATTTTAGTTAAGAGGCGTAGCAGTACTGTTGGAAGAAGTATTGCAATATACCCTTGAAAACTGCAATATATTGTAAATCTATCTCCAGCTCCATTCCCTGCAGATCATTGCAATATTTGTCTTATTTTGTATTCTGGATTTTAACAGTTATTTGTTCAGACATGCTTGTCATCCACAATTTCCCTTTTGCATACCAGTAATTCTCTTATCATTAATTTCCAGCAAAATTAAAAATACCATTTACTCATTTGCCGGTAGGTATCATTTTTGGAATTTTAATGTGGCTTGATGTTAAGCAGAAATCTTCAATTATGAAAAGTCCTTTTAATGTCCTTTATACTCATTTGGGAAGCTAATCTGTACCTTTCAAGTATTTTGTTTAATTCAGTTACATTATAACAGGGCTTTCTTAAAGGCAAACAGGGACATCAGTTCTTCAGTTTGCAAAATGGGAATCCAGTAAAATGGATGTTACCAAGAGGAAAATACCTTTTTGTACACCAGTATGGGGTTATTAAAGTGCATCTGAATCAATATGAATCACTTTGCTTGCTCTGCTCCTGTTTTCCCTACCCCTTTTATGAATGTGTAGGGCAATCTAATGTTACCAAAACAGCTTTACATTGCTTGAATTAATCCTTCCTTCCTTCCTTCCTTCCTTCCTTCCTTCCTTCCTTCCTTCCCCCCCCCCCCCCCCCCCCCCCCCCCCCCCCCCCCCCCCCCCCCCCCCCCCCCCCCCCCCCCCCCCCCCCCCCCCCCCCCCCCCCCCCCCCCCCCCCCCCCCCCCCCCCACCCCCCCCCCCCCCCCCCCCCCCCCCCCCCCACCCCCCCCCCCCCCCACCCCCACCCCCCCCCACCCCCCCCCCCCCCCACCCCCCCCCCCCCCCACCCCCCCCCCCCCCCACCCCCCCCCCCCCCCACCCCCCCCCCCTCCCCCCCCCCCCCCCCCCCACCCCCCCCCCCACCCACCCCCCCCCCCCCCCACCCCCCCCCCCCAACACCCCCCCCCCCCCCCCCCCCCCCCCCCCCCCCCCCCCCCCCCCCCCTCCCCCCCCCCCCCCCATCTTCCCCCCCCCCCACCACTGATGGGAATTGTAGTCCATAACATCTGGAGTGCCAAAGGTTCGCCACCATGGACCTAGGAGAAACCAGTTCGGTGAGAAACTGTCCAGAAAGCTCCACATGTAGAATACATCTTAGTCCAAACTATCTTTGTTATTGTTCCTGTAATCTTCATTTGAATGTAAGTGCATGAGAACTGCTTCTACTGTCCCTTGATTAGCACTCACAGTTGAGAGATTCCTTGTGGCAGCCCAAGAGTTTTTAACATTCACTGGTGTAGGGAGTATGATACTGCTTTTCAGCACATGAATCCCCAAAGCCAAAGGTTAGTACATATAGAAACTAGAAGAAGCCCTTTGTAGCCAAGAAATCAATGTAGATTGGTGTGAATTGATTCATTTGCAAGTTTTAATTAGGATTTTAAGTTTATGGTATCCTTCAGTGTGACAGAGGTTATTCACCCCTGTGGGAACATAAGATTTAAATTGGTTGCTTGTTTCCATTTTCAGTTTACTTGAAAAATGTAATCTAAAGACTGTCTTTTGAAGAGTCAGTGAGTTCTCACAGGAAAAGACCTACAGCAAAAAAACCAAAACAAAATCTCCTACAAGTTACCTTTGACAGAACTTAATGAAAGATAGATAGTTATTTATTGCAGTCATGGACTATCCAAAATATAAACTAATACAAATTCCAGTGAATACATGAAGGCGGGATTTTTTGTTCCAATACACATCACTTGACACTTGCTCACATTGAATCTCTATGGTCATTTGCTAATTTGGAGAGATCCCTTTAGAGCTCTTCACAATCTGGTTTTATTTTAACCGCCCTGAATAATTTGATATCACCTACAAACTTGGACATCTTGCTGTTAAGCCCCAGCTCCAGGTCATTGATGAACCTATTGTCTCCACTATCAGAGGGGCATTCCTATTACATTAGGTGCTGTGGAACGCAGGCAGGATAATGCTGCCTCAGTTACCTTGTCTGTGAGCTTCCTAGAGGTACCTGGTTAGCCATTGTGTGAATAGACAGCTGGACTTGGTGGCCCTTAGTCTGATTCAGCATGGTTTTTCTTATGTAACATTGTCAGGACCAGGACATATTGCTGAAAATTAGTAGGATGTAGCATCAGCCATATCTCCAGTCAACTCTGACTGTGTAGTATAAATTAACAGCTCCAGACGAGATTAGAGTTCATGTGTATCCACATACGGGCTACGAGTGGAATATTCCATGTTAGAATGTGAAGGACTTCTTTTGTGGGGGTTTTTTAAATCATCAGTGATAAGATACCTAGTAAGAGCATCAGGGATTGAAAATATGTACAACACTGAAACTTAAATGCATGATTCCAGCTTAAATGTTTTACTCTTTTTAGTTAATCTAGTCATTCATTGCACTGAGATTTCACACTTGGCTTTATCTTTCCTATATTGTCTCATTCCTTATAATGGCAATCATTTTTCTATTCATATTTTTGACACATCTCTTGCCATTATGTTTACAGTCACTGATTCTAAAAGCATTCTGTTGCTTTTCACTGAAGAGATGATAGACAGAGACATTGACAATTTGGAGCTATTCCTTTGTGCAAATTGAAATTTTGTCCTACAGCACTGCATTGCATCAAAAACGACCAAAAGTAATAATAGTCTTGGAGTCAGTTAGCTATATTATAGCCTTAGATTAGATTTGATGAAGAACAAGCTAGGAGCCTGTGTAGCATTAAAGGGTTCTGATTTAGAAATCTATTTCTCAAACCTTCTAGGATTTTATCTTTGAGTGGGGCTAGCTTCTCCTTTCTTCATTCTTTTACCTGTAACTTCTTTATTTTCACTTTAACTCTCAACATTCCATGCTTGCTGAACCATGTTAAATTCACATTGGGTGACATCGAGGGGGCCTTTTGTTTAATTTACAATGGCATGTTTCTGCATACTTGGGCAATTGTACAGACATCAGGCTTCGTACAGACATCAGATGAGCTACCTGGTTTTCCTGCTCTTGGTTTGTTTTGGTACTTCTTTGGCATATTAAAAAGGAAGTATTGATTCATTTTATATTGGTTGCAGTTTGGTGCTGTATTGAGTAGTTACTGTGTGATTGGTATAAAAGTTCTGCAAGATCCTGATGTCAGTTTGCCTATAAATGCTTATGCCTATAAAGTGTCAGCTTCTTCCACCTTCCTGGGAGTAGATGATCACCTCGTTGATGACCGATCAATAAAGAAAAGATTTTCTGCCTTATTTGTTACCAGTGATTTTGACCTTCTTTGAACCCAGCTAAAATTTCTGATGTTACCATCATAATTGTAGTAGGAGCCAGCCACTTTGCTAATGAAAGTAATGACTCTTTTGTAATATGAATATTATAATATATAATAATATTACTTTATATCAGTATGATATTAGTGTAATGAAGTGAAGAAAGTGGAAAACCACCTCTAGTTATTTGTTGCCTTGAAAACCCCTGGGGTCGCCATGAGTCTGTTGCAACTGGGCAGCAAAGAGTTATTCATTAAAATGAATACTAAACACATAAAACTACCTTTGAAGTAGGCTGTATGTTTGGGTAGTGTTGAAGACCTTATTCATTGTTTCACAGCACACTGAATTAGGCCTTTTGCTCTACCAATAGAAGAAGAAAAATACTTCAGGCTATTGTGTGTATTTAAAAAATTCGTTAGCAATACTTGCTTTGGCATAAGCAGTGGACGTTCCCATAAAGTACCATTATTCTATAGCAATCGTGTTATTATTTTGTATAGTTGGTTGGTAGCTTGCTGCAGTAGCCTCTCGAACTAGAGTGAAACTGTACTGGGAGTATTATGCTTTGTACTCCCAGTAAACCAGTTGCTGAATAACTCAGCACAGAATATGATCAAAGCACAATCTGCTAACTGTGAAAAGTCTCTGTATTCTGCATGAACCTGTATCCAATTGTACAGAGCCTATGAAAGTTCTTGAGAAATCTATGTCCACCTGTTTTAGAAGCTGGATGCTGTGGAGCATGTGCAGTTGCATTCTGCTCTCTCCTTCTTCCCATCTTGCAACCTTACATGATGACACACAGAACAGGGGAAACCCAGGTAGTGAATGATCTAAAAATATATATATGCTCCAGTTTGAATGCCAAACTAAGAAAAATCTCCCTGCGGAAACCATTTTTATATCTTGTTCAAGCCCGTTTAATTCCAATATGTGATTCAGCCAAATTCCAACCTTGAAATATTATTTACCCAATTATGTTCTGCACTTTCCATTAAGGCATAAAGATATTTAGTTAAGTGGGAACATTTAATGACTGCGCACAAATATTAGCAGAATCTACACTGAGAGCTGGTCTGACTGATGATTACCATAACTTTGACAGTAACAAATTGCAGTCATCAAAGATGGGTAGAAATAATGTGGATGCCTGTATTGCAGTCATGCGCAACTTTCTCAAGGTGGAACTACTTATTACAAATTAGCAGAGAAAGGAGTGTTCAGTGGACATATGGAACATGAGGTCATTCTCCACCAGCAGAACAAAACTTCCCTGCCTTCTCCCTCCCACTGCAGTGCACTGATCTCCATGAAATGCAACTCTTGAAGGATTGGACACCCTGACAAAGGATATGAAGAAAGTCTGCAGTGGCAAGAGAGAATTAATGGAAATCATCAACTTAATCAGAATACTGCCCTAGGTCTAAACAAGGATTATGGGTTTTTTTCCCTTAACCCCGATAAGAATGGATAAGCACCCTTGACTCCCACCATGAATATGCCATATTGATTAATGTCCCTTTACAAGTTTTTACATGAACGTTCCATCAGCTGATTTCTCTAACATCCTGATAACAGTACCTCTAGCATAGCTTATTTGGTTATTCAATACATTTTTAAAAATTGCTAGGATGTACCAAATCAGTCTGTTGTGCCATTATTGTACACGCAGTTACAGCAAGTTTCCAGATAACATTGGTAACACTGTGTACATTTCCCATTGGAAAACTTTCTATAAGGGTTAACATGGCCACACTTGAATTAAAAATGAGCGTTTCTCATAAAAGCAAATGCAGAGTGGAAAGACATACAGAGAAAATAGATGACAGAAAAGGAAGATGCTTAGTCTCTCTCACACACATACATAAACACACACTTCTCCCCTAAAATGTCCTCAGGCTTTTAAAAATGTCCTCAGCCATGTTATTTCTAATTTCCAGGAAATGGGGAAGAGACATTCGTAGGGGAGATTCAGGAGGCATGAAAGGAAAAGCACTGCTCCTTCACCATGATTTTTACCTTGTAGATGTGCTCCCTGCACAGGAGGCAAACAGTGGTTTGGCAACACATTTTATTAGGGCAGTACACAGTTATGATGGTTTATATCAGCAAAGGCATGGGGGAGGGGGTTTGATTGGCTCCCCATGAGAAAATGAGGGCTCTCCCTTTTCCTCTGTGCTGTTTTTCTTGCATTGTTCTATCTCTTCATTGCTTCCCAAACAGAGTTCTTTAATTGTAGCATTCATGAAATTGAGAGGTGGGTATTATTGCTAGGGGCAGAGGATGGAATAAATAAGTAACATATTGAGAATTCACTTAGAATGCACTGTGCATCTTCTGAAAGGGGCTGTAGCCTATGAAAATGTATGCTTCAATAAATCTCTGAAGGACAACAGGATTCTTGTTTGTGTGTGTATGTGTGTGGGTGTTTACTTGCTTGCTGCAATAGACTGTTATGGCCACTCCACTGGATTTTGGAACACAGTGCTTGTAGTTTAGTGGTGACTGGGTTCAAATACCTGGGTTCAAATTATCACTTGTCTTTGAAATGCATTGAATGATATTAAACTTGATTACACTATACTTACTCACTTAGTCTGGGTCTGCCACAAAGGCTGTCTCACCTGAGTGTGCTCTTGTGAGTTCTGCAGTGGGATGATTAAAACTGACAGAGAACCCTTGAATGAGACTTGCAGATAAACTAAAGGTGGGGAGTGAATGCTAATAAGCACATCATTTGCTCATTCTTCCTGTGGGGAATATATAAGGATTTTTATTGTGATTTATTATTGTAATGAAAATTTGAATAATTAACGTATGATGTCTAGGGGCTATTAAGTTGGGAGAAAGATCCACATAGTTCACATTTACAGAAATCGTGCCTTCTTTATTAATTGTGGCAGGTACAAGTTTTAAGGATTCTTAACATCGTGCATCTTTTTTGTTTACAAATATACATACAATACAGAAATGATACTGTGCAGTTTTAGGCAAAGAAACAGAACATGTATAGTGCAGAAAATTACCAAAAACAGCAAAATTGAGCTACTGTGCCTTGTTTGGATACATCAAGCATTGTCTTTGTGTAATTGCAGATTACCTCTACTACCCATGTTTCCCCAAAAATAAGACAGGGTCTTATATCAATTTTTGCTCCAAAAGATGCATTAGGGCTTATTTTCAGGGGATGTCTTATTGTTTTCCATGATTTTGTGTCCCCCACGTGACCAGATCAGCTGCGCTGGGGAATCTGTAACTAGGGCTTAATTTCGGAGTTGGGCTTATTTTTCAAGCATCCTCCAAAAATCCCAAAAAATCATGCTAGGGCTTTGTAGTCGACCCACGTGGTCAGCGTAAGAACGAGACGAGACGCGGAGATAACATCTGGTGGAGATCGCCAGCAGCGGGAGCCCGGAGGTCCGTGTTCCTAGCGAGTCTCTCGCGTGCTGGTTCCTGGCACCTTTTATTGTTATTCTATCGGGGGCGTGTAGGAGGGAGGACCGGGGGGAGTTCCGGGAGAGCGGGAGACGGGAGGTCGGGAGATCATCATGTGATGCATGATCTCACCTGGCTACGTGCGGAGAGGAGCGTAAGCGTCTGAGCCTAATCCTCACCTGGGGGCAAGACCATTGTCCCTGCGCCCGGTGATTAGGCCAAATAGTTCATGACCATTGACTCATAGGGGGGGATGAGAATTGAAGAGTGCTGGATGGACCAGAAGGCCGTAGGTCCGTTGGCGTCCCAACGTTCTACTACGGTGCTGCTGGGTCAGCAGTGCATTACTACAGGCTTATTTTCGGGGTAGGGCTTATTTTGGGGGAAATAGGGTATATAGAAAGAAAAACTTCCCTGTTAATAGTAGAGGACACAAGGAATAATAACATATTTGCATAGCCTTTATGCTAACTAATAAGAGGCTAAGGGATGGAATGTCATGACAGATGGGTTTACCCACAACAGTGGGTTTACCCATTGGTGAGTAACATTCCATCCCCTCCCCCACCTGCCTTCCTATGACTCAGGAGCAACATCCAGAACCCCAGCCTGGCCACTGGAGTAGAGGTGCCTTGGAGCCCGCTGCTCCACAGGCCCACAGAAGCCTTCCCGCTTCCCTCCATTCCCAGCAGGCTGCCCCAGGCTGCAGAGCAGCTGTGCCTTGGTACCTGCTGCTCCCCTGGCCTGAAGAAGCCCTCCCGCCTTTCCACCCACCCTCAAGAGGCCATCCTGCCAGCAGCGCCTGGGCACATGCTGCTCGCAAAACCCTCCCACCTCCTCACCCCTAACAGGCCAGCCCTGCCGGGAGACCAACCCCCTTCTGACTCATGGTGACCCTATGAATCAGTGTCCTCCAAAATGTCATTTGGGATTGTCACATCATAGGGTTTTTGAGGTAATGTTTGGTCAGCAGTGGTTTACCATTGCCTTCTTATGTGCAGTTCTAACCAGGGTTAGCTGTAGTGGCTTTTCAATTATCTATAAAATATAGCAGTGCTAAACTGCTATGCAGTGTTTTTTTCTTCCACAGAGGATTTGAATTATAAGCCTGTAAAAGCTGGTCTTGGATGGCTGACTTCTGAATTCAACAACTTCACTAGCAATTTATCATAAATCTATACCCAAGACCTAATAAACAGCATTTGGAATAGTCATCTTAAAAGTTGTACTTCTGCAAGCTCAGGAAACGGAACTTAATAGAACTTTTCCCCACCACATTCTTTCTGCATGTTATGAAAACATCCTGCTTTTTTCAGTTGAATCTGTAGCGGTTTCAGACAAATCAGGCTTCAGCTCTTGAATCATCTCACTGCTTGAACCACATTTTCAACACAGCGAAAAATTAATTCTGATTTCCCCTCTCTTGCTCCACCACTAACACAGTCATTTATCTGAGCAGCAGTTCAACATGTGATTCATATTACATGCTGCTAGAGTTTGCATGAGTCAGACTGTTAAGCCAGAACAGAATAACACTGAAAATTCAGGAAGTTGTCTGTTTGAATTTAATATTTTGCATGCAGCTAACATGACTACCGTGGCCCAAGGATAAGCTAGAACTAACAGTTCCTAACAGATTATTTTATTCATAGTTGAGCTCCTATAAGTGGAAACTGTGTCTAATATTCAAGGCATTATTAAGCCAAGACCTTATAAATTCTCTGTTCATCATTCAACTGCTGGGTGAATGGAGTGCTGTGGTTCTTCCTTTTGCAGGATTAAAACAGTGTGGCTGCAGATAATGCAGTTTTGGTCCCAAGGGGAGTACATGTGGATCAATCACTGTTACTATCAACCCAATAAGGGAGATCTACAAGTTTCCCTTCCTGGTTCAAAAGCCACCCGTGCAATGCAGATAGAAATGCCCATCATCATCTTGACCATAGTCATGTGTAATAGTTTCTGAGTCAGGCTGATGCTGTTTGAGTCCTTTAGAACAGGACTGTCTCCGAAGCTCACATGATTTTTGAAATAAGAGATGGCATTGAGTTCTGGCATAAATCTGTGATTTTGAATTGCCTGTATATGTGGGAATTATCCTTGTCTTCTGTTGCTCATTAATTTCACTATACTCAATGTAGTGTCTCTAAAAAAACCTTGTACTGCAAAAGTATGGAAAGTCTGAACACATGATTCAAAGAACCACTGAACTGAGAACAAATCAGTGATGGTGAATATAATTAGGCAGTAATTCTCTGATTGTGTGTGTCTGTCAAATGCCATCAAGTCCCTTCCGACTGGTGGCAACTCTATGAATGAATGTCCTGCAAAATGTCCTGTCATTAACAGCCTTGTTCAGATCTTGCAAACTGAGAGAATCAACCTATCCCATGTTGGATCTTTGTCAGGACTACATTTCCCATTAACCCCTGATACCCTCGGACCCACGACCCTACGCAGCAGCGGGAGGGTTCAACGAATGAAAACCCAAGGCGGGGAATCAAACGACAATGATTGGTCGGCATCGACACCGGGCCACTTCAAAAGCTGGAACTGAGGAACGCCCCCTCAGTTTCAGCATCTTGTACCTAGGGTGACGCGACTCAATAAGTACGTTCCTTTTATAAAAGCCGACTTTGTCCGATTGTGTCCAGCCTTACAGTCTTCCTCTTTTCCTGATGCCTTTGACTTTTCCTAGCATTATTGTCTTTAATAGTGACTCTTGTTTTCTCGTGATGTGACCAAATACAATCGCCTCAGATTAGTCTTTTTAGCTTCTAGGGTTAGTTTAGATTTGATTCTATCTAGAACCACTTTTCTTTTTTGGGCAGTCCACAGTATCCTTAAAACTGGGGGAGAAAGGAACATTACCCTACTCATACTCTTATCCTTCCCCATTCTTCCTTCTAGTATTTTGTTTTTATTTAGTAATTCCCTTCCCCCCATGGTGCTTCCATGAACAGAAGTAATTCATGCTAAGCTGGGGGGAAAAAACTAGTTTGGTTGGTGGATTAAAATGTTCCTGCCACTAGTTTCTGATTTTCAATGTAATATTGGTGTCCATTTATTCTATTGCATAGGGATTGTCCTGTTTGGCCCGTATGGAAAGCAGAAGACCATTTTAGCCTTAATCTCAGTGGAAACCTGGAAAAACTGAACTTTCCTTTCATTGTCAAGGGGAAATGAATAGTTGCATTGTGTTTGTCCCGTGGTTGCTCTGCAGTATCATTGCTTCAGCCTTTTCTTTAGAAACATGCTAAAATCAGTTGCTTCCAGATAAGCTCCTCTTGGCAATTCATTTCATTCCCGTGTTTTAACAGTACAGTTGGCTGGAACAATCAAGCCAGTTGAAATTCTAGATAGAAAATGATAAATATTTTGGGTTTTCACCCTTTCTGTATGGACTATTAGTAGGTTGCATGGTGTGGAAAACGTTTGGTTGGCATAAAGCCAGGATACTTTGGATCAGATTATTTTACCTTAAGCAAGCATTGTTGCTGTTGATTGACTGATTCCTTCAGGTCTTTGCCAGCTTTAATTTATCTCCCAGGCTGTTATATGCCAAACTGCATTTTCCATTAACTGGATGGCTGGTCTGGTGAATTTGCAGACCCTGCTTGCACAGCATAGAACTGCTCGTTTGGGCTTGGTTTCTGGTGTCCACAGCAATCTTTTTACTGCTTTGTAATTCATCTGTTTTGCTTTTGTAAATCCAGTTTGAGATGATGAATAAGCAAAGTGAACTCTATATGTTAATGCGTACAGTGTATTTTGCAAGCAGAGACAGCAAACGAGTATATTAAATAGATTACTTGGAAGAGAGGTTATCATTCTAAGCTTATGCCTCAAGATTTATTTGCAGCAGATGAAATAAAACTATCCTAGAATTAGACAGCAGTGTACAGTAGCCAGAGCTACAGATAATTAGATATTGACTGCATGCAGAAAAAATGAACCACCATTAAAAGGAAGCATTCTGTTAGCAGAACTAAAGGATGCTTGCTTGTTTTGTTTTGATAATGTAACAGACAATAATAATTTGCCTTACTTTGAACAAAATCATTTTGAAAACTCAGAGTAGTTATTTTTAATTTCTTAATTGATTTTTGTTTAACATTATTAAGACAGCAAGATCCAGTACCACCTTGAAGATCAACAAAATTTCCAGGGTGTGGGCGTTGAAGGGTCAAAATTCCCCAGTTATAAGCTTTCAAGAATCAAACCATTTCAGTAGAGGAGGAGGAGGAGGAGGAGGATTTATATCTCCCCTTTCTCTCTTGTAAGGAGACTCAAAGGGGCTGAGAGACCTCCAAAGAACGGTGACTTTCCCAAGGTCACCCAGCTGCCATGTGCTGGAGTGTACAAGCTAATCTGGTTCACCAGATAAGCTTCCACAGCTCAAGTGGCAGAGTGGGGAATCAAACCTGGTTCTCCAGATTAAAGTACACCTGCTCTTAACCACTATATCACGCTGGCACTTAAAGAGAGATTTGACTCTTGAAAGCTTGTACCCTGGAAATCTTGTTCTTCAAAGTACTAGGGGTCATAAATCTTGCTGTTTTACTGCAGACCAACATGGGTACCCACCTGAAACTAGAGAATAGTTACTACAGAGTCACACAGAACTGATTAGTATGTAGCTCATTGCTAAACAGCAGAACATGGAACCATCTCTGTTATCAGTAATCTTGGCATGATTTGTCTGGCATTCTTTACTACCTTGACCTCTTTACCATTTGATACAACTGCCACAGTAGAATTCACCTGTATAATCAGTTTGTGCTCTTGACAGAGTGGGTTACTCCAAGTTTTCTTTTGCATCTGTGGAGTCACCTATTTGGTCTGACAAATTTATTCAGCTTGCTTAATAAAGATTTCTTCTCCTCAGAGAACCATGTTCTTTGGAGGATGCTGATCTCTAACAGTGAATTATCCGCACACTGAATGAACAGACTGGAATAAGAGAGGGCAGTGATAACTGAAAAGAATCCAACTTATTAAGTCATTGGTTGTTAGGCATAAGAGTCTCACTGAATGTAAGTGTGTCATCTGTGCATCCTGCTTATGTATCTTATATATGTACATAAGTGCCATCAAGTCACAGCTGATTTATAGTGACCCCAGCCAAGGGGCTTTCAAGGCAAGTGAGAAATAGAGTTGGTTTGCTGCTGCCATCCTCTGCAGAGTCTTCCTTGGTGATCTCCCATCCAAGTACTAACCCTGTTTAGCTTCCAAGATTTGACATTTGAACTATATACCATACAGCCTTCCTTCTTTATGTATCATGTATATACAAGTATATAAGTAAAGCTGCCATGTTCAAAGGGTTGTTTTTATGAACTTTATTTTTTATTTGTAGTTTTGGGAGTATTGGATTTAAAGGTTAAGAGCCACTTCTGCGAGAAAGTTTGCCTTCTCTGTTTTTACTTCCTGGTAGAAAAAAATCTGCAGCCTTTTTCATTCCTTTGCATTCCCTTGTCTCCACTGAAAAGAAAGATGGGATAACAAATCTCCTGTTTCAGTGCTGCTACAGGAGGAAGAGCGTAGGATAAGTGGCCGGGGCTTGTGTGGTCTTTACTTCACTTTAAAACTGGTCAGTAGTTCTGCCTGGTATTGATTTTCCCAGTGTTTTTCCTAGCTGCTTCTCAATTCTCATTATTTAGGTGATTCTGTCATCCTTCCTCATCCCTTTTGTTCTTAACTAAGGGCTGAGAAACATACTACTACTACTACTACTACTACTACTACTACTACTACTACTACTACTACTACTACTACTACTACTACTACTACTACTACTACTACTACTACTACTACTACTACTACTACTACTACTATCATTTAGTAATATAATTCCTCCCCTCCCTTGCATGCCACCCCTCCCCTTCCCTCCCCTCCCCTCCCTTGCATGCCACCCCTCACTCCCCTCCCCCTCCCTCTGCTGGGGTGGGTGGGCCAGGTCCATATGCCAGGCCCCCTCCCCTTCCCTTCCCTTGCATTCCACCCCTCCCTCCGCTAGGGTGGGTGGGCCATGTGCAGGTACCGGCCCCCTTCCCCTCCCTTACATGCCACCCCTCACTCAAAGGATATATATGCACTGTGTGTGGATAGGTGCTGTTGTGGTATAAATGGAAGAGCATGTCTAGCATTGGCACTCTGTCTTTTTGTGTTCTGGTAGAATGAGCAACAGTTTGTGTGTAAGAGAGGCAGAGTGCACAAACTATCAGGGTGAACCACAGCAGTATGCCAAGGCTGCTAGTGCTAGTGGCAGACAGATGGGAAGGATAACTAGTATTCGCAAGCAGCTGCTGCCTCTTGATATTTTACTGCATGAGCGGCTGATACTGCTGAAATTGCTGGGAGTGCACAAGCGTAAGGCCAAAATCACACATGCATTTAGAGTGCTTCAGCTTTCTCTCGGGAAATGTTCTGCACTTCAGCACAGTGCATTACCGCCCGTCACAAAATAAGCTGAGCTGCTGCCACTTAAATACCGCCACGTACTACTTCCAGCTGGTGTGGGAGAAGCCGCTGCCCCAAAAGGCAGCATTAAAACTGAGAAGCCTCTGGTTTCCTTGCATTCAGGGAAGGGTAGTCAAAATAGACAGACAAGAAAAATGCATCTGCTCATAGGCAACACCCAAACACTGCAGGAATGCGGCTGTAAACTCACATGTCTTCGTGGCTGTCAGTCAATTCTCAAGCTTGATGGTATTCCCAGAGGGGTGGCTTTATAGTCAATTGCAGTCAAAATAAACACATGTCTTATGACACACACCTGATAAAGCATATCCATAAAGCCTTATGCAATAATAAAAACTTGCTTGCCCCAAGATACTGTTTTATTAAAAAGTTGATATATGCTTACTGAAGCTGCATTTCTGTTATTCATACATGAACGCAATAGAGAAATAGGCACACTAGCCTATGGGATTGGCAGAATTTGCAGATAAAATTATCTGCTCTGTACAGTCTGTTGCTGGTGATTGAGGCGCCTGAGATTGGTAATGTGAATCCCTTAACTATCTGAAGCTTGTGTACTGTGAGACTACCTCTCCTAGATATGTCCCCTAGAGGACTTAACTGACCCTCAGTAACAATCTCCTGGTAGTCCCTGGCCCAGAAAATGATTGGCTATTCTCAGCTAGTGTTGGAATGTTCTGTCAAATGAGACCAGGGCCCTGTGGGACTTATCTCAATTTCACAGGACCTCCAAGACAGAACTATTCCACCAAGCCTATATTTGAGGGCAGCAATGTGGAGTAATAGGTCCATCTTGGCTGGCCTCCCTTGTTCCCCTCCCCTTTTTCTTTCTTTTTTATTAAATCAGAAGGGAGGGAGGGAGGGTAAGGTGTTCCACTTTTGCTAAAACGTTTAGCATTGTCTGTATATGGTTTCTTAGATTATCTATTTTATATTATTATTTTTATGGTATTTTAAGTAGCTGCATTGTGTAAGTTTATTGTGGACCGCTGCAAGCTTGCTTTGGCAGGAGAGAAGAGGGTATTAAATAAAATAAATAATAATAATAATTCCATGTTGTAAACTGGAACATAGTGTTTTACAACATCATAAATTTGAGTTTGCTTTGGTTCCAGGGTAATCCTAGATAGGGATATTGCACATTATTTCTCACCATGGACAATTACCCTCAGCAATCTGTATCCGGAACATAAATTGCCTATGCAGCTGTTTAAAAAACACATGACTTGATACATTTTTTATAACTGCCTGTGTTTTAATACATCACAATATTGGAACCATTCCTTCTTATATGACCTCTGTCTGAACTCTTTACAACATAAAGGGTTAAAGTATCCCAAGAGCCCTTCGTCTTGGGGAGTTTTATAGCATTGTTGCTACCAAGCAGTATGATTGACATTTTGGCCTGTTGCCTGTTACTCAGTATTTTGGCAGTCTTGAATTTAAAGTGGGGATCTTCAACAATATCTGGTCTGTTAACTGATAAAAATATGCTCTGGTGGGGAGAGGCTGCCCTTACCTAGTATTATTTGGCTGAAATCACTGACATTTAATCAATCTGTCTTGTAGATGCTGTGTGTGATAGAAACTGGAAACCTAAGACATCACTGGAGGTCGCTTTGTAGCTCCCTCGTGCCATCTGATGGTAAGCTTTCTCATCCATTACTGGCTGGATGCACAGGAATCCAGTGACACCTGGAAGACTTACAAAATTTGCTCTCACTTCATTGGATGCAGAAACATCCAATAGACTGATTTTTTTAAATTAAAGGCTGCAAAGGGGAAAGGAGACATCAGAGAGAGAAAATTTAAAACAAGGTCTAATCCAAAGAGTAATCAATTCTACTCACAGTGGGTTGTTGTGCCAACTGTTGATAGATAGGTAAAGTGGGATTAAAGTGAAATCTAATGTAGGGAAATGCTGGATGAGGCATGCATATCCAATTAGAAAGCTAGACAGGTATAACTGAAATAATTAATGTGTGTAAAAGAATGGGATATGCAAGATATTATCATCTTAAGTAAATGAGAAATCCAAAGCCCATGTTAAGACTTGGAAGGGAAATATATTGATCTTCTGAATGAATCCCAACTAAGAAATTTTGCATTTGATTCCACATTTGAAGTACTAGAAACTTCTAAACTGTTATGGCAAGATTTTTCTCTACAATGCTTTTGACTCCTTAAGTGCTTGCTGAGTGATTTTGTGCCCCCCATGTGACTCCTACGGTGGGCGCCTAGGACATTTGTCCCCAGATGTCCCCGTGGAAGCTTCGCCACTGGTGTGGAATTGAGAAGCATCCTGGATCCTGCCTACAGTGAAAAGTGTGTGTCTCCCTACATGTATCCTCCACAGTCGCCTCTACCTGTTGACTTTTATTACATGATCTGTCTGTGAAGGAAATTAAATCAATCTGAGTTTCAGAACAAGCCATGTAAGCCATGGTCTATGAACTATAGAAGAGGCTCCTCATCAAAATGTTCCAATGCAGCCATTTAGGAAGATGATGGGCCTTTTTGGTTCTCAATACTTTCCTGAAGGGTTTTTTAACTTCCTCTTTCCTCTGCTATGTAATCAAGTGGGTTGGTTTATTAGGTAAGTTTCAATGCTTTTCTTTCCTCCTCAGAAGTCTCCGTTGATTATAAACACGGGTTGCCAGTGATAACCCTTACGTTACCCTCTAGAAAGGAACGCTGTCAGTTTACTGTGAAGCCAATGCTAATGACTGTTGGAGACTTCATGCGGAACATACAACAGGAGGATAAAGTCATTGAAGAGATAAAAGTCTTCACAACAGGTACTTGGTGCAGTTGTGAGCTTGAAAGTTTGTTTTGTATGTTGGATCCCTGCCAGATCACTTGCGTGTCAGAATGGGATTGGTGATATCCAGGTACACATTCTGTCAGTGGATATTTTCACTGGATCCATCCCACCCACTTTCTTCCCCCTTCTTCAATGCAGAGTTTAGTAATAATGCCGGCTGACATCAGGGGCTGGTATTCTTGGGTTCCTGTTGAGGCTGATACCTCCTGGCCCCAACTGCTGCTTCTATTCCTTGTTCTTGCTCCGATTTTAGAGAGGAGAATGCAAGTAGGTGGCAAGTAGGCCCATAGACATAGACCTGTCTCCCACCCATCCTTCAAAGTCCCAAAGTCAATACACTTTCCAAGATGACTGTAGCAATCTTTTTCTTAATTAAGTTGGAAAAAAATGCTTCATTCCCCATAGATGGAGATCTTACAACATCGGTTTGAATTTTTGTTCCAGCAGTATTTATGTGAAAAGGAAGAACTATTTATTTTAAACATATTTCGTTAAGAAAAACCAGAGTCCAATAAAGAATGTTCATGTAGTTCATTCCTCTACTAGAAAGAAAAGGCTGAGCAGTAGTAGTATTCATGCGAGCAGTTTATTTTATATCCAGACTTCAAATGAAATCAGTCCTTGATGGGTTTGGTGCTTTTTCACTTAGTGTTCTGCATATTTATAAGCCGAGATAAAGTGAAGTTTGTTTGGCAGTTGGGATCTGTGTCTTGATAAACGAAATAGAAGATTGTATCTTGCAGAGCCCTGTTGTGGTTGGAGAGCAGTAGAGGCTTTTGAGCATTTTGTTTCCACTGTATTTTAAACTCTCGAGCAGGTGAAATCCAAGATTGTAACAGGTGCACAAGACATTCTAAACAAATATTTCTATTGTACATATTTCTATTCTGCTTCCTCTTGCCAAACATAAATGCTGTTTTTGCTGGAATATTTGTGTGTCTTATTAAATTTCCAACCTTCCCTGCCATCCACCAAAAGTGAGCTCAGGGCAATTATTGGATTTTAGCTACATTAATCAGGACAGCAATTATTTTGCTATTCATTTTATTTGTGAACACTTCATTTCTTTTGAACCCTTCCCTAAGAAATGGCAAGGAGAATGTTGCATATATGAATATTTCATTTATTTTTCCTGTGTGATGGTGCTGTGCCAGACTATGTCTCCAAACAGAGTGGGTATAAAGGAGAGCTGCAGTGTTTGGTTAACAGCTTCAGTAATCAGAGCTGCGGCATGCATCCAGATGACAGAATTCCAATCCGGTGGTACCGGTGTGGTTTGCCTGCAGCACAGTTGGCTTGTGTGATAAATGTGCAGGAAAAATACCAAGGACCTAGGCAGCAGTCAGTTGTTCTATTAAGCCTACACTGTGGTAATTTTGAGCACTGTTAGCATATTCATGTCATACTTCGTCAGTGCTTTGCAAACATAAAAATCCATTGTATAAAATCAGCTTCTTCAACAGTACAAGGAAGATCTGAATGGGTGAAAAACCAGGGATGGCTGCCTTCTTCACTTTTCTTCTCCCATTCTAATTGACTCATTTATTCTCATTTTTGCTGTTTCTACCTTCACATTGGTGATTCCTAGTTCCTGTTTGACTTCTGATCTTTCTACCTAGATCCTCTCCTCTGCCACCACTTCTGTTCCCCGTTTTCTGGCCATCTACTTGGTATGCAGAAGATCCTCGCTTCAGTCCTCAGCATGTCCTCAGTAATTTAGATCTCTGTGATCACTTTTCCTGCATTCTTCCTTATCACATCTCAAACTATTAATCCTATCTATCTTTGTTAATGATCGCAACAACTCTCCACTTCTGTCTTTCCCCCTAGATCACTCTACTTTTCACAAGCTCTTATAGTACCAGCCCCTTACGTTCTTCTTTCCTGTTCCATTCTTCTGTGCTATGGCTTCCTGTTTCTGTGTGTATGTGTCTTCAATACCTACCTTAACATTTTCCCACAACACCAGTTTGCTTCAACAGACCTTCCTGGTCCATCTTATGTGGCTACCATTTGTGCCAGATGTCAAAATCATGCAAATTGGAAGTACTTCCATTAGATATGGCAGAGCCACAAGCACATGGTGTTCATGGCATGCATGAGTGTGACTTGTACCATTTATTGTAAAGTCCTCTATTTTACCCTGTTTAATAATTCCTGTTTAATTAATTACCCTGTTTAATAATGTTAGGAATGGGGGGAAGGCCTCACTTGGTAAGATGCTTGCTTTTTGTTGTCAAGACAAATTGCAGTTAGATTGGAGACTTCCATCTTCAGACTCAGCACATTGGAGGATGGTAAAGGAGCTGGATGAGGCAAGCTTGCGCTCATGACAGTCTCCTGTCACTTTTTTGTGACATCTGAAGGCAGCAGACTTCCTGGGTCATGGACTTTTGGATAGAACCAGAAAGTCATGGAACTTTGCAAGAACATCCCCATGTTGTTCCCCTAAACAAAGCCCTGTTGGTTAGGAGCAGCTAAGTAACCTATCACTGAATCTGTATTCTTCTCTGCACACAGGTATTTAAGGCCTAAGTGCATGCAACATATGCTAAAGAGTTCTTGTCCCTTGGTTGTAAGTCAGTGGGTTGGAGTCTAGACCTAGGCACAAGATTTCTTGTTTGGCCTGTTGTATTTTTTTATGTATGTATTGTTAGCTACTTTGGGTTTCCATTAGAGAGGAAAGCAGAATATAAACGTACTAAATAAACAGCTGCATCATATGGTGTGTTCTGATAGATGTTTGTTTCTTTATTCCCTCTCCCCCTTATTGGTTGATGGGGACAGGCAAACTTGCAAAATGATTTGTCCCATGTTGAGTTGATGTTAGGAAGGAGGAAGGTCAGCTTTCAGTGGAAATTCTGCATCCCTTCCAACATCTAGTTCCGCCAGTTATTTCATCAATAATATTAGTGTTGTAAATCTTGAATGTGATAAGGCTCACTGTCTGCGATCAACTCGGCAACGATGTTTTGATTTTATTTAACATAGCATTTCGTTACTAATGAGCCTTCATGTGCTTTGGCAGACGGCAGTGCGGTCTCAGCTTCAACACGGATGGAACTTCTGTTGATGAATGACTTTAACCTTGTCATCAATGGTACAGAATACAGAGTACACCCCCCACCGAAAGGTACAAAATGCCATGGCTGCCCTGAAACTGTCTGGGTCCTGCCTGTCAAATGTATGAATAAACGTAAAACCAATTTATATAAAAATAATTAGCTTAGGTCTTCAGTAAAATCTAGCTCTTTTCTTCAATCTCATAGCAAA
The DNA here is from genome assembly GCF_021028975.2 of Sphaerodactylus townsendi. Lineage (NCBI taxonomy): Eukaryota > Metazoa > Chordata > Lepidosauria > Squamata > Sphaerodactylidae > Sphaerodactylus > Sphaerodactylus townsendi. The sequence goes on from NC_059434.1 coordinate 61,474,199, forward strand.
CAATTAAACTTTCATACTGTTTTGGGGTAGGTGCTTGTGGTAATGTAGAGCAGGGGTCTGCAACTTGTGGCTCTCCAGATGTCCATGGACTACAAATCCCATCAGCCCCTGCCAGCATGGCCAATTGGGGACAGCATGGCCATGCTGGCCAATTGGCCATGCTGGCAGGGGCTGATGGGAATTGTAGTGCATGGACATCTGGAGAGCCACAGGTTGCAGACCCCTGATGTAGAGCATCTGCTTGGTATGCAGAAGATCCTCACTTCAGTTCTCAGCATCTCTTGTTAAAAGAATCAAGTAGCAAGTGATGTGAAAGACACCTGTAGAGCTGCTACCAATCAGAGTAGATGGTACTGAATTTGATACTGTCCAGTGGTATGATTGGGTATAGCAGCTTCATGTGTGTTCGTGTGACCATTATGCTTGAAACTATTCCACATTTTTATCCAGAATGCATCCTCACACCCATTTGTAGTCCAGAAACCTGTTTTGATGTAGAAGGGAATCCAAGTTATTGGTAATAAATCTAGTTTTATTCTTTTTTTTTTCAGATAAAGAAAGCACTGAACATGCTACAGATATGGATGATGTAAAGTCTTTGGTCCATAGATTATTCACAGCTCTTAATTTAGAAGACCATCAGACAAGAAAAGAGAGAGAATTGTTGCAGAAAATGGAACTTCTAAAAGAGGAACTGTTGCCTTTAGAGCAGGTTTGGACAGTACTACTTAAAAGAAAAGTCCATTTCTGTGTAGAGTTCAGTAACAAAAATGAATCCAAAAGAGATTGAATCTTAACAGAACCCAACCTGTTCTAGTCAGACTTATAGTTCCCCTTGAAAGAACAGGTTCACAACTTGGGGATGCGCTTTGATCAGATGGAAGGATTCAGATTTCCCCAGCATGCCCCTCTCCCTCCATGAACCCTGTGAACTATCTGCTCATGGGCAAAGTACCATTAAGCATTGGCAACTGCAATGAGAACGCTCTTTTCTCTTCAGTAACCACTGTCTTGTCTTTCTAGTTAAAAGTGAGGCTCACTGCAGAGGCTGATGTCAAGACTTCTCGTCTTCTATGGACTGGCTTAGCCTTAATGTCTACTCAAGGCGGAGCTCTAGCTTGGCTTACTTGGTGGGTCTATTCATGGGATATAATGGAGCCTGTCACTTACTTTATCACCTATGGAAGCGCCATGGCATTCTATGGTTACTATGTACTTACTAAACAGGTGAGTCTCATTAAGTAAACATTTAAAGCAGTAATACACACTGAAAAGTCAATTGCAAAAATGTCTCATTGCAAGACTGAATTTGGCTGTGCTATTCTAAGAGCTGATACACTGCCTGCCTCTCTTGTTATGGGTGCTGATCAAAGAGATGGTTTGACCTAGACTTGTATGTCTTTGATTCTAATGATCACCTATTTTCCATTATCACCTATGCAACCAGAAAACACTGTCTTCTTGATCATTCTGTCCATGTATCTTGTCTGTAGTTGTAACATATAAAGGAGCATTCTCATTGCTGCCCTACTTGCTAGATTATTTTTTATTTATTACTAGTGGGCCCAGCCATGTGTTGTTGTGGCGGAGTCTGGTGAAGTGGAAAAGAAAGAAAAGGGAAAGCGAACGGTTCAAACCTGTGTCATTGCACAATGATTGCAAGGGAGGGGAGGGGCAAGGGCCCCCTCGCTCTCCTCCCTCTCTCCCGTTCCCTTGCATGGCAATCCGGCCGGTCCCTTCCTAATGTTCCCCCTCCTCTGCTAGGGTGGGTGGGCCATGTGCAGGTGGCTGATCCTGTCCCTTTCACTCCCTTCCCTTGCAGGCGAATTATTTAGCATAAAACACGCTGGGAGGCATGAGCTACGTTGTGTTCAAATTTCAGAGTGTTTGGTCCAGCAAACCCCTGGACCCTCCCCTTCCTCCGCTAGGGTGAGTGGGCCATGTGCAGATGGCTCGCCCCATCCCTTTCACTCCATAAGGCAATGGTTTTCAAGGAAGGCATGGTTGGCTCCCTTGTATCAGAGGGTGTTGCTTTGACAGCCAGCAGATGGCGGTGTTGTGGAACAGAACTGTGGTTCCAACTGTCACAGGTGTGGCATGTACACAATAACTGGCACAGTTGTGACATGTACACAACAGGAAGTGTGGAAACAGTATTGGAAGCCTGGCCGTCCGCAAATGCGACGTTGTGTGAAAATTTCAAAGCAATCAGTCCAGTAGTTTGGGAGATTACCTGTCAGCAGGAAAACGCACTGATAGATTTTTATATATATAGATTATTTATTTGTTCCTCACCTTGAAATTTTGAATCAATCCATCTAAAAAACTAATTAAATTGATCATACAAATCATTACTGGTCAATTTATCTTTAAAGTAAGAATGGTCTTGTGAGAGCTCCCTACTTTATAAACCACAAATTTACTATAAAATTGTTCTATAGGACACATTAAAATGTAGATTATGGTGATAATCTAGTTTTTGAGATCGAAATGTCAATTAGACCTTATAGGAGTCCTCAAAGTTCTTTCTCTTGGGACAGTTTTGACAGAATCAAGCTAGTATGATGAGACTGGTGTTCCAGGTCATGGTGATCTCTTATATGGGTAGTGTGTATCTTCTTTACAAAAGAACCAAAGAAAGAAAGACGCTTCCAATCAAAACTAAAATAAACAATGTCTCAGTGCGCTGTGATAACTACAGGAGCCATGGGACGGAATATCTTAGCAACTACCTCTCATGTTGGAGATTTTCAGAACACTTCCTTCTGTTTTCTTTTATACAGGATTATGTTTACCCAGTTGCTCAAGACAGACAATTCCTCCACTACTTCCACAGAAAATCCAAAAGCCATAATTTCAATGTGGATCAATACAACAAGTTAAAAGATGATCTTGCAGAGGTATTTACATAAATACAAAATAATGTAACAGAGGCTTTTAACATTGATAAAATGTGCAAATTGGCAGCCCCTCTGCAGAATGAAATGGAAATTTTAAACTGCAGATGTGGGACCCTGCTTCCATTTCCATCTTTTAGCACAGCTGTGGGTTCCTATCACAGATGCAAAAAAACCCCGGCTTCATCATGCACAAACCTGCCTGCCTTCCCATATGCAAGACAAATGGCATGCTTTCCATCTATTTCAGGATGGTTTAAACAAAATCCTGAATGCCCTCCACTGAACACTGGCAATTCAGACCCATTCAGATTCCCCAAAACATCAAGAACTGCAAATCCTGGAATGGTATCCCCCATAATGTTCCAGCTGAAGCAAGAAGGGCCAAATTATACAGTAGCTTTTATCCTGTAGTGCAGGTGTAGAAAGAAAACCTTGGAACCGCACTGTACACTATTTGATGATGCCATCACTGATCTTCCAGCTGGGAAAAGAAGTGTGCCATCTTAGATGGCAAATTGACTTGCTGTGTGACTGCCAAGATTCTGCTGGGAAGAACATAAAACAGTTGCATTGTCAATAGCTCCCTCTGCTGCCCTTAGCTGAGCACTTGTTCAATGGAACATGCCCTGGGATACCTTACTGTGAACTTTTGCTTCACGACCTTTGCTCTCCATTTTAGATTTTGCTATACTGATTACCCTATTTAATGCATTTTTATTAAGCCTTTCAGTTGTCTTGGTTCCCAAAGTGGATTACAAATCAGATCTGTTCAATACAATTCCATCTGTTGTTTTGTGCACTAAAAGAAAGAAACTACTGCAGTGCCTATTGGGACCTGATGAAACCCTGAGAAGGTAGTTAGGATTCCTGTTGGTAGAGATAATGGTGGGGCGATTGTTCTCCACTCTCAGTGTCAACTTCCAGCTGCTGGTTACCTTTCATGCCCAATGACAGCATCTCTCTTGGAGGTAGAACCCATGGATGACATTTCTCAGTGTTGTCTGGGCACACACTGCAAGCCATGGAGTACCAAGTCCTAGAAACTGTGGGGCTGGTCTGTAACAAGGATGTGTTTTGGGGGATTTAGGTTTTGTGCAGTAAAACATTATTAAATGTTACTTCACATGGTTACTTCGCAGCTACTCATGCTGTTCTGCTTTATGAGAGAACATTGTTTTATGAAATGTATAATCCTACCATTTTTGCAAGGAGCTAAAGCATGTAGAGAGCTTCAGTTCAGAGCGTGTTCCCTTACGCACAAGAAGGTAGAAGCTGTTCAGTAAATCATTCTTCTGTCCATCATCTCAACAAATGTATATCCTGACTTTATATGAGATGAATAAAAAGGTTTGCAAGGGTCGATCAGAGGTGATCCTCCTTGACAAACCCTCCCCTTGATTTTTCATATCATTAAAGTATATATCTTGTGTCAGAGCCAGCCCACCCACCCCCACCCCACACAAAGGCCAAATTAGATGTATGAGATACTCATGGGATTGGGATACCCATTTGCTTTCCAACATAGTTCCATCCTTACTGCTGACAGGGCCAGTCCTGTGTATTTAATATCTGTTGGCTGCTGGTTAAGGAAGGTACAAGAGGATGAACATCCTATGGCTGAAAAGGGATCTGTTTGCTTTTGTCTCATGCTGACAGGTAGAAGAGTCCTTGAAACGGCTGAAGAACCCTTTACAACTGCGTCTTCCAATTCAAGAAATAAACGACAAGCACTAATCTTTTATATACTTGAAAATGTTTTAGAGCCAGTGAATTGCCTCAAATGTTTAGGAACTATACATTTTGGACCTAGATGAGAGAGGGGATCTATGATGCCTGGTTAAAACTATTTCTGACAACTGGCATTTCTTTTTCACATTACAAAGAAATCCTTTCAGATTCTCCGTGTATATACATATAAGTGCATATACAATTTGTTGGCGCTGCAAAATAAAAACGGAACAAATAGTAGCTAGTGTTGGATCAAAGCAAGAGACAAAATTCTGTGGGGTTCTTATTTAAAGGTTTATTTTACTTCGGGGCCATTTCAAAATAACTTACATAATGTAGTTTTCTAATTGTCAATACCTGTTTTGTATGGATATCAGTTCTGAGCTACAAAACATCTATTAAACAATCAAAAGTCTATCCATGCATGTGTCATCATTCAGGCTGTGATTCATAAACATTCCATATATAAAATATATTTACAGTAGCTGCTTTACAGTGGGATTAACCCATACATGTGATACCTTCCAACATCCAATTAAGTAGCCAAGCCCAGACAAACTACATACATACGAAATCATGATTGTTACTGTCTCCAGCTATGAACAGAGTGCCAGCAATTGTTGTGAGTTGTCCAACCAGTCATTGCTGTATTTGCTGCTTCTGGGGAAGGTATAGATTGTAGGACTCACCCTTACCCCCAAAGCACTATTTCATTGTAAAAAACAACGTTGTAAAAATCTTGAAAAAAGTACAAAATATTCATTACAAAATGGAAATTTTAAAGAAGTCACAAAGCAAACTAGAAGGCAAAAAAATTGGTCATGTGCTTCTTTATCACTCCAAATGTTACTAGTGATTTAATTTCCAGAACTCCCTGGGTTTGTTATGATGCTGATTTATAACAATTTCAGATACAGTACTCACAATATATTCAAGCCTGAGAGTGTTAACTGCTGGTAAAAATCTGTCAATGTAATCAATAAATTCAGATTTATAGTTTAAAATTGAAATGTCACAGAGGTGTTCAGATTTTGAAATACTATTTTCAGTGCTGAGCCTTTCCTTACATAGCCAGCTCGAATTTTATCCCCTAGGTTGAACATTTTTAAAAAATCCATGTTCTTTTAATCTGTTTCCCAAAAAAAGTCAGTGGTGGTGGTATAATTTATTCAACTAACTGAAATACGCACACTACTTGAACGTTTTAATATATAAATTCTATCACAAGACTTTGTGTAGCTCAAGATGTATCTGACACCCCCCCCCCCCAAAAAAAAAAAATTGTTTACTGGTGTACCATTCTACTTAGATTTTGGATAAAAGTACAATTTCTTCGTTAACATGGATGCGAAACAAGGGATCTGCTTTTTTCCTAAAGCTTTAACATCTCTGCATACATCCACTTCACGATGAGACACCTTCCTGTTAACCAGTGTCAGAAGCTCTGTAAACTCCAGCGATGACCCATGCCTTCTCATCATGTCGCACAGATCTTGAATGTACCAGGAGCCATTCACAGTTTCCCGATGAGAATAGTACCCTAATACAAAAGACAGAGTTCTCATTTGGTTGTATAACAATGAAGCTTTGTTCTGCTATTCTGCATTCAAATCATCTCAGTATTAATGAAGTCTGAATAGTACCTAAAATTGAACTTTCCAAAGGCAACGAAGTATGAGATCAGTAATCACCCATTCTGTCTAAAACATTTATTTTGGCAATGACGGAAGTTGCTGATAATGTGTATCCTTTATGTATGCTGTACTATTTATTTAGCCTATTTTTATCCTGTACTCCTTCCAAGGACCTCAAGGTAGCTTATTATTTCCCCCTCAATTTTTTTCTCCCAACTTATGCTGACAGAGGATAATTGGCCCTAGGTCACTCGGTGAGTTCTATGGCAGAGTGAAAATTTGAACCTGGATGTTCCAGCTCCTAGTCTGACACATGCACCACTGCACCACATTGTTTCTCAATGTGTAAACAACGTTCTAGGGACTCTAGTGTTTATACCCAAGGGGGAAAAGAACAGCAAGGACCAATTTAAGGTCCTTGGAAAGAAACAACTGTCTGCAGCCAGTGATCATAAAATCATAAGACATGGAAGTGGTCATACAGATAATCTAGTTCAACTCTCTGCTCAATGCAGGATCAGCCTACAGCATTCCTGACAAGTGTTCGTCCAGCTGCTGCTTGAAGACTGCCTTCAAAGCAGCCAAGTTTTATCTCAGGCCTTGACAAATTTTCTTAGGACCCCAAAATTTAGGAGCCCAGACTCATCCATACATTTTTTTCTCCGACATATGAAGCAAGCATTTATCACATATGAGTGATGAGCCTTACCAACTGTCCTGGATAAAAATGTCCTCTCCGTTCAGTAAAGGGTTAATGGGTTTTTACATTCCATTCCACACAAAGCTTCAAAGACCATTTTCACACATTAAGCCTCTAATAAAGGGACAAGACATTTTTCTCTACACCATTGAGCAACCCAAAATCTGAGAGGAGAGTCTTCCACAACATCTAGAATGCCTTCCTAAATAAGGTGCAGAGTTGCTGCTGCGTCACCTTTTTCCTTTGGGATGCAAAAGATTTTGTGCTTGTGAGGATGTTTCCTGAAGAAGCAAAGCCCACCAAAAAACTTGAATACTTTTGCACAACCCCTTAAGTTCTCCTCCTGTACAGGAACTAAGTTTCGTACATGTCACCAGAATGAACACACGTGCGTCCCCAGAGTCTCTCCACTTTCACATGCTTTTTCCCTTACTGTATCATGTTCCTTTCTCAAATTTTAGATTGTAAGCTCCTTGGGGCAGGTACTTGTCTTGTGCTCTCTAAAGCATCATGCACATGGACTGTTCTGTGTAATTGAACAACTAATCACTTGATTCAGCTGAATGGAAATAATCTGGGCCTAAACTGCTAGGTTCCAGTGGGATAGCCATGTTACGTTTGCATCATCAACAATAAGAACCTTACAGCAATTAAATGCCATGGTAGCATAATTTTTTGCTGACTCAAGATGTTTTTTGTTTCAACTAATGTAAGGCAGGTCAACTGCTACCACTAAACTAGAACACAAGTAAAAAAGAAGCAATACCCATTAATTATCATCTTCTGAACTCAAGCATGACATCCTTGGGGAGGGGGTTTGAACAGACTTCAAACATTTCATTAAATCTGGATCATAATCCTGAAAGACTTGTAACTTCCCCTCTAGTCCTTTGTTGCCCCTTCCTCCCTTGGGAGGAAAGTCTTTTATCTCAGTTCTCCCCTCCAAGGATAACCACCTGCCTGCCTTCAGCTTTTCTGCAGCAGGAGATAGTAGAGGTTCCAGGCAAAGGAGAGCCAGTAGCCACTGAGCTGCTTGCACAGAGCTCATATGCTAGCAACAAATCATCTCTGTGCTACAACCTTTACAGAGCATTCATGTTATGGGCTGACGACTCCTTTCAAACTCTGTAACAGAGTTCACAGGCTGAGGGCCACTGGAGCTTTAGACACCATGAGCAAAGACTTCAAGTTGCAACGGCCACCTGGCACCTTGAATTGGTACAGCCTGCCTTAGGTGATTTTCTCCATCCCCTACAGATACAACTGATAGCAATCACAGTAAAGAATGTTTCTGGCATCCCTGTGCAATTTGTGGTCCAAAATAAGACTCCGTTCAGAGAATAAATCACAAATTATATACATGTGCAACAAATACACGTTCAACAATATTATCTGATAAGCCTCTAGCTCCACACGAAATCAGAAGACATCAAATTTCCTGTCTCATCATGCCATAAATCTATTTCTCTCACAACTGTCCTTTGTAAATTTGTTGACTTCAACAGTTTTTTTAAATGTTATTTGATATTGTAAGCATAGTTCACTTTCTGCAAACTTTTTGGAGATAAGACATGATTGCTGGAGTTACTTTTGCTAGATGGACAGCTGCCATATCTCTTTCTACACAAATACAGTAATTAATATTATGAATATTTCTCTCACATTTGCCTTTAGTCTTTGATACTTTGCAGCCACATAAGTTTCATTGTGTTTACACTGCTTGTCTATATTCCATGGCCTCATTTATATTCATGGAGGAAATATGTTCAATTACTGTCACAGCAAATATATGGGTATGCGCTGTGACTATTCAAAAGCTGATAGCCCTAACTCAGTTATAGCTTTTACCCGCTAATACTGAATGGGGTGGTTAATTCAAAGGAAAGGGCTTCCTTGTTTTGCAAGCAAGAGAGAAAACCTATTTAAGACATATTTTAGGTAATAAACACTTCAGAGTACCAAAAGTAGAAAACCAGTTTACCTTCTGCAACAGAGTAACACATGAGAAAGTCAGCTCCAGCAGGTAAGGTATAAACTGCAGCGGCATCCACTTCAGTTTCATTGACATCTGATTTCTCTATTATGCTGTCCACTGTATCAGCAACAAAGACTGGGTCATCATGCTTATCTCCTCGACATGCCTAATAATGGGGGGGGGGGGGAGATAAATGTTCTATAACAGAAGCCTTCCTAACTCACAGGTGCATTAATAACAGGTGCGCTGCTGAGTTTTTTAGTTGCAAATATAAGCTTAGGGCAGAAAATGATGTCAAGAGTTTATCTACTTTGAAGTGATTTTAGATTATTATTGCATGCACTATATATTATGAAAACATTTTGACTAGCGCCATGAGTGCCTATGAACCACTAGAAAAGCTAGCTGTCCATATGAACACACCTTGTCACCTGGCTGAGACTACATTTTATGCAAAAAAGCCCCTTTTCTCTATTTTTGCTCTGGAGTTCTTGATGATTTTTTAAAAGTTTTTTTCACATACCAATGTACTCTTAATAATTTGTTCAAGATTAATTTCTGCGTTTCAGTGAAATTCAGCTTCTACTCCCTATAAGATTCCGGCTGTGAAAGAGAGACGTTTGTCCAGGCAGGCTGGTGTGGGTGGAATCCTGTGTGTGAGAGAGGATCCAACCTAATGGCTAGTCAATACAAGTTTGTTTGTTCCTGAAAGCATTGTAGAAACGTCTATTCTCTGAAGTCATAGCCAGTTTAAATTTTTGTGCCTTGGCCAGGTTTCTGCTTTGTCTACCTGGAAACAAGCATAGCTGGTTAATTCCTTTAAATAAATAAATCTTCTTAGTTTATATCTTAAGCCAGCCTCAGGCCCCTTCCGCACACGCAAAATAATGCGTTTTCAAACCACTTTCACAACTGTTTGCAAGTGGATTTTGCCATTCTGCACAGCTTCAAAGAGCACTGAAAGCTGTTTGAAAGTGCATTATTCTGCATGTGCGGAATGAGCCTCAGTGATCTCCATAATCAAATTGTGCACCACAAAACTTACCTCACAGCAGTGAACCCAAAGTCTATACACTTGCTACCTTAGAACAATTGGAATGTGAGAGGAAGGTTTATAGTTCAAAACAAACCCTAGATCTCAAAAATCCCGGCCACCTATATTGGCAGGTATTTGTCCCCTGGATAGGAAAAAAAGGCATGTGACGTAGGGACTCCATGATCTCACCTGAATTATAAATATTTTCGGCTTCCCTGCTAAACTTGGGCACTTATCTCCTTTGAACATGCTGGTCAATGTCTGTATTTTTATTTTAGCATCATAAGCATAAACATGATCATCTTCGCCATGGCTCAGGAAAATGCATATGAAGCAGTCTGCATCTTCATGTTTGGCTGTGGATACTGCAAGGCAATGATGTTGGAATTAGCTATAACAATACGTCACTTTCTGGGGGCAAGACACTCCCTTAATTGCTTATATTGAACCCACTGTCAATTTCACAACCTCACTCAAATTTCAGGCAACTAAACTTATCCCAAACAATATTCCTGGAGCCAGTTTTGCTCTTCTGGAACTAAAACCCAGAACAAAATATTTTCACTTGGGATTTTGTTGCAATTATGCATAATAGATTGTCATCAACAACAGGATTTAGTTAATGTTCAGTTCATCATTTACTTGTTAATTTCTGGTACAGACAATAGTTTTTATTTTACCAAGAATGCAAGCAAATGCCCTCCGTGTACTACAGGTTTTCTTCTTCTTCTAGGACCATACTTAAAGTAACCTTATCAAGACATACGAATTCTAACCACATTCACTCTAGCAAAGCTGTACCCAAGTTTATAACTAAATTTAGTCAAGCAAATCCAGTAAAAGAGAATACAGTAACTCACCGTTGTGAATGTTTTGCAACACCTCTTCTGCTTTAAGATCATTAAAACACTTTACCTCAAATCCCAGCTCAGTCAAGCTATTGTGAAAACAAAAAAGTTACATTTCAGCACCCTGTTCGAATTATCTAATGTGGTAATGCAACAACTTGCATTGAAATGGGTGACAATGTTTCTGAATGTATCACTTTAGAAATGAGTAGGGAACTAACAGCAGCCTAATTTCTCATGGCATGGATTTTTCAAAACCTCAACACAAACCAAATGTGAAGAAAAACTGTGGGGAGGGGAGCTATCACTAAATCCATCAAAGACGGAGGTCCTCTGGCTGGGCTGCGATGGGGGACATGAGGGTTTCCAGCCGCCGGTATTGGAGGAGGTGTCTCTAACCCCCACCTCCCTGGCCTGCAGCCTGGGGGTCCGCCTGGACTCTTCTCTTTCTATGGAGAGCCAGGTGGCCCATGTTACCCAGGTTGCCTTTTTTCATCTTCGCCAGGCCCGGCGACTGGCCCCCTATCTCTCCCAGACCGACCTAGCCACTGTGATCCATGCAACGGTCACCTCCAGGCTAGACTATTGTAACTCGCTCTACGCGGGCCTTCCCTTGCGACTGATCCAGAAACTGAAACTGGTCCAGAATGCGGCGGCGCGGCTTTTGGTGGGTGGTTCCTTTCGTGAGCATATCACCCCCGTGTTGCACCGCCTGCACTGGCTCCCAGTAGAATTCCGGGTCACTTTCAAGGTGTTGGTATTAACCTTCAAGGCCCTTCGCGGCTTGGGACCCTCATACCTTCGTGACCGTCTCACCCCATATGTCCCAAGTAGGCCTCTGTGGTCAGCAGAGGCCAATTTACTGGTGGTCCCTGGCCCCTCCATTATGTGACTGGCCTCTACCCGGGCCAGGGCTTTCACGGCCCTGGCCCCTGCCTGGTGGAACGCCCTTCCATCAGACGTGCGGGCCCTGCGGGACCTTGGAGAATTCCGCAGGGCCTGTAAAACGGTTTTGTTCCACCGGGCTTTTGGTGAGGCCGGCCGCGGACCCCCCCTCCAGGATGCCCCCATGCTACGTGCCATCTTACCATCAGCACGTCTAATATAATATCTGACTGACACTGCTACCCCCGCCCAGCCTTGGGATCGGGCACCACACACACTTTTATAATCTTGCTGTTATGTATATTGTATTGATGCTGCTAGTTTTATGAATTTTTGTATATTGTTTTAACTTGTTTTAACTAATTTTTTGGTGTATGTTGTTTTGGCCATTGTATGTTTGGCCCAGTGTACACCGCCCAGAGCCCTTCGGGGGTGGGCGGTTTATAAATTTGAGTTCTTGTAGTTCAGCAATGTATTGTGGTTTCTCAATGCAAGGATCTGCTACAGTGAATTTTCTCTGAAAGATTGTTCTGTATACCATGGACCTATATTTTTTATGCAATGTGCAGTTACAGGTTATTCCAAGGTATACTTTAGAGATGACACATGGTGATGGGCCTGAGAAGTCTGCCTAGCTTTTATCTGAACTGGGTGCATCTTCTGCAACACTTGAACGGTGTGTAGGAAAGGTTTTTTTCAAGTCCCCAATTCAAAATGGGAAAGCCCTCTTCATTTCTTATACATTGTCTTGGTAGTCCTTTCAACAGCATAGAAAAAAGGACAATGATAATTCCCCTACATTGTTGAGAAGAAATGCTTTCCTAACACTATAAGTTCACAGCTGAGGCAAGATATTGGCCTAGTCACAGTTTGCTCAGAATTCTCTCAATCCCATCTACCTCACAAGGTGCCTCTTGTAGGGAGAGGAAGGGAAAGGAGTTTGTAAGCCGCTTTGAGTCTCCTTGCAGAAGAGAAAGGTGGGCTATAAATCCAAACTGTTATTCTCTTCATCTTCATTTTTAAACATAATTTTAAAGAGCAGACATTTTTTTCCTGTCTCACCTGCGTTTCAGGTTTTCTCTGTCAGCAAGAGTGCCACGTCTGTCTGGTAGAGTTAAATGCCAGTAAAAATGTTCATGATTGAAGATCAAAGCAAGCCCTCTCCTCTTGTGGTTCATTTTGTACTCTGCAGCTGGATCAAAAAGGTGGGTGCTACCCCCAAAAAAAACAAGTTTTGAATTAACAAAAGCCATCAGTGTCCTTCCATAACATGGAAAACCATAACAATGTCCTTCCATAACATCAGAATAAATGACAAACCAGCACTCTGATATTTGTATGGCTAATTCAATAGACCCAGTGTGGTGTAGTGGTTAAGATACCAGACTTGGATCTGGGAAACCCCAGTCTGGATGCCCACACTGCCATAGAAACTTAATAGTAACCTTGGACCAATCACATTATCTCAGCCTCAACCCTGGCGGCAAGTATTATATGAGAGACCTCTGAGAAATGCCAAGGCCATGATATGGAGGCAGGCAATGACAAACCATCTCTGAATGGCTCTTGCCTTGAGAACCCCACCAGGGGTCGCCATAAATCAGCTGTGACTTGACAGGGGTGTGGGGAGTTCAATATGCTCGTGGCGAGTTTGGACTTTGAAAAAGAGAAGAATTTCAAAAACTCCAAAAACCTCAAAAAATAATTTAACTCGCTGGCACATGCCTTCAGAATACCTGAACAATCTTTCCAGAGGCTGACCAGCTTATCAAACGTACAACTGGAAAAGAAACTACAGCAAGAGAATGTTTCTCTTTTTCCCCCTCAGAACATTGTTTCAAAGGTCACCTAGTGGTGTCAGTATGAAAATTCTGATGGCCAGGACTTCTGGTGCACTGTAGGAAATGACATCAAAACAGGTTTTACCACTGCTCTGATGATTTCTGCTAGAAGACTGTAGGAGCATAGGAGCAAAATTAAAGTGAAAGCTACGTATAGCCCACATCTTTCTACTCTAAATATTATAACTGTTGAAATAGAATTCTCAGGGGGTTTCACCATAGAGTCCCATTGCATCATAAAATGCCAGATAACTCTGTATTAAAAGAGACAATGATTTACTACTGTTCTTTCAAGTAACAAAACTGCATTCACTATGAAAAAGTCTGTCCAACTAGATCCTACCCAGAGACATTACTGCTAGTATTGAGAATACTCACTAAGCATGAAATGCCAGGTCACGTTAATGGGTTTTTTAATCTCTCTCTTTCTCCTTTAGCCAACTTGTTAAGATATCTTTTATTCTGGATCTATTTGGGGAAGTCAAATTAGGAGCCAGAGTGGTGTAGTGGTTAAGAGCAGGTGGATTCTAAACTGGAGAACCGGGTTTGATTCCCCACTCTTCTACCTGAGTGGCAGAGGCTTATCTGGTGAACCAGATGTGTTTCTCCACTCTTACATTTCTGCTTGGGCTAGTCACAGTGCTTTGGAACTCTCTCAGCCCCACCTACCTCACAAGGTGTCTGTTGTGGGGAGAGGAAGGGAAAGGAGCTTGTAAGCCACCTTGAGTCTCCTTACAGGAGAGAAAGGTGGGGTATAAATCCAAACTTTTTCTTCTTCTTCTTCTTGTATGAAGATACTATTACTTGCTATGACTTTTCATTCATATATTGTACAATGAACAGCATCTAACAGATGCAAATAGAGCTAGTTGACAGTAGAGATGTTTGCTGCTCTCTCCACCTGTACCCTTCATCTCATCAAGCCATCTTTAAGGAGTGGGGACATTGTGGAGCGGGAAGGTGTTGGAAGAAGAAATCGAAGTCGCCCAAGAGTTGGGGTGTGGGGAAACTACAGCAAGAAAGAGGAACTGGCACAATTCCTTTGCTCTCTTGGGCCTTTCCCAAGGTCCTCATGCCCCCTCCTTGAGGGGCTTCTCAGAAGGAGCTCATGGGGAGAACATAGCACACATCTTTTCCATGAGCTCACACCATTTACAATCGATAGGGTTGGTTTCACTCTCTGCATAAACCTAATTTGACCCAACATGCTAAATATGAATAAATATATTGTTCAAACACAGAGTTGTATTATAAATTTGGTTACAATAGTTAGCTACTCTGAAAGTATGGAATGGAAAAGCTGCAATACGTCAGGACCAATTTTTACTCCTATCAAAAAATGTCTTTTTAGGGATGCAAAGTGCAGCAACATATGCATGAGCAAGAACGAGAATCCAGCTCTTGTTCCACTCCCCATCATTACCCACTTTGATAACAAAGTTCTTTTACCTTTTATCAAGGGCATCTGTTTCCGTGAAGTTTTGCCGTCCATCTGTAAATTTAATGGAATATAAAACTTGTTTGAACCACTGCTGCAAAAGAGGAATTCAAATGTACATAATAACCAGTTTATCGAGCTTCCAAAGAACACGCAGTAAAAAAAATGTCATATAAAGTCAAGTCCTCATGACAATTCAACATGTGTTTACATTAAGGAGTGTAGCTGGTCTGAAATCTGGAAGTTTTTCTGAAATTTTCCTTGAAATCTAAGTCAATTACAGTCTACATAGCAATGTGCCAATGTTAAAGATAGAAAACAGAAAACAGTGTGCTAAATTCAAGTGGCACTGTTTTTCCCACAATACCCTCTTAACAATAAATAGTACTGCAACTCATAATAGTAATACATTTTTACCAATGCAGCATATGGTTAAAATCTTCAATGATTCTGGGGAAAGTTGGCGGGGGGGGGGGGGGGATGATTTTTCAATCTCTGCTCTCCCTTTTAAATTCTCTATCCAACATCAATCAATCATCTGTCTGACGGGGTAGTGGGCAGATTCTTGTACACAATCAATATGCATGATGCCATGTGTGAAAATCTGTGCATTGGGGTAATAATCGAACTCTGTCATGAGAAAAATGAAGTCAACTTCAAATCTTTCTCAAAGGCTTGCACAAGGAAACACCACTGGGACAAAACAACATTCTCTCTGTGTCGTCAAAGGCTTTCATGGCCGGAATCACTAGGGTGTTGTGGGTTTTCCAGGTTGTATTGCCGTGTTCCAGTAGCATCTTCTGATGTTTCACCTGCATCTGTGGCTGGCATCTTCAGAGGATCTGGAGATGCCAGCCACAGATGCAGGTGAAACATCAGGAGAAAATGCTACTGGAACATGGCCATACAACCAGGAAAACCCCCAATACCCTAACATTCTCTCTCTCTCTCTCTTTCTCTCTCTCTCTCTCTCACACACACACACACACTCACACACACACACACACACACACACACAACATGTGTGGAAAGAGAGGTTGTATCAGTTTAAGGATCTGATCACTGCCTGAATTTTTTCTGCCCAAGTATCCCAGATTTTCTGAAGAGGGAGGTCTTACTTTGAGAACTATGCCTTTAGTATATATCTTAAGGGGCTGTCAGTGAAATACATAATTCGAAGAGCCCAAATAAGCATAAACTCTTAACATGGCTTTATTTGAAAATCTTAATTTGGGGAAATGATGTTACTATAATTATTTCATAAGTCTAGGTCAGTACCTGGATGGGAGACCACCAAGGAAGCCCAGGGTTGCTAGGCAGAGGCCGGCAATTGCAAACCACCCCCGAATGTCTCTTACTTTGAAAATCCTATGGGGTCACTGAAGTTGGCTACAATTTGACAATTCCAGCACCATATTAAATACCACCTCTTCTTTTGCCTGCTGCTTGTTTTCCTGTTCTACCACTGCTTAGAAAAGTTAAATATAAATATAGTTTGAAATAAAGGTTAGGGGGGAAAAGCCAGATACCTTACCTTTGAACTGAAGAAAAGGTTTGCTATCCACATCTATTTGCTCTGTAATAAAACACAGTAAATTCATTGTTATGATTCACATTATTGCTCTGACGAAAACTATGCAATCATAAACTGAACTAAATTCAGTCTCTTGTATTTCCGTATATAACAGTAGATTGTGAAACACTGTGCATTCTGCTTGTTCGCTGCTCAACAATGAGTAAGGCTTTTTTAAATGCAACTCTTCTTCTAAGTTGATTTTATTTTGTGCTCTATTTATATGTTTGGTTGTTCACCGCCCTGAGCCCTTCGGGGGAGGGCAGTATACAAGTTTAATTAATTAATTCTCCATTAGGTGAAATGTTTCCTTATAAGCTTTAGCTCCTGGAACGTGGTAAGAGGACACCCTGATCAGAAGACCCCAATTTGGAGTGAAAGTTTATTCACGGGGTCTTTCCTTCTCGTCCTGTTGATAGTTTGATAGTTTGCATTTGGTGTTGGGCCACAGACATAAGTTGGGATTGTTGCTGGTGTACCACTCACCCCGCTGTCCAGCAGCTGATGATTGATAGATAGATGATAGATAGATAGATGATAGAGAGAGAATGAATGAATGAATGAAGGGAGGAAGGGAGGGAGGGAGGGAGGAAGGGAGGAAGGAAGGAAGGAAGGAAGGAAGGAAGGAAGGAAGGAAGGAAGGAAGGAAGGAAGGAAGGAAGGAAGGAAGGAAGGAAGGAAGGAAGGAAGGAAGGAAGGAAGGAAGGAAGGAAGGAAGGAAGGAAGGAAGGAAGGAAGGAAGGAAGGAAGGAAGGAAGGAAGGAAGGAAGGAAGGAAGGAAGGAAGGAAGGAAGGAAGGAAGGAAGGAAGGAAGGCTGGGCAACTACATGGAGGCAGGTGTTTGGTGGAACAGGAAAATAAATATGGTTGCAAAATGATTGCATGCTCAAGAGAAGCTGGTTCGGAAACAGATCCAAACTAATTGTGTTAAAAATACTTGGGAAAACAATGGAGGAAAAATAAAGAGAACATGTTTCCGAAACCAAACAGAAGGAGGAAATTTGTGGAATTCAAAGAAAAAACACAGCCTTTATCGGCAAGGTTAAGTTGTAAACAATTTGTGCAGAAAATACCTCTGTCTCATACACACTCATAATGACTCATGAGTCCTGTCTCAAAATAAAAGGTTGCATTGATGGGGAGGGGACATGGCTCAGTGGCAGAGCATCTGCTTTCTATGCAGAAGATCCAAGGTTTAATCCCAGGCATCTCCAGCTGAAAGGGACTGGGCAATGTGAAAAAAACTTCTGCCTGAGACCTTGGAGAGCAGCTGACAGTCAGACTGACCTATGGTAGACCAAAGGGATCCTGTTTTGCAATACAGTGGAATCTCTACCCACCTCAGCCAAACCTTGAGGTACCTAGCAATGCAGAGCCAAAATTGGGAGCCCATTCGTTGCATTGGCTCAGTGCCCAAGGGGAAAAAAACTTGTCTGGACTTGTCCCCCTCCACAGCAATAATGCAACCTCACACCATTCTGGATAGGATTAAGTCAGTATAAAAACTTTTTTTTGTGGCCATCCATCTATGATTTGTGAATTCAGAGGCTGTGCGCATCTGTGCTCAGCAAGTTTCTCCTGTATACGAACATTTATGGAATTTACATCATTATGTTTGAAATCTGGGTGCTTTCTCCCAATTATTACCCACTGCCAGGGGTAACTAGAAAGTGATTTCAGAGTGATTTCAGCTTTGTCAGCAATGAGCGATAGTGATTTCAGCTTTGGCAGCAGTGAGTGGATGCAGAGGCAGGCTGCCTTCAGAGCAGAGGTTCTTTATTGTGATTTCAAGCTCTTTCCAGGCCAGACTGCCCAGTACAGAACGAAACACAGCCCTTTTTATACAGTTTTTCACCCAATCAGAGGAGGAAGGGGGTAGTCCCCTGCCACATAATACAGACAATCTAAAAAAACAAAGAGTGAGGAAGACCAGTCTTTTGTTTTTGCTGGAGTGGGATTAAGTCCCAGAAGAAAAGGCTGCCAATGAATCTTGAGATCCTAGAAGTGGAAAATTCAATAGTCCAATGGGTCTTGAGATCCTCTTCAGTGAAAATTCAAATAGTCCAATGGGAAGTAGGGTGATGTCCTCCAAACGACCAAGGCACACCTTGTAAGTTAAAAAGGTCTTTTGTTGGTGTTGACAAACTTATCAGATTGTAAGGAGGAGTTGTCCTTACTTTGCATTTTCTGATCTACTTCCTTGTTACCTAGTTAAAATAAAACTACTAAAATCCTAAGAGGTTTCTTCTATTAATACAATAAAGTAAGAAGAATATTTCTAATCCATTTCACTTCTTGTCTATCTCTTAAAGTAACTCTATAGAATCCCTTAACCTTATAACAAAGAACCTCCAATACAGTACCAAGCCAGGAAATATAAAACTATATAAGCAAAGAGGTGGGCTCCTAAATTAACAGTATCAAAACCTTGGAAATCAACTGGAGAACCCATGCCAAAGTGTAATCCTAAACTTGTTTGGCAAATAATAAATCCAACACTGAGGGGCTTACATTAAGCCTTAAAAGGGACAAAGGTAAGAAGGAAACCATGTGAAATATCAGCACATTTGTATATACATGTTCTTTCCAGGACTTGTGGAGGCTTTTGGACAACACTGGTCTCTTTGCTCTGATCCTTAGCCAGTGTAGTTCGGTGGCAGGCTCAGGAAAATATTTTTCCTATTTTCCTGGTGGTAACACAATGGCAGCAAGCCAGTGTGCAGTACCTGTCACACAATGGTCCTATCATCTTTTCTGGCTAGGTGGAAAATAACTATATATTAAATGTAGTCTGTTTCATAAGTGAGGACATCTTCTACAGTACTGGCCCACAATTTGCCCAGAGGGTTTAATATTCCAAATAACTGTTTTAAGTTATTTGTACAGAGACTACTAAAGCAGACCTAATTAGACATGTTTTATGTTTTTCCTGACTTTTAGGAAAACAAGTTTATTATATAAACCTACACATAGTAGCAATGGTGTTTATTTCATGGTGTGCATCTACTTCTGGTTTATGCGCCTGCAACAAAATAGACCTGTGGCTTCTATCTCAGATACAGATGTGTCTGAAGTGTGCATGCTGCTCTCCAGCTTTCTCCCTGTAAAATCTTTACATTTGTGACAAGGTGTTTTCCTACCAACTAAGCCAAGGCCAATGGTACAAAACAGGTGAACCGTGAAAGTATACATTTTATTAATCAGATAAGTTTCCAAAGCATTCTGCCCAAGAACTTAACTTGTATTCTTAATTGAAAAAACACTAACAGATTCTTAAGCCTCTGGGGAGAAATTTTTATCTAAGTAATAGAATTTGTAGGTTGCAACAGGGACCTTGACCTTATATTTTATGCTGAGGCCCTTTCATTTATTCTTGCTACTGCGTCTACCATTACAAACTTCCGTACTTTGGAGCGACTAGCAGCAGCGCCTGCAAACCACAAGACCGCCGGTGCAGAAAGCACCACCCTGAGTACCCGGCAGGACAAGCCCGGCGGCTGCAAAACACAGCGAAGCGCCAGTGCGCCGGCGCAGAGGACACAACAAAGGGAGCTGCAGCTCCAAAGCCCCGACCAGACAACTGCGCCGCTTTTGCTTCCTCTGGCTGCGAGTCCACCTTCCGTCCCCCCATCCTGCCTTACTCTGCAGAGCTGTCAAGAGCTCAAGCCGCTCATTCAGTGTGAAAAGGGGTTGGAGTGCGCAGAGCAGAGTACATGTTCAGGGAAACTCTTGCCCAAGAGATGAGCATCATTCTGGCCCCTTTCCGCACATGCAGAATAATGCACTTTCAAACCACTTTACAGCAAAGCCCACTTGCAAACAATTGTTAAAGCAGATTGAAAGTGCATTATACTGCATGTGCGGAAGGGGCCAGGAACCCCCCCCCCCCTTCTCCTTGTCCTTCAGGGCAAGCTTCCCAACCCTTGCACCAGTCCGGTCCTCTCGAAGCTTTCTGCTCCTGTGGGCGGGGGGGGGGGGGGCTCGCTGTTTCCACGCGCGTTTACCTGTGGCTTTCTGCCGCTTGGGGATCTCCATGGCAGGCTTTGTGGCTCGGCTGCAGCTCCCTCGGCAAGTGGAGACACAAACCTCTTTGCCCCGCCCGGCCCTTCTTACCCCCTCCCCTCCTCCCTCTCACACCCTCCCCCCAACTCCTATAGGGGTTTGCCTATAGCCGCCTCTTCTGAGTGGTTGCTTAGGCTGGGCTGGCAAGCCCCGCCTTGCGCAAGAGCCAAGATATGCAAAGCCCAACTCTTTGCAACCCGCCCCCTCGGCCGCTAAACTGTCCAGGTCTGATCCAGTGAGTTCAGCTCCACCACAGTTTATAATTGCACTGGTAAAATTGTTAGCATTTCGGGTTCTCTTTGTTTCCCCTTGTCGCGAAAGACTAACTCGCCTTCCGCTCCAGAGCCACAGATTAACCAGACTGATCGGAGGTGCCGCTCGTGAAACAATGGAGAAAAGGAACTGCTGGTGTTGGATCGTGACGACCGCAAACCTTAACCGCCCCCCTCCCTCCGACATGTACATTTTGGACATTAAAGAGACGAACTGCAATCTTGGAAACGGGAACTAAAAAGGCCCAGCTAGGCTAGCCGCGCCCGGAGTCCCTTTGTGTGAGCTCCAGAGCCATAGAAGATGCACATGCAGCAGTAACAAAAAGGCAGCTCCAGGGCGGGGTTTTTTGTTTCGTTTTAAGCGATGATGCCATCGTCCCTGGAGGAAAGTCATTAGCGTTGGAAACCAAAAACCTCTACTCTCAAATCCCTGGAGTAGCTCTGTCTTGGGGATTGTAATAGCTTTATTTTTAGGAGTGGTTATGCCGGGGTGGGGGGGGATAGGCAAACACACCTGAGCGAAGATCTACTTGCTACACTGTATGAATAAAGGTGAAATTGGCACAGGGATTATTTTCCGATTTAAAATTCCTCCTCGTCAAAAAAATCCTTCATACCTTCTTTGTTATAAATTTTGTTCTGGGGTGGGGTGGGGTGGACATCCCCAGGATGTTGTCCTCCAATCACCCACTTCTTTTCTGTCCTGCTTTTGAGCATCTGTGAGCCTTGAATCTCTTGCATATATTTTGTGTGCCATCATTTGTTTTTTGTTTTTTAATGTGTTGGGTTCATCTTTGTTTCAAAGTTGCAGTGGATTGCCTTTATCTGTAATAATGTGCAACGTTCCAGACATTTATGACAGGGTGGGGTTACTTCCCCAAGAGAAAGAATCTAATCTGCTTGAGGACCGCTGAATAGGCAATAAATTGGCACTGCTGAGAGTCACATCATGCTGTGTACGGTTTCCAGCTCCAGGTTGGGAAATACCTGGAAACTTTGGGGTGGGGTCTAAGGAGGCGGGGTATGGGGAGAGGAGGGATTTCAATTGGGTATATAATGCCATTAAGTCCTCCTTTTAAACAGACCATTTCCCCCCCAGGGGAACTGGTCTCTACCACCTGCAGATCAGTGGAATAGTGGGAAATATCCAGCCACCACCTAAGAGCTGGCAACCTTACTATTATCTCATGTGTTAGTACGCTTTCCCCAACATCCTGTGTAGCCTGTTTTATTTGTTCAAGTGGAAGAATTGGTGCACTCCCTTAGGTGCTAACAATTTTATGCCTAGACAATTTTATTTGCTGTCAATCAAAACTGAGATTTTTTTTTGCTCTCTGAGAGGTTTCACCTTAGTGGTATCAAACCAAGTTGCTTAGTCAAAAGAGCAAGCATAAAAATATCAATATACCAAGGCAGAAAAAAGGATACTGATTCTGGGGAATAGGTTTTAATGAATTCTGTCTTAAGTTGTGCAATGTTAAATTGACTCAGTGGCATTCAGTTCTTTAAAAATGCAGTCTTATAACCACCTTGCCAAGCAATACAGTCTCAGTTATGAATGCCACAAACTTTGTGACAAACATTCCTGATAGCTAAACAAACCATTTTCACCTGTGAGCCAAAACTCTGATTTGTTCCCTGTGAATGACAGTAGAACACCTTTGCAACTAGCTGTAGATGGTGGAGTTTCAATTTTTATTTTTGCATTATGGGAGCATTTTTATCTCTGTGGCAGGTGAGATGATTCTACCCAGGATCATGGATGGTTGAGTTGGGTAATTAAATGTAAGAAGAAAGTGCATATCCCATAAGGCTGTGCAAAATGTGCACTTAAGCCAACACCAAACAGTAATTTCACTCACACACACACACACACACACACACACACACACACACACACACACACACACACACACACAGTATTCATAATTAATGGATGACTGATCCGCTTAGTGTTTATGTATACAACTGGCTGCCAAACAGTGTGCAGGAATACAGGTCTATGTGGGAAGAGGGAAAGTAGGACTCTCATCGGGCTGTATGTGAACATGAATAAAACACTATTGATTGAACTGGACTCTGTAATATGTGATAAGAAACCTGAGAAACAAGCTCAAACTTTTTGCAAACAGCCACAACAAGAAAATGGCTCTTTGTTCTTGACTAGCAGACAGACCTTGAGTGAAACAGCAGGTCAACCACTGTTCGGTAACATATTAACACCTTAAAACACAATTTTATGCCATATTATTATTATTATTATTATTATTATTATTATTATTATTATTATTAATTTTATATACCGCCCACCCCCGAAGGGCTCTGGGTGGTGTACAACATAAAAAGAAAACACAACATAAGAAGAGCACAGTTATAATTACAAATTACTGATATCTGAATTTTCATTTGTTTGTGATCTGTGCATGGCACCTTACAAAATCCCAAAAGCCATGGTTCTGATGCAAGGAGTTTACAACTCAAAATTTGACAGAAGGAAGCCAACTGAGGGAGAAAACTGGAGTAAACATTTGAATCAGTAATTTGGGAAGTGTTCCTTTCAGATTCACATTTTTAAAACAAAGGCCCTTTTTGGAAAATGGTGGCTTCGAGCCGCTGCTGTGCGAACGGTAGCAGCTCGAAGGCGCCCTCCCCCCACCCCTTTCGCCCATTTGTTACCATGTTCAGTGAAAGTCGTCTGTTACGTCGCCAGCAGTTCTGGGGATTTCCTGCCCCTGCCCTGCGACGCCGGAGCACTTCAAGCAGGGCATGGTCCCCAGGCTCACACGCCGCCGGATGGCCACAGACACGACCGACGGGCTTACAGTGCTCAGCGCACTGTTCCCGGTTAGCTGGGACCGCTCATGCTAATCCGTCCCAGGTTGGTCGCAGACATAATGCCGACTCAACTCAATCGTAATGCGGCGGAAACGGCCAAAGTTTCAGTTGGGAAGGTGGAGGAAGGCAGTTTCACAGACAAGGAAGGTTTTGAGTTGACTTTAATGATATGAAAGAATAAATTGCATCAGGTGTGTGTCCTGGGAGCATATTTTGGACAAAACGGAAAATGAGAAAGGACCAAGAGGCCTATAGACATCTGTGGTCAGTGAAGCTGAATGGGCAAAGGCAATGTGTAACTCTACTAACATTTTTCCGACTGTTTGTTAGTACAGCAGAGAAAAAGAATGTTCCAGGCCCACAAATTGGTGGGGTACGTGAGGAGCGAGCAAGTTTGAGAGTGGTAAGATAAGAAAACAGTTGGAGATTGTGGGTTGGATTTTCAGTCTCTGATTAAAAGCCACGGCCCACACCCTCTAACTTATCTAAATTAAAAGTATTTTTGTCGAATGTCTAGAGAAAGTGGTGTTTCCTCTTTCCAGCTGTTGCCTTCAGTTTCCATCTCTGCAGTTTCTCTAGCTGAACTTTGGACCTGGAGCAGGGGCAGTACATATAAACTGTTGGCTTTGAGTCACGTTACCTGGAATTTTGGTGGCAGGTCAAAGCATGATGGCTCAGATGTGCTGCTTCCAGTGTTTCTGCCTTCACTGTGGTTATGTGTCTGAACGGCTCGACTCTTTACACGTTTGCTGCTGAATACATCATTAAGATCTCATTTCTGAAATCTTTCTAAAATCTGTTAATATCCACAGAAATCTGGTTTTTCTCGTTTCTCTGCCTGAGCAGCTGAGCCAGCGGGGGAATATTTTGTACTGCATGGCCTGAAACTCCCACTAGTGGTAGGCTGATAACAACTTCTGAAAATCCTCACAGTAACCCTGGATTTCCCGCAAACTCAGGGCGAGGGGACTCTCCCCAAAGAATAAACCCAAGGGCAGGGTTGAGAACAAACTTAAAATGCAGAATGATAGATTTTTTAATTATAAAGCCCTCAGAGGGAGTTTGTAAGAGATTCATAGATGGAGGAATCTCAGAAGAGTGGTTTTTGTTTAGATCAACAGTTTTCAAACACCTTCTACTGAACCTTGATGATCCTACTTCCATCTGGTTGCTTCTTTCAGTCCACACAGTTTTTATTATACGAGACTGCATGCTTTACTGAGATCTCATATTCAGTATGAACACTTTATGAAGCAGTTTTAGTCACACACCTCTGCTGTACTTCTGACAACCTGTAAACATGTACTGTACACAGTTGGAAAAGGCTATGAATTTTTCTATTGTAGCTGTTTTGTTTCAATAGTTATTCCGATTTTCTCTCCACTAGGAACCCAAAGCAACTTACAATATCATTATCTTTCTTCCTTTTTTCCCCTCAAAAAATTATGTGAGATATGTTAGGTCCAACAAGCTTCTTTGGCAGAGCAGGGATTCAAACCTAGGTCTCCCAGATCACAATGTAACAACCATCCCATGTGGGCTGTCAGCTATTCTGTCTTGGACAGAGGAAGTTATATTTTACACTGAGAAAAGCATACACTGTACTGCAAGCATCTACAGTAGAAACCTCAGTGACTAGAATTGCAGGACTGCATCCATAATTTGTCTTGCCACAACAATTCATATTCCTTAGCTTATAAAGT
Organism: Sphaerodactylus townsendi; assembly: GCF_021028975.2. NCBI lineage: Eukaryota > Metazoa > Chordata > Lepidosauria > Squamata > Sphaerodactylidae > Sphaerodactylus > Sphaerodactylus townsendi. The sequence goes on from NC_059434.1 coordinate 61,499,629, forward strand.
GTACTTTTTGGTATTTTTCAATCTAGTATGTGGCACTCCTCACAGCTGCTGGAAACATTACAATCCTACTGATATTGCAGTTCAGGGGGCTACGAAATGGCAGTTCAAAATGATAGCGGAGCCGGAAGTGAAATTCCTCCACTTCTGGACTGTGTTCGAATTAAAGGTTAAATTTGTCTTACTTCTCTGTGTTAGCTAGGTAGAAATCAACTGTATTAGCTAGGAAGATAGGATTTGTAAGTTTCTTTGTATTTGTGACTGTATGGAACCTCCTTGGCCCAAGGCAGAGAGCCATCTCCGCTCCACCTGGGCCCATCCTATTCACGTGTAAAGGTTCCTGATACACGCGGACAAAGGAGACCCTCAGTCGGCTACCAGCCTGCCAGCAGGCAGATATGAGTTTCGCCATCACCCTCTGCTTCCTGACCTCGACACCTGGGGAAACCTTTGTATTTTCCCGCCAGTGGACACGCCATCGCCATTCTACCTGGCTGTAAACTCAAGAAGGATGCCTACTGACACTGATTGGTTCCTGCATGCTGCAAATGAATGATTGGTTATTTTGAATTCTGCCAATGAATGGTGGTGGTTGCCTTGATTCTCCGGCCCCACGGAGAAAGTGTACTTAAGGTTGTGGGTTGCTGGTGGGCAATGGAGTTGTTGTGTGGATGGAGGTGTTGACACTTAGGTCAGCATCTCAATAAATCATCACTTTTATTTATCCGGTGGTCGGTCTTACTTCTGGGTTCCTGGGCGCTGCCGGTGAGCGGATACTCCAGAGTAAGGGAAAGTGTTACCCTGAGCAGCGCTGTAACAGTTGGGGGGCTTGTGCCGGGATTCCCTGAACCGACGGGAGAACCTGTATAGCTCTCGAGGAACCGACCCGACAGGCGGAGTGCAGTTCCGAAGAACGGCAGCTGTTTGGAGATCGAGGACCTCGCTTGCTCTGAGGTTGTGGACGCCCTCTGCAGGACAGGTGAGACAGATCTTCGAAAGGGGAAGGGACGGGAGATCCCAGCAGAGAGAGAGAAAGGGGAGGGGGGATTTAGGTATAGCCATAAAGAAGGAACGGAGGGCCTCGGCATTAAGGGGTTGGTCCAAAAGGGACAAGAAAGAACCCAGGCCAGGCTTAAAGTCCCCATGTGTCCTTAGGGCCTAGAACTAGAAAATGGGTTTTTGTCCCCGGTAGCGACCTGTTCCGGAAGCCCAAGCCCGAGAGCAGTGCTTTGAATGAGTAGAGTTTGTGCCCAGTTTTGCAAGGCAGAAATGGGAGTCTGTGGATCTAAGCCACTGGAGGTTCCCAAGCCCTGCCTGAATCTACCCCACTGGCTTGTGTCTTGTATAATTGGGACAGGCTCGGACGCAAGCCCCCTGTGTCAAGGAAGAAGTTTGAGTCTTGGTGCAGGGGAGAATGGGTCAATTATAATTTGTCGGCTGGTTCTTGGGTGGCAACAGGCTCCTTTAGTTGGCCCATCCTCCAGAATCTTTTATCAGGCTTTGAGGGGTACCGGATTGAAGAAGCAGGCCAAAACATTAGATAGAACAACTTTGGTAAGGAAATATATAGAAATCCTAAAAAATTATTCCTGCATTCAGGGAACTAAGATTATGCTAGTGGGTGGAACCAGGAGTCCCGCGACTTGAGAGTTCTATAGTTTCAGGAGCCACCCCTTGGATATTCTGCCCCCTCCCCCAGACAATTTGCTGGATTTTCCTGTCCTGCAAGCATGGCCTCCAGCCCCTCTCGGGCCGGTCATAGTAACTTGAGGGATTCATTAGTTTCTGGTCAGCCGTCCTGCCCTCCTCCAGCCGAGGAGATGGACCCCCTTCCCCCAGTCCCACAGCCGATGTGCACCCCAGTACTTCCTCATCTTCCCCCAGGGGGGGGACTACACCTCCTCCCCCAGCTAGGGAAGGAACCCTCGAAAGCTCTCCTCCTTTGACCCCAGAGAAAGCACACTTAACACAGATGCTAGAGGATGTGGTCTCACAGGTAAAGAACATGCAGTCTGCCCTTAGGAGTTCCCCAACATTGCAAGCATTGTCCCCACAGTTGAGTGCGTTTCCCCTCGATGGAATCAGTAGAGACCCCGTCTCTCCCGTCCACCCTGTCTACCAGCTTCGAGGAGAATGGCTGCCACTACCCTCGTCTAGGTGCACGCCTCCCAACCACACCTTCAGGTCAGAATTGAGCCCAATGCCCAGTTGAAGTGCCGGGCGGGCATGTATCCCCATCCCAAGCACTCAAATGGGGATGGCCCCAAATGGCGAACCCCGCACCCTGTAATGTCTCCGCGTCCCTTTACTGCCTTCAGATTTGTATAATTGGAAAGAGAGGTCCTTCCTCAGATGTACAACTGATCCCTTGGCTATGACTCCAGCTGGGTGGAGTCTATCTTTGCTACTCACTTTGCTCCACTTATGCTGATATCCAGCAATTAAGCTGAGACTTCTTCTGACTGGGGAGGAGAGGGCCCTAGTTATGCAAGCAGCTAAGATAGAAGCCACCCAGCACGTAGATGATCACCAGGAAGGTGCAAACCCCGCCACGCGCTGGCCCAGGTGTTTCCCGATGCTGGCGGACCCAGGGTGGAATGTTAACGTAGAGACGAGACCGAGACAAGCTGGGGAATTATCGGGCGCTTTATAATTTTCGGAGGCTCCAAGTAATGGCGCCCCACGCCGCCATGATCTGTCGAGCTCCACCAGCTAGTTCAGAACTAAAGGATGAGTCACCCGCCGCCTTTATGGAACACATCCGCTCCGAAAGTGCGCCAAATGTGGACCAGACGGGTAAAGATCCCACAAGATCCAGTCTATGCGCCCCTCTGCTTAACAGCGTGTTTATTGGAGGAAGCACCCCAGATATCAGGAAGAAGTTGAACAGGATCCCTGACAATACCCTGAAGGACCCAGCAGGATCTCCTTAAGACTGCCAATAATGTGTACTTTGAGGAGGGAGGAGGTTGCGCAGGATGCGAGGGAGAAGGCAAAAGAGAACCGGCCACACGCCAATTAGTGGGGAGCCTTGCAGGCAGCTGTTCCAGAAGTGAGGGAACTTAATCGGGGACCACTGCAAGGGATTCGAAAGAGCCACGTTATGGGAATGTACCCAAGACCGCCCCATACGTTCCGATGGCACCAGCCCTAGATCAGATTCAGAAATCTCTGCAGGAGGTTGTAGGAGCACTGAGAGCCACTGTGGGTGGGAATCGGGATTTTGGCAGGAGCCTGGGAGTTGGCCAGGGACTCTCCCGCAGTCCACCACTCAGCCCCGCCAAGATAATGCCCCTTTAGGATAGGGACCAATGTAGCTATTGCCACCAGCGCGACCATTGGCGCAGAAATTGTGCTGCTAAGGGTTGGCATCGGGGATCGCCAAGCCCAAGAGCGAGGAAACAGCTGCCAGCAGGCTTCTGCCCTGGTTCCTCCGGCCTCAATCTCCCTACTTTGAATCCCCAGGCTGCAGTACTCCCCAAACCCCTGCTGGGACTAGCCCGGGTCCCCTCTTCAGGCGTGAGCCCCCCCCTGTTTTGGATTGGGCACTTTCCGGACCTGGAGACCCGGAGGCTGACAGGCAGGTCTCTGGGATCTTTGGAGGAGAAGCTTGAACAAACTTCGCCAGATTCTCCCCACTTGCCGGGTTGAGGAAGAGGACTCCCACACGTTTGGAATGCTCCCCTACTAAAGCCCAGCAACGGGTGGATATGTTGGAGTCTTGCCGTTTGGCACAGCTTTTCACCCAGCCCGCTGCTGGCGGTGCCCACCAGCCTGTTTCCGAAGCCCCTGTCCTGGCTCCTAGCGCCCCCGCGGTGGTTGCCGGGGTCCTCCAGCCCACCCTGGTCCCGGAGGCTGCCCAGGCTTTTAGTGCGCCTCTCGTGCATCCGAGGTGCTCCCCGCCGGCTCTGGAACTCCCTCCCGTGGCTGATGCCCTTCCACGGGCTGCCCAGCCCTCCTCTGGTGCCTCAGAGCATGTGCAGAGTTTCCCTCCTGCACCCGTTTTCCCCTCTGCTCCCCCGGATGGCCCGTCCGCCCTAGTAGACCTGGCCATGGACTCAGTGCCTGTGTCAGAGTCGGTGGCGGAAGCCTCTGCTGCCCACTTGCTGGAGGGGGATTGCCCTGTGGTAGCCTCCTGAGTCGCCTCGCAAAACTCCCTATCTCCCTCCCAATTCCGGGTGATTCCCTGTATTAGGTGGGGGGGACCTCTCTATCCCCATGTTGGTCGATACGGGGGCCTCCTATTCTGTTCTTGAATTCTAACGTCCCGCGTTCCCACGCGACCGGGAGAGAGAGGTGCCATGTCGTAAGTGCGAGTGGCGCAGATGCAGCTTGTTCCCCGCCGGCTCCAACCCCCGCTCTCCGTCCCGGCCCGGTGTGCTGGGTCGAAAGCATTCCTTCCTCAACATGGAGGATTGCCGGTCTCTACTCTTTTGGGTCAGCGACTCTGCTTCCTCCAGAAAATTGAACGCCTCCCTTTCGTTTTCCCACTCTGGCTGCTCGTTGATTTTGGGCCCTGGATTGGAGGGAATTTTGACCCTCGTCGGCTCTGCTCTGGCTGCCCCTGTCACAGAATCAGTCCTCCGGACTGCAGACCCAGCTCCTACTCCCGATGTGCCCCCCGCCTGCAGTGCATTGACTCCAGAAGTGCTCTTTTGGACCCAGCTGCGGCTTACCGGATCAAGTGCGTTCTCCTGACTCCCAAAGCGGTGTGTCGGAGCTTCATGCGACATACTGCCCTCGCCTCAGCCAGCTTTGAGTTTGGGAATGATGTCAGGATTCCTCCCTCTTTACACCCCGCTCCGTGAAATGCTGGGCTTATAGCTGCCCACTGTATGCTTGCCACGTGGCAAGACGGTGGCCTCTGAGCTGCGTGTGTGGAATTCCACAACCTGTTTTGAACTTCAGCCCCGGTCCACTCCCACTGCCTTGGCAAAGGTGGCCCTGTCTCCCCAAGCGCTACTGTTGGTCCACTCTCTGACGCCACAGCTTTGAGGTCACCAAGCCTCCCTGCTCCTGTCCTGTGTTCCCAAGTCCCACTGTCGTATGCAACAGGGACAGCCGGCGTGACGAATTCTAGATTGTGGGACGGGGCCTCTGGTATCCAGGCCCCCACTGCCCCTGCGTTCTGGAGGCACACTCGGTGCCTCTGTTTCCCTGCCGGCCCGGCCGACTGTTCTTCTTTTTTTTCGGCCCTTACATGGTTTGGGAATTCGAGCCGCCGCTCTCCCTGGCCTGGTATGCAGGCCACTTGTGGGTGGTCCAGCTCCCTGCCCCCTTTTTGCCTCCTCTGTGCCCCTTTTAAGCCTCCGCTTGCACAACTTTTTCTTTTGGAGTCCCCTCGGCTTTTTGGGATTCTTATGCGTTTACGGCGGTTTGGATTTAGCTCCCTGGGCTCGCTCATGCGTTGTCCTCTGAGATATTGCCTCTCAGAGGGGTGAAGAGAATCCAGACCACATTTAAAAATGGATGCAATATCTCAGATCCAACCAGATTGATTTTTCTTTTTTCGGCCTTTCAGAGACGCTGCAGCCTCAGAGCATAAGCAGAATTTCAGTTTTGGGGCCCCAGCTAATTCGTTAGACAAGGGACTAGTGGCTGTGAGTCCCCTGCTGGGAAGCAACTTCAAGGCTGACACGTGCTCGAACTCGTCAAACCCCGGCACCTCAGCTCCCAGCCCTAAGGTAGAGCCTCCCTTGTTAGACGCAGTTAGACTCAACAAATCTAAAACAGAGCCTCATGCGTATAAACAATCCACTAGGAATATTTGGGCACCATTGGCTGCCACTGAAAACTCGCGCCATAATGGGGACGAGAGGTCCGCTTCAGGGTGCCACTGGGAACAAGGGGGGGATGCAGCCCACTTACATGTTACTTCTTATGTTTGGGTGTATGTTTTGTTTGCAGAACGTTTTGAAGGCTCACGTACTGAACTAGGACCCATTTGTCACCCTCGGTGCCTTGTGGTTTCCATTTTATTTTTTTTTGGCTATTATATTTTGGCCTGTGGGTCTTACAGACCCTGCTTTTCAAACCGGACCTTCCCTTGCAATTTGAAAGCATACGCTTGTGGAACGGAGGGTGGGTGCTACAAGTGGAGTTGGTGTGATCTGTTATTATGGCCCCACTTATTGTGGCATAGGTCTCCTGTTGCGATTCCTGTAATGTCCCCCTTCTGTTAAAATCCATCCTCTGTGTAGGTGCTCCTCTGGGTTTTGATTCTGTCCTTTGCCAGCCCAGGTTGGTAGGCAGAGTCCAGACACCGATGGGAGCCTACTCACGCCATGTACCTTCCGGAAGCTGCCCCCACTCGCTTATCGCGCTTGGCTCTGCCGCTTTTGCCTTTTAACTTCCTGCCTTGATTGGATGCCTCCTCCCCTTCTCGGGTTCGCTTGCTGTTTTACCCTTGCCAGAGTGCAAATTGTATGTTTCTGCTTAAAGTTGAATTATCGAATGTCTAGTGTTTCCCCACGCAGAGATCATTCAACAAGTTACATAGGAGGTACCCAGGCGCTTTACATTCCTTGCAAATTGTAAATCTTTGGCGGCCCAGTTTACTGGAATCTGATCTAGAGTTCTGACAGTATTTGACCCGGAAGACTACCTTGAAGATATGGGGAAAATTGAGACCTGTGCTAACTCTCTGGTATGTGTGAAACCCCGCTACTGTGGTCTCCCGTTTTGCATTGAGACGTTTCAAAAGGGTTGCGGCTGAGGATCAGTGCTGTTTGCTTTTGGTGATGAAGAGCCTGGTGAAAGATGCCATTGACCTGCTTCATTGCCGAGATGTGAAGAGTGGTGCCATGGTCCCACGGTCCCACCACTCCTGTTGACAGCCACCCCGGCTCCAGAAGTAACAAAGGGGGGAGCTGCCTCCATTGACGTCTAAACCTTCATTCATCATTCCGTGTACAGTCGTCCTGTAGCCCCCGAGTCGGTCTTTGCGGGGATGCTGAGGATTCTACAGAGCGCAAGCCAGATTCCCTGGACTGAAGCGTGTGTGTGCGCGTGCGTTTGGACTTCAATTCCGAACTGTGATCACCAACTGTCTCCTGTGTTAGATCCGGCTGTGTTTCGAAACGGACACTCGTTTCCACTGCTGATCCTCGTGTCAAGACCCTCTCCTGGTGCCCGGCATTTCTGTCTCCCGTTCCACCAAATCCCCAATCAACCTGGACTTTGTTGCCTGCCATAACTCAGCTCTCCGGGTCCCTCCAGTTGCTGGGAAGAATCTTAATGCCCCCGCCTACTAAATTGAAACCGGCCCCCATTGTTGACATTCTGGAAAGTGCCTGGAATACCCCTGTGTTTCTTTGATCGCCCATTTTATGTGTGTAGTTTCCCTGTTTCCGTGTTGCATTTAATTGTATATCTTGAATATATGCTACGTGTCCCACAGAAGGCCCCCAGTATGCCCCCGCTGTCTGCGTAGAGCCTATTATGCTCCTCGCATCTCTGGATTACCCAGTGCATCCAGGGCCCCCTCCCCCGTATTCCCAGGTTGTACAATTGTCTGGGCATCCATGCCATGATTGCCATGGCATGAAAGCCCAGAAAGGGGGGAAATGATAGCGGAGCCGGAAGTGAAATTCCTCCTCTTCTGGACTGTGTTCGAATTAAAGGTTAAATTTGTCTTACTTCTCTGTGTTAGCTAGGTAGAAATCAACTGTATTAGCTAGGAAGATAGGATTTGTAAAGTTTCTTTGTATTTGTGACTGTATGGAGACCTCCTTGGCCCAAGGCAGAGAGCCATCTCCTCGGCTCCACCCTGGGCTCCATCCCTATTCACGATGTAAAGGTTCACTGATACTGCACGCGGACAAAAGGGGAGACCCCTCAGTCGAGCGCCTCCAAGCCCTGCCTAATCCACGTCAGCAGGCAGATAAGGAAGCTCTCTGCGTCATCACCCTCTGCTTCCTGACCCCGGGACACCATGGGGAAAACCTTTGTGTTTTCCCGCCAGTGGACACGATCATCGCCGCTACGCCCTACTCTTGGCGCGAAACTCAAGAAGGGGATGCCTACTGGACGCACTGATTGGTTCCTGCATGTTGCAAATGAATGAAGTTGGTTATTTTGAATTCTGTTAATGAATGGTGGTGGGCTGTCTTTGATTCTCCCGGGCTCCCGACGGGAGAAAGTGTACTTAAGGGGTTGTAAGGCTGCTAGGCAGCGGAGTTGTTGTGTGGAGCGGGAGAGTGCTGGACACTTAGGAATCAGCATCCTCCAATAAATCACTTTTATTTATCCGAGCCGTGTCGGGTCTTACTTGGGTTCCTGGGCGCTGCCGAGAGCGGGATACTCCAGAGTAAGGAAAGTGTTACCCTGAGCAGCGCGGTAACAAAAAGAAGAAAATTTCCTTAATTTTTGCAAGTCCAGACAAGTATTTTAACTTGAAATCAGCTGCCAGAGCATCCATACTTACTACAGCTTATTTAAAGAACCTCAGCAAGTATATCTTTCAATGTTTAGCTGTTCCCTTACCAGTAATCGCTTTATATAAACAATTAAAGTTCACAAAGCCATTAATCATGGACTGTACTGGTGCTATAGTATGAGTGGCACAGTTGAATCAATAAAGCTATCAGAAGCTGGTGCTGTTATTTCTCCACTGGCCACCTTGTTACATCTGGAACAACCTATACAACTTAACACAGGGTGTTCTGTTTTCATGTGACATTTCTAAAGACGACAACATATATTTTGCCTTTTGTTAGTTTGCCACTTCAGAAATTAGTCTCAATAATTATTTGATAGTATAGCCTCTCTGGCCTATTTCATTCATAGTGCTTTAAGATTTGCTGGGGACTGTGTTCTGATTCCAACCCATCTGAAAGGACACTGTTTAGCTTTCTGTGTATCTGAATAGTTCTCCTTCAAAGTACTGGCTTCTACAACTTCTTTGGTAAGTTCCCAATGACATATGGAATACAAAAAATCCAAAGGCCCAATAAAGAGAAACCTGGGAAGCACAATGTAGTAGACATTTAAAAAAAAAATCCTTTAACCACACTGCATATTACTGTCAGCAGCCATCAATATATAGGGCATTCTATATAAAACACCTCGCCAACCAGGAACATAGGAAGTGCATCAAGACTAGTGCTGAGAGAAGAACCATGGCCTCTGTAGCAATCGAGCATGAGCAATGAAAGATTGCCCCTTCTGAAGACTTTTTGGGCACCCTAAAGAGGTTGGGATGTACTGGCATAATCTCTAACAGAGAAGGGTAGAAATTTCTTGTGTGGTGCACACCAATTGAATTTCAGGAACCCAGGAGATATCTGAAGTGGTGACTTGGTATCAAAGTCTGATTTGAAAACAAATCATGCTTGCCCCGTTTAAATGCAAGGGAAAACTATGATTTCCTGAGAATCAGATGTACAGAAAGAACAGCTTGCACAACTGAGTATACAAAGCAAGAGAAAGGAACATGCAAAAGCAATGTCTGTTTTTGGCATCATGTCACAGCTGACTGGGTTTCCAAGGAAAGAAATGTTCTGAGGTGGTTTGGCGTTCCCTGCTTCATTGTGGGCTGAGAGAATTCTGAGAGAGCTGTGACTGGACCAAGACCACCCAACAAGCTTCATGTGGAGTGCAGAATTGAACACAGTTCTCTAAATTAGGGTCTGCCGTTCTTAACCACTACACCATGCTGACTTTCTGTTTGCATAATACAAAATCATGTTCTGGCCCCACATCCAGTGGTGGGATTCAGCAGGTTCACACCACTTCGGCAGAACCGGCTGTTAAAATAATGCTTGTAAACAAACAGTTGTTAAATTATTTGAATCCCACCACTGCCCACATATTTTAATTATATTATGCATAATCTCCTGTTGCACACAGATAGTGTTCATGTCCCCAAACAGGTTCATTTCTCAGTGCTTTACTCTGTACCATCTGACTACTTCCAAAGATACACATTCAGATTAAGAGCTTATAAAATAAGGTTATTAAGTTTTCATTATCAAATCTTTGACAGAGTATGCTGTTTTAGTCACACACGAAGAATTAAAGACACAACTCAGCTTCAGCTCTTTATTTTTTTCTAAAACCAAACTGATACAGTTCTACTTCATATATTTTCACTTATAAAATTCCCTCATCCTTCATTGACATATCGGAGACCACTTTTCAAGTAATTTCATTTAACAGCTTGTAGTGTTTGTGTGTTCAGATTCCTGAGGGACAGTTAGGCTCAGTGTTAAAAATTCACCTTTCATAAAATCAATTCCTCTTGGTCCAAATATAGCTGAATTTAAGCCACAACCAAGTCCCACTGAAACCAGTTGTAAGTTGCAACTATAAGGCCTATTGTGATCAGTGGAATGTGAAACCTGATTTTTTGCGTGTATACTGAAAACTATTCTGTGTTCAGTACAAGGCTTACAACTGCATGCAATTGCAGCATTAGACATAGTAAATTTGGAGCTAGATTGTTCCATGGTTCCTGAGGAATAACTTAATTTATTTAATATGTAGAAGATAAGAACATGAAATGTATCGAATAAATTTCTATTTGAAGGTCAATGGAAAAGTGCAGAGCAAAATTATTTAAATATCAAGTGGAAATAAGACATAGTACAATACTCAAAAGTATTCCCATTTCCCCATGCAGAGAGCAAGAAATTCACAGATAGAAGCACATTTCATTATTTTTTGTATTTAGTGTTTAAGAGCATGGGCTAAAAAAAGGACCGATATGTTTTATACTTGAAAAAAATACATCTATTTTGTTTATTCTAGCCAATAAGATTCTATTTTTGTAATAGTCTTAAGAGGCCTCTATTGCACGAACTATATTTGTGTCTAAAACGTTTGATTCAATGTCTGTTTGGTTTAAAGAAAGCTGTATTTTGCTGTCTTGAGAAACTGCAGATACATTCTAGAAAGCCAACATGTAATCTACTGAATATTTCAAAAATATTTCAAACTTTTGGTTTAAATTGTACAGGCACTTCAGAAGAGATTCTCCTTCATACAAGGATATGCATATCCTCAACTTGCAGTGGAGTAATACATCCAACTGAACATTTTTAGACATACTGGGAATATTAGCAACTAAACAGAATCTATTGAAACTAGACTGAAGCCTGTCACACTAATGTAAAACACAAGATTGCAAGCAGAAACAACAAACTTCTGAGATTTTCTTGCTTGCCAACAAAAAAAGGCACAAAAATAGACACAAAGCACTGGCAAAACCAAAGTCTGACCTACTATTTCCCCCCAATACAATTTTGTGGGTGTTCATCTCCTCCACCACTACTAAGATATTTCAAGTAGTTTAGAGCAGCACTTATTCACAGTAATACCATCACTCCAAAACCAATTCAGAAAACATTAGCGTCAGTTTAGAAAACATGTACAAACCATCCTTAAGAATTAAGGATCTATCCAAAAGGGATGATGAAAGCAAGAAGTGCTATACGAAACAAAACACTCTTCTGAGGGAGATCACTGTTTCACGTGTTTCCAACAGCTTTGTAACAAATGAAAAACAAAACTAAACTAAAAAGGACACTAGCAACAAAGGTTGATCCCGAACAAGTTGTAAGCATCTTTAAAGGTCCCTCTTGTCTTCATACCGACACATACAAGCTGCTCTTTGGCTATCGAGGTATGGTTTGCATCCTAAGTGTATGACTGCATCGAACAACAGCTGAACTGTAGATTCACATGCTGCAAAGAGGAAGAGCGAAAAAGAGAAAGAATGAACCAATTCATACATTATACTGATAATGTTAATAATACAGTGAGATACAGAGGTTGGACATAGTTCAGACACACAAGGTCAAGTTTTAATATAAATTTCCTCTAGCTTGTAGAGCCTATATTTGACAGACAAGCAAGTTAGCTAACAGTATTTGAAATATTCATAATGGTAAATTTGTTAATGTATTTGCAGTCTGAAATCCTCAAGATTTAAATGCTTCACCATTATTGCTGTTACTATATCTACCATTGCAAAGAGCTTTTAGTCAAAGTTAGATTTTAGAGATGCCAAGGACCAACAGTTTTAGAAAACAGGATTGAAGTCTTTCTTACCTTTCCTTCTAATGAACAATTTTTTTAGAAGGGAAAGAAATGCACATTCATAGACTAATTCTACAATTTTGTCAAAATAGCAGAGTTGGAAAATATGTGCTAATTAACAGAAAATAATAATTGTAGTTAATCATAGTTAAACATCCAATCTTATGTTTAAAATCATGGTTAAACATCCAATCTTATGTTTAAAATCTTATGTTTAAAATAAGATTTGGGTTATGATCCACTATTAGTTGAACATATATGTCTCATTTGGGTTATGATCCACTATTAGTTGAACATATATGTCTCATGCCTTGATCACAGAGGAAGAGAGGTCAGTTCTTAGACTACATTAATTTGTGCCTCCCTATTCAAGTTTCCAACAAAAACGAGTCCACACATCAATAGTTATTCAAGATCTATAAATATTTGGCTTACCTTTTACACTCTCAGGTATTCCTAATGTCTTTTGTACGTTTCGGCATATCTTAGACAGGCAGTATTGAAATTGCTCATCACAGTCATTTTTCTGGTTCCCACAGGTGTCATAACATCTGTCATGTTGATTACAGCATTTTGTCATTGAAGGAATGCCGATGTCAAACTAAAAGGCAAAGACAACAAAGTTTGCAGTTCCTGGGAATGCTGACCAGACCTACCACTCTTCTAGTTCTAAAATCAACAGACTACCAGCACACAGAGGAAGAATTGCTCTGAAGTGTTTATTGAAGGGAAGTAAAAAAAGATGCAGGATTATGCTCTGCAGAGGCATGACAGAGCTAACAAAATAGGCTGGGACTCAAACAAGAACTTGACTATGGAACTGAACAGTTATATGATGTTGTTCAAGTGTTAGGTGGAAATCGGAAAGGGTCTCCTCTCCAGCCATCAGTGGAATCCAATTGTATAGTAGCCTGCCCAAGAACGTCAAATAATTTAACAATCGGTTCTGGTGGTGGGATTCAAATAATTTAACAACTGGTTGTTCACAAGCACCATTTTAACACTTCTGCCGAAATGGTGCGAACCTGCTGAATCACACCACTGGGCCAAGGCAGAATCATTCTGGCCCCTTCTGCATAAGCAGAATAATTCACTTCAAAGTCACTTTCAATGCACTTTGCAGATGTGGAATAGCAAAATCCACTTGCACACAAATTCTGACAGTGGATTGAAAGTGCATTATTCTGCATGTGCGGAAGGGGCCTCTTACTCACAGGTTGGGGAGGGGATGGGAGAAACTAGTGTCATGTGAAAGTGTCAGAGAACACTGAGAATAAGAACAGACTCTAGGCTAGTAAGGAAGGGCTTGGCTCAGTGGTATATTTGGCACGCAAAAGGTTCCAGGTTCAATTCCTGGCATCTCCAGCTAAAAGGATCAGGTGATGGGTGAAGTGAAAGTCTTCTGCCTGAGACTCTGGAAAGCAGCTGCCAATCTATGTAGACAATATTAACCAAGGTGGTCCAAGGGTCAGACTCAGTATAAGGCAGCTTTCTATGTTCATATGTATTAGCATAGGTCTAATAGTGTCAAGAAGCATCCAATATCAAGGGAATTGGGGGTTTTTTGTTGTTTTTTTGTTTGACTAGAATTGTAGTCAGAGGCTGATGGGTTATGGGTAGAATTTGCCACTAGGTTACAGACTGAAATCTCATCTCAGCTGCCAACTCTCTTGGCAACCTCAAGCAAACCAGTCTCTATCTGCTTCAATCTTACATCGACAACATAAGAAGAAGAAGATGATGATTTTGGATTTATATCCTACCTTTCTCCCCTGTAAAGAGACTCAATGTGGCCTACAAGCTCCTTTCCCTTCCTCTCCCCGCCACTGAAACCTTGTGAGGTAGGGGGCGCTGAGAGAGTTTCGAAGAACTGTGACTAGCCCAAGGTCACCCAGCAGGAATGTAGGAGTGCGGAAACACATCTGGTTCACCAGATAAGCCTCTGCCACTCAGGTGGAGGAGTGGGGAATCAAACCCAGTTCTCTAGATTAGAATCCACCTGCTTTTAACCACTACACAATGCTGCTTAAAGATAACAACATTGGTCCACTTTAAGAAGCTGTTGTTATAATGTCTGTGACGTGCATTTATTAGGCCCTTTGGGATTCTCAGCACAGATTGTGCCATTCCCGCCACACCCTAAATTATTTTGACCTTTCCTAGGCGGCTGCTGATGACTGCTACTGTATGGCCCACCCTCTTGCCCTTTTCATTCTAATATACAAGAAATGTGTCAAAAAGTCGATCATTTTGTAATCCACAGCCAAGGATGGAATGTGTGGAGAAACGCTTAGGTTGGCAGAATGGGTGCGGGTGAGATAGCAAACACAGGATAGTGATGTAGATTGTGAGGATTTTCAAGATGGTGGGCATGTTCACATCCCTAGGCACAGCTTTCAGAAGCAAGCCAAAGAGGCTATTACTGTCTTACCCCACCCCACAAAAATCTGGTGAGTTTGTTGAATCAAAAAATGGTAGACATCTGCTGGGTGGAGCATTTGGTTCTTCGACCCATTTTACAGTATTAATTTGGGAGATTTCTCACACATTTGCTTCTTTCATTAAAGGTTCTCCCATATTTTTTTTCTCACTGCCCAAACTGTATGATTATTATGGATTATATATCTCATATTGTAAGGCTTTGATGAGTATGACTTTCAGGCTGAGGATGTGAAGATACAGTTCTGAGGATGTGAAGATAGCTAACAGGAATCCAAGAGATGTTCTAACTTCAATTACTGGGAAGCTAATAAATACAACATTATTTTTTCTAAACCTGAGTGTTTATTATCATATTCATAACATTTATGCTAAGAGGATAAATAAGCTAAAAGAGAAACCTCCCTCCCCAAACTTCCCAAATAAGCTTCCTGTCTGGATATGCAGTGATTTTCTTTCAGATAATGTAAAATATTCCCTGGGGCAAATATGAATATTTATCAAGTTTATCCTGAACATATTTAAATTTAACACCTTTCAACACCTATATTAATTTTATATGAATATCAGTGCACACATAAAGAAAAGGATACTTACATGAACACCAAAGAGGGGAGAACCGCATCCGTTGGGTGGTGAAGGTTTATAGCCATAGCGAGGTAAAGGCTTATATCCTGTAAAAGATGAAGAGTTTCTTATAGTTTTCCCTTATAAGACATATTTTTTTAAAGTTCACAATGACGCATGGTACAGATGTAAATTTGTATGCAGCAAGACTTTACTCAGAATTAAATCTCACTTTGTTAATGGGTCACTGTGGACATGACTACATTTGGTGGCTTTAGTAGAATATTATTCAGCAAAAGTATAGGTATGCAAAGTTTTCACATGCTTAGGGATGACAAATTAAAGAACAGTTCCATCAACATTATCTGGAGTCCCATGCATCTTTTAATAACCCTTAGTCCATAAGAATATTAAGTGATCTGTATGTGTTTATTAAGATGGTTGAAAGGGCACCAGTTTTGGAATTTAAATGCTTGGTTTATGCTAGAATAAAAACGTTAAGTCATGAAGTTGCCACAAGAGTCCTGTTTTATCTTCCAATACAGAAACCTTATATAGCAAAATATATAGAAAAATGCCTAATAAGATTTCACATTAGTGGTCTACTGAAGAAGCAACTACTTAACAATGCTTCACCAGCCTTAGTTTGATGCTACCTTGCCACCCCAAATTGAGTAGCAGCTGCAAGGGGAAACTGTGTGAAGGCAAACTGAAGTGAGTACCTGTTTCTGTTTGCCTGGATATAAACTGTTGGGTAAACCACCTGTAAAAAGCAGCTGCATTTTGTACAGTCCAAGAGCTTATGGGATCATAATTATCACTGCTTTCTTCTTGGCAACGACAAATTGCAAAAGCTCAACCTGGACTGAAGTGGCCAGTCAATCAGTGCTGAATTAACTACTTTACAGTGGATTCTGATGTTGCACTACATCACTGCTATTAAAAATGCATTTATATTCTGTTTAAGCTTTCTCTCAGGGCTGTAAGAAGAATGCAAACCATAAAATAGCTTCAGCACCAAAGCTTGGCAAAGTCAGTTTTGACAAACCTGGCTTTTTCCACCCCCTTTATCTCCTGCAAGTCCACCCTCCTGAATTCCCAAGAAATTGTGAAAAACAGTCCCTAGAGCTAAGGCAGCACATAGTAAAAGAAAACCACTTGGCTTCCTGCCCCTACAAGATAATGGATGCAACTCTGTTTCTTATGGAATCAGGGTGTCAGGGGAAAGCCTAATTATCTACAAAGGGTGCGAAGCCATAAAGTAAAGATCAAGGAAAGAATGCCCCAAATGGCAGTGGTAACATATAACAGGTTTTTTACATATATCTTTTAGCAGCATTTGATTTGCAGCGTTGAGCAGTTACAATGAGGTAGGAATGCATCTCAATCACCTAGATACAATCCCCCTGACACAAGACTGGGACAGTTGGGTAGTTTATTTTCTCACCTCATGATGTAAACGACTCTCATTTTTTAAGTCAGTGTGGCTAACATGTGTGGCTAATTATGAGCTAGAAAGTAATCACAGGATAATCTTTCAGCTTGGTGATATCCTTGTTTATTCAGAAATTAGTACCACTCATTCCAAACTGTGCACAGGACTACAGTCATAGGCAAACAAATCCTTTTCATCCTGCAAATAAGTAAAGCTGACGTGGGTGGTATTACTGGCCTTCCTTTTAGGGTTATTGCAAATATTACTGGAATCATGGAGGTGAACATTATCTGACTATTTACGAAAAAAGTTATCAGTATAAAATAATTTTTTTGTGAAAGATGCTCACCATTTGAAAAGTTAACCATCTCTTCGACTTTTTGAGCAGAAAAAGATTTTGAAATTTCGAGAATTAAACAGTGCAAAGAGTTAAGAGTGGAGATCCAATGGGTTAACCTAACCTTTGGTGCCTGATGAAGGAAGAATGGATCACCTTTCACAATGATTTCCAAATATTCTAATCTACAGATCAACAAAACTGGTTCCTAATCATACAGCACATTCGTAATCACTCTGGGGTTTCCGTAACAAAATCCTTGGCACTCTTGCAAACCACTGTACATCTGATAACACTTGCTCCGGTTTAAGAACTAAGAACTTTTGGAATAGGATAAAACAGGTAACAGCTAAAACAATAGCTACGCAGGTCAATCACGCAGTCAGGAACCCAAGATCCACAATGCAAATCATAATGAATCAACATTCTGAAAGAACTTCTATTGTTATCTGGCGTCACAAACTGTAGGTCACAGCAAAACGTTCAAAAGCATACGTTTTTATGGTCCAGCTGCCCAAAACACAACTAACCTATGGTCACCCTAACCTTATACTCAGGGAGCCATTCCGAAACCACAAAATTTGCATCTCAACCCGCAACCTTTAAACACTGTCAGTCTTGAAGGAGACTGCAAGAAGGAATGAAACTTTTCCTAGAATTACGGCAAGGACGTACCTCCCCATACACCCGTTTACTATAACACATCCTTATTACCATCGCTGCATTTATACAGGCAGAGTCCATCCTCTCCGCCCAGGAGATCCAGCGCAGCGTTCAGATAAGTGTCTATCCTGTGGACCCCGTTCCGGATGGTCTTCAGGGTCATTCTCCAATCCGGGGTTTGGGGCTCCAGGCAGTGGTTCGGCTGCACCCCTAGCAAGCCACAAGTCATGAGAAACGGTAGCAGAGCCCGGCTTATGGCCATGGTGGCTCCAGGATCGGGTGCGCCGGGGCAGGGGCGCTCCAAACCCTTTGCAGGCGCGATCGAGTCAGTCTCCGGCCAGGCGCTCCATGCCGCGCACGCCTTGCCGGGCTGGCGGTGCTTCTCGCTGGCGTGCAGCCTTCAGGCCGGAAAACTCCTGCAAACCTTCTCCGCACCGTCAGCTCCAGGCAGCCCCGCCTCAAGGCTGCATTTCAGGGCCTTTTGGCCGCAAGGGAGCAAAGGGGCGGCGCCAGTCCCGAGGAGGTGGGGACGCCGCCGAAGGGAACGTAAAAGAGCGCACCGAACCAGGAAGTGCCGCGCCACTACAGTTCCGGGAGAAAAAGAACGTCTGCGCCTATCAGCGAATCTTTAGCATTAGGATGAAGTGCGTGTATATAATTATATATATACTTTAAAGGTTATAGAATTGTGAATTTGTAATATAAGTTGGTGAAAATGAGAGGAAGTTAATATGGTTAGCGGGAAGTGAAATATTTGTGTGACTTTCTTTAATTACTTCGGGGTTTCTACAGTGAGAAACAGGAAAATGTCAAGATTTCGCCAGTCTCTTCTGCATATAAACAGTTTTTTGCTTTAGAGAGTACACATTTGTGTTTTACATTTGCTGGCAGGGGCTGATGGGAATTGTAGTTTATGAACATCTGGAGTGCCATAGGTTCGCCACCATGGACATAGGCTCATTTGACTTCAGAGATAGGGACTCTCAAACTAGTAGTATTTATTAGTGTTTTTCAGCCTTCTGCTTGTTTAGCTTCTTCATAGATTTGATCCAACAGGAGATTCTAATTTGTGCCACTTTCTGTGGCTGTACCTCAGAGGTAGGTGATTGGCTGTGGCAAACTCTTGCTAAGTTTAAATGTTTTCTCAGAAGTTAAATGTGTACCAAACTTAGTGTCTTTTGTCCTGGCATGTTTGGTCTAGTTCTCCAAGTCCTACTTGTGCTTCCACACTGACTCCCAGAACCTGATGTTTGCAACCAGTCCCTGCTGCTCCTTATTCTTGCACACTGTTCCATCTTTCTTCAACTTTCTCAATATTTTCACACAATGCATCATCTTCTTCCTTGCTTTAGTTATGTTATCATCCACAGATGTGTGCCACATGTCCCACCCAGAGGATGAGCTTGGGCTGTTCTAATGTGCATCACAAAAAATGACTCTGATCTTCCAAGCTGAAAAATAAGCAGCAGCCAATACAGAGAGGCAGGCAGTAATGTAACCTACTTTATGTCATCTTGCTGCTAAAAAATCCAAGTGCCTGTGACTAGGGACACCCATAGCCTCATGCTTGTCACCCATGACCCAGGGCCTACCTTGCATTATATTCTCGCTGGGGACATCCCTGGGTTTAGTTAAGAGATATGTTGTGGAGTTTCATATTTCCCAGGTGTCTGTGGGCCAAATTTAGGTCAGAACTATGGCAGACAGGACTTAGGCCTCCTTCCACACCATTTTCCCA
This sequence comes from Sphaerodactylus townsendi, assembly GCF_021028975.2. Classification (NCBI taxonomy): domain Eukaryota; kingdom Metazoa; phylum Chordata; class Lepidosauria; order Squamata; family Sphaerodactylidae; genus Sphaerodactylus; species Sphaerodactylus townsendi. The sequence continues at coordinate 61,518,844 of NC_059434.1, forward strand.
ATCTGAAATCTTCTCACGGGGCTGCCATTTACCCTGATTGTGCACCATGCGCACTGATGAGCTACATTCTCTGTTTTCACCTGGGTAAACAGAAAGTCCATGGGCCATTTCAGTCAAAGCAAACAACACAGTGGAATATCTAAGCTTATCTTTCCCATTTCATGGTCCTCCTCATCAAAATGTGCTTGCATGAGTAGTGCAGAACTCCAAAAAATATTTTCTCCTGACCCAGGGGCATCCCTGAAGAAAGGATAATGTACAGGTAGGCCAGATACAAGCTGTCCATGATATGTCACTGGACATTCTGTAATCTTTGTTTGCTCAGAATAAAGCATTCTGATAGTTTTCTAAACCTATCAGCTTCAATGGACTTAAAAGGTTATAAATGTCTAGGATTGCACTGTTAGTCCAGGAAGCCTCTGAAATAATTGGTGAAAAATCAGATATTAGTGAAATTCTAGGATTGTGTTGTATGGAACCTAAATATTCACTTTACGCTGTCCTTTTATGATGTACTCAATGTATGCCATCTCATCAACATTGTAGTTGTCTTTGAAAATCTAAACACAGTGCCCACTTTCAGTCTTCATTTTCATTGAATCACTTTTATTGTAACATGCAAGACAAGTAGAAAAGCAACAATTATTTATAGAAGATTAACAGACTTTTAAAAAATAATACAAATTTCAGAGTCATCACTGCTAAGTGGCCAGGGCATGACCCAGTCAGAGGTGCATCACTTTTGTGCCCATTGATTTATGGGGAAAAAACTGAAGCATGCTTAACTTGAGCTGATTTTTTTTGCGCCCAGACTTCTGTAGCTGACTTTTCATTATTGCAACAGAGAATGAGGAAATATTTAAATTCCAAAAGTCACACATTAAATCGGGAAATTGTAGCCTTTCCAGTATAACGGCTAATCCATTCAAAATAATCAGCCACCTTTGTGTAAACGCCAGGATGTCCCTCTTCACCACAGTTTTCACCCCAGCTCACAATGCCCCAAACGTAAGCCACGTTATTAGAGTCAAAACAAACCAAAGGTCCTCCCGAGTCACCTCTACAGGAATCTACAGAACCATCATATGTACCTGTGGGAGAAAAGTAATTAGGCACATCAGTTGGAACAAAGACACTTCCATTTTTTTCTCAATGTAAGCTGGGTACAGTTTTATTCTCAAACTGGTATAAAGCTTTATATTGGGCGCATTCAGGTGTTACAACTAAACTTGTTCATGAGAGGCAATAGGCAAGGTTAATGATTTCACCTTGTCCAGAGCTATCATAATTCCATTGGCCAAGATACCTGATCTTGGATGTCACGGCAAATTGGAGCTTGGCCTTGGAAGCTTTGATTCAAGCTTCATGTGTGAAGGAAGACAAGGGAGAGTGCACAAGTACTGATTCCTGTCACCTGGAGATCAGTTGTAATTCCAGGTGATCTGCAGTCCCTACCTGGAGGTTGGTAACCCTGGTTCCCCTTTTAAAAGTGGCTTCTTTGGAAGGTGGGGTCCATAGCATTATACCCTCCCTTCCTCAACCCCCCCCCCCATATGACTCCAGTCCCAAATCTCCCAAGACTTTCATAACCAGGGGTTAATCCTACCTCCTTCCCACATACTTGTGCTAAAGCTCTTGAACAAGCAAAAATGCAAGAAAAAGTCCATGGTCACCCCTTGTATTGTCAAATTTGTTGTACTCCCGCTAAGACCACAGGAGCCCCAATGTGCTAAGTCCATTTATGTATCTTCTTAGAATCATAAAGAGTTGGAAGAGACCCCAAGGGCCCTCTGCAATGCACAGCTGAATCTAAACGATCAAAACAAATCTGCTTGAATCATCCTGGCTCATGGGTAGGTGTCAGAGTAGGTACCAACATTAAATGAGTTGCACTCACCTGCACATTCCATGCCTTTAAAATAACGTTCCTTGTAGATTTCAGAACAGTTTGACATTAGATTAACATAGCCCCACTTAAGTGTAAATTGTCTTTCATAATCTAAAGTAGGAAATGTAGAGCAAAAAAGTTTAGAAATTGTTCACAATTTAATAAAAACAAGTTGTGGATAAACAAAAACAAACTATGAAATACTAAAAAATGCTGTAACAACAAATTAAAACCCTTAGCAAGATTAAAGCAGTAAAGACCAATGAAAGCTTAGGGAAATTACACCAATGTCCAAATTGGTGCCTAAGAGTTATTAGCTTAAGCATCAGTGAGACACCTACAGAGAGTTTCCCAATAAGGTACCACCACAGAAGAGGTCCTGTTCCTGGTAGTTTCCCATCTCACTGCTGAGGTTGGGTGCACCCAGAGATAAAAACCTTAATGGTTGGGTAGACTTGTATGGGAATGGGTGGTTCTTCATGTTTTCCTGACTATATAGGGTTTTATAGATCGAAACCTGTCCTTTGAATTGCATCCAGAAACAGACTGGTAGTTTGGGAATTACAAGGTGAGCTAGGGATTGAGATTTGATTAAAACCATAAACCTTTGTGCTTCTGCCCTGATGAAACACCGTTGGGAAGGGAAAAGACTGTTCCACAGATCACCAAGTGCTGATAAAGCAGGAATGTTTCAGGGCCCACCAAAAGAGCTACATCCTCAGGCTGACAGAACAATTGTTTCACTTTGAATTAGGTCAGTCACTCACTGTCCCAGTCAGTCCCTATCCCAGTTTCTTTCATGTGGAAATTTTGCTTGTGTTATCTCCAAACTGGAATGGGGGTGGGCAGAGAACTTATTCAAAATAATGTTGTGAGATCCATCTTCCAGGTTTTCTCTGGCTTTGTCACATTTCTCTCCTTTGCCCCCCCCCCCCCCCCCCCCCCCGGAAGATCATACTGTAAGTAAGTTTGGAATCTGTAGTGTTGGGAAGATGTGGATTTCTGCACCTCCCTACCCTCACTCAGTGCAATTTCCTCTCCACTTCCCTGCCATTTTGTTTTCCCATCCCCAATGCTGTTCTCCCCCTCCTTTTTAAGTTGGAAGTAGGAATATAACTCCAATGTCCTAACAGTATAGTAATATACCTACTATCCATTTAAAGAAAATGGTAATGAGGCCACCGTTGGTCAAGAGGGCACATGCGCATGAATGGGCAAACATGGTTGTGTGGAAGTTCTCCTGGCTCCATGAGTACCTCTGAATGAGGAAATCATCCCTTTGTGGCCTCATGTTCATTGAGCCACATGTTCATGTTCATTGAGCCACAGACATCAACCAGTGTGGGGTAGCAGCTGACAGCTGAGAGCAGTATGGAAGGCAGAGTAAATACAAAATTTTTGGTTTCCACAATCAGCGCATATGGCACAGTGGGCCAAGTGCATAAGCTTAAAATGAGGCAGAACCTATTCTTCTGTTTGTTGGCACAAACCAAACTCACACATGATGGATCAGCCAGCCCTGGCATCAAGCATGAGGCAGAGGAAGATACAACAGCGATTGGCCAGGAGGAGGCGTTTTAGTCGCAAACCCAATTCTTCTCTCTCCCAACATATGCTGAAGGGTTTCGAAATAGCAGTTTAAAAGGCTTAAAAATTAAAAGTATCAAACAAACGTTTGATCGGCTAGGCATTTCAAGGTGGGCAAAAAAAGGGATTCCCGTCTGGAGTGGGAAAAGCAGGGCAAAAAGGAAGAGACAATCCGGACTTGATCCTCATCTCTTCATGTGTTTTTGCAGGAATGAAGCGGGCGGAAGAGAATCCAGGGTGATTTGGAGCTGAAACCGCATTCTTGTTCTCAGGCATGTCTGTCATCATGCAGTAGTGATTAAGTATGTGTGCAAGTGGGCACAGCCATGATAATGAAGGAAGCCATGATAATGCAAGTTGAGAAATTCCAGGAGCTTTGCCTGTGGTGGACAGAGTTTGAGGAGGGGAAGGAGCACATACAGGGATGTGATATTGTAGAGTCAACTCTCTGAAGCTGCCATTTGCTCCAGGAAACTCATCTCTGTAATCTGGAGATTAGTCAATGGTAGCTTGGAAAGCTTATGGACTACCTGTGATGAAAGAAGTCATAATTCCGTAACTAAATTGTAAAATTCTAATTACCTTCTGCCCGTCCCCAACCAGACACTTTGCACCGGTGACCTGAAGTGAACATATAAGGTGACCAAGGGACGCATGCTGCCATCGTGTTAGGTGGAGAACATGGCTGCCCTGAATCCCTGCTTTTCATTTCCAGCAATGCAATGTCGTTTTCATATGTTTTAGAATTATAGTTCTCATGGATTATCACTCTTCTTAATGTAAAGGTTTCCATCCCGGAATTCTTAAGTATTGTATTTAACATTCCAGTCCATATTCTATAGGCATGAACATAGCTTTGTCTGAAAAAAAAAAGTACAAATAAAAATGTAAACCTTGGCTTGTGGCAGATTTCCAGTTAATGAATTAATCGGTCAAAGGGGTTACATAAATGATTATTCTTTTTTTAAAAGTACTAGCCTTTGTGGTTTCTGCAATGATGGGAAAGTCTTATTTCGAACTGCAGTTGAGTCACAATGAAAATATTTGAAGCCAGATTAGCTTTGATCAGAAGGAAGCTAAAAAAGAATTCCGAACATCCAACTGGTGTCTTAACACAGTTAGTGCACATGCGACAGATTTTAAAGAGGGGATGCTTTCAATCAAAGTATTCCTCCACACAGAGATGGTAGAGTTCCAGAGTATTGTTCTTCTCAAGTCATTCCAAACCATATTTCAAAGACTGAGAGACATTATTGGCTCCCCGATCATTTCATGATTCTTTACTTCTTTCCCATTCATCTTTGATAACTGTATTATCTAGGTTTTCAGGCACTTTCATGTGATGTAGCACGACCCCATTACACATGCAACATAGCCACCAACAGTGTTACAGTAATTCCCTCTTCCCAGAGAACTCTGGAAATGGTAGTTCTGTGTTGGTGAAGCATTTCTAAGTCTCAGTTACCGCCCCATACTACAACTCCAAGCATTATTTTGGGAAAGCCGTGTACACCAAAGCAATACAGAACAGACACAAACTACTAAAATATAACTTTGTTCAATCCTGTGCTACAAGTCAAGGTCGTTCTATAATCTAGGCCAGGGGTAGGGAACCTGCGGCTCTCCAGATGTTCAGGAACTACAATTCCCATCAGCCTCTATCAGCATGGCCAATTGGCCATGATGGTAGGGGCTGATGGGAATTGTAGTTCCTGAACATCTGGAGAGCCGCAGGTTCCCTACCCCTGATCTAGGCAGAACCAATTTGGTACCTGAGAACTCCCAAAGTCACTTACCTAACACAGTGTGCAGCAGTGAGAATCCAACATCCCCCAATATAAATCCCACCACAGTTAACTTGTGCCTCAGTACCTCTAATTGCCACCTGCCAAGGAAATTCATCCTGCACAAAAATGGGACAGGTCAGGTCATACCTCTTGCAGTGCACAGATTATACTTTTAAAAAGACCTCCCTTGTGTCTCAGTGGTGGAGTATCTGCTTGACATAGAGAAGGTCTGAGGTTCAATCGCCAGAGTCTCCAGTGAAAAGAATCCATCAGTAGATGATCTGCATAGCCCCCTACATGAGACCTTGGGGAGCCACTGCCAATCTAAGTAGACAGTATTGATTCTGACTGACCAAGAGACTGATCCAGTGGAAGGCTGTTTCATGTACCTGTGCATAACTAGACTCTGTCTCACCAAAAGAAAAAAATGTAACTTAATTTGCCACATGCTGGACTGTCTTTGTTTTAGAATGCTCCATTTGGGTCCTTGTGCCTACCCAACAGAGGTGAGGCAGAGTATAGAACCTTTTGGTGAGGTAGAGTAGAACCTTTCATGTAATCCCCAGATCTCAGGACTGTTAAATACTTCCCTCTTTTTAGGTGCAAAGTTCTGCACTCTGTGGGTGTTAACACAACATGTACACTTCTTTTCTTGTCCTCAAGATATTTTATTTGTCCTGTACAGAAAGGGCGAGATATTTACATTAGGAAAATGGGAATGGGGGGGGGGGCAGTCGTTAATTCAGCTCCGTCTGATTACATCTTCATCCCCTATGATGGAATACAATTTTTAAAGATAGGATATCTGATCACAGCAGTGATGAAGGGAGGGGGAACTGTGCCCGGAGCATGAACTGCCCGCGTGCCCCCTTCCACCTCGACATGTCCTGCTCCAACACACCCCAATACGCCCCCGACACGTCCCTGCCCCAACACGTGACTGCAATGGTGGGTGAGCCGTCCCGGATGTCCCCATTGTACCTACACCTCTGGATCCCAGATGTCCAACATTTTGCCTAATTGTACAATTGTAGAGTTGATAGATTGTGGAGTGGAGAAAGGACAATGAAACCTGGCTTAAAAGAATGAAACCTGGCTTAAAATGGCCTTTTGCTTTGTTCTTTTCTTTCCAAGTATATGAAAATAAAGAATTCAGTCAGTCACCTGCTCCCTGAATAGCAAAGACCCTTTTAAGCCAGGTTCCATTCTGTACAGTAACTTTGGTAGCTGTCTATCTGTACAGGATTTGTCGCTTTTGAGCAAGGGAGTGAGAAGCAAGAACAATACAGAACAATTGAAAGCAGTGTATTAAAAATTAACTCCTTCTTTCCTAATATTTGTTGTATTCAAAGTTTTGTCCTAGGTTGTTACAACCGTTGAAGCAACTCCTATATCACTACAGGCTAAAAGGTATTTCTGAAACATGTCTCCCACCACTATACAAATTAAGTACTGTTAACTTCACCCTTCCTGCTGAATATCCACCAATGATTCGCTTCCGACGAGTAATAGTGCGGTTTGGAATACCACAATGTAATTGGGGCAGAAACGTTTTGATCTTTCTTCTTTCTTTAATAAAACAGATAAGCGTAGTCATAATTATATTTACAAAAATCATAACATTGTGATTTGATTTCTGTGATGCTCTAGTTATTTAATTGTTATCAGCTATAAGCATTACTAAGGCCCCTTCCGCTCATACAGAATAATACACTTTCAATCCACTTTCACAGTTGTTTGCAAGTGGATTTTGCTATTCTGCACAGTAAAATCCAGCTGCAACAGACCACTGTAACCCTTTATTGGTTTCAGCATTTTTGTTTGAGGGCCTTGAGCTCCCTTTGCCCATGGGTTCCATTAAAATAACAAAAAAACAGCCCCCCCCCCATTTTAGACACAAACAGGTAGATACATACTTAGAGATTCCCCCCTCCCCAAAATCGGGGCCCTTAGAAGTTAACCCGACTGAATACACCTTTGACTAAAAATGCACAGAACTGGGCTGTTAGTCTTTCTTAAAGCAGTTGGGACAAATTGTGAGATTGGACCAGGAATCTTATGATAAGAGCTTTTAGGTTACCTGCATCCATGGATTCCTCCTCAGTTTCTTCTCTTCTTTCTGTAGTTAAAAATACGTGTATTCAGCTCATTTAAATTCTTATCAGTAAAAAAGCAGGGCTTTTTAAAATAAAAGAAAGATTTGTAGCCTATTCTACTGTTTATTGTATATATTATCTTATAGCATTCTTTTCTACTTTTGCAACTTTGTTTTGCACTGTTTATGACATGCAGTTGGTAACTGGAGGTGGCATTGTTCCTTATTTTTAAATTTTATTTATGTTATTTATAGTCCACTTTGCTTACAGAATAAAATATAATAAAAATATAAAACATATTTTTAAGAGGCATGAAAAATTTAACCAGACCATAGAACAACTTAAAACATGGAACAACTAAAATGGGTTTTAAAAATTTAGTCAGTCCCAAACATGTCAATATAAGGACAACAAATTTTCTCTTTCCTCTTGTCCTTCTAAAGGAGTCTTGTGATCTGTTTTGCATTAGAGAGACATTTGATCCACACTGTAGTGGTTTCAACTGATTTCAATTGGATGGCTTCCATTTTTCTGCTACTTGCTCATAGGATACTGATGCCCCCTGGTAACTGTTGTAACTCTTTTAGAAACATTCATCATGATGAAAAGTTCCGGAAAACTTAAATGCTTACATATGTATTATTTTGGTTTGTCTGAGTAAAATATCTACATGGCTCTTGACTTTGAATTATGTGATGGAATCACTTATTATTACAATGCTAGCGTAGGTAGCATTCTGAATTTGTTAAGTAAAGGGTGAAGGGGTGTCAATCCATAGATAATGAAGGAGCCTACCTTTACACAGTTGGTAAGCTTCGTCTTCTCCTGTTAAGCAGTCTATTTCGTCGTTACAGAGATATTTGTTTGGAATACACACTTGTGAGGAACAGTGGAAGCTTTCACCTCTACATTCTGTTGAAAAGAGATTCAAGGGATCATCATTAACATAGTCAAAGACGCCTGGGTACATAATATAGCAGTTATGATGGAAAGTGCTGTCAAATCACAGCTGACTTATGGTGTAGGATTTTCAAGGCAAGGAACATTCAGAGGTGGTTTGCCAATGCCTGTTTCTGTGTGGGCTGAGAGAGTTCTGAGAGAACTGTGACTGGCCTGAGGTCACCCAGCATAATACAGCCAGATTCAAGTGGACAAACTATGCAATGGAACCAAGCAATTTTGAAAATTTACACATTATCAGTGGAATACCAACTCTTCTATTTGTACATGGGTGTGTGCACGCACCCACGATTAGTTTTGTGGAACAATGGAAATTACTTCCTCCGTGTTGTTATTCTGGTGTTAGCCCTGGTTCAGGATTGTTTGCTTGATATAAAGGAGGAGCACGAGGCAGAAAACAAGTTTTGTTCACTCAGCAATTTTATTATTATTATTATTTCTTTATTTTATTAAATTTATATCCCACCTTCCCCTACCAAAGCTGGGCTTAGGATGGTGCACAGACATCAAAAAACTCTTGCTAATACACACTACACCTATCTATTAAAACACATGACAGTGTTATCAATATGGAAAATATTGATTTTTCAGAATCAACAGGTGAATGATTATGAAGGGCTTTAACTAAAACCTTGAACATGATTCAGAATTCCATTGGCAACCAGCGCAGCTGTCGAAGCACAGGTATATGCTCTCTCATCAATGCTCCTGTGAGGAATCTGGCAACTGCATTCTAAACCAGTGCTAGTTTCCGAGTCAGTCTCAAGGACAGGCCTGTGTAGAGGAAGTTACAGTAATCTAGCCTGGAGGTGACCATTGCATGGAATCACTGTGGCTAAGTTGACACAGAACAAGTAGGGAGCCACCTGCCTAGTTTGTTGGAGATGGTAAAAGGTGATCCTCACCATATTAGTGATTTGAACCTCTACAGAAAGGGAGGACTCCAAGATTACCCCTAGGCTTTTAACAGATGCTGCTGGATGTAACACTGCATATCCAAATCTTGGTGCTGGAAACCCTCTACCAAACCATTCTCATCCAGCCACAAGTTCTCGATGGATTTAATCTCAGACTGCTCTTTTCTCCAACCAACCAGCCAGAGCTTCCAGACATTGTACCAAGACATTCAGAGTGTCATCAGCATATTGGTGACAACTCAGCCCAAAGCTCCAAAGAAGCTGCGCTAGGGGCTGCATGTAGGTGTTAAACAACACTGGGGAGTGGATAGTCTCTTGTGGCTGCCTCTGAGACTGCCCCCCCCCACCTCATGTGTCACCTGCTGTCCCTGGTCCTGCAGAAACAAGGGCAGTCATTTTAAGGCTGTTCCCTAGATCCCAGCATTAGCGAGGCATTGGGCCAATAGATTGTAGCCAACCATGTCAAATGCTGTGGTGAGATCTAATAACACCAGCAGCACTGACTTGCCTCAGCTTTCAGAGCTCATCTGTGATGGCGACCAGAACAATCTCTGTCCCATGGCCAGGCTGTAAGCCAGACTGAAAAGGATCCAGAACTGATGCTTCCTCCAGAAATACTTGCAGCTGTTCTGCAACTGCCCACTCAACTACCTTACCCAGAGATGATAAATTAGAGACTGGGCCGTATCATTAGGATCTAATGGTAGCTTCTTCAAGAGCAGGCATACCACTGCCTCGTTTAACCTCCGTGAAAAGATTAGGGAAAAGCTGACAATTTCCAGCAGGGGGCCTCTCTAAGAGAGGTGACCATCAATCTTCTGACAACACATGAGAGATTCTTATCCGTGAGTGGATACCACATGGCTACAGACTGTCCAAAGTCATGTCAGGTAAGGCACAGTTCTTGGATTTTTTGCTGCAGAACTGGTGTCCCACAGGGGATTTGTGTTTGTGTGCTGATTGTGCCAGTGTGATGCAATCCACAGTCACCTGTAGGATACACTTTCAGAAAAGTAGCTCTTACGTTGCTGAATGTCCATTTGAACATGAGTACATGAAATGAATGACACGATCACTGCCAATAGGAACCTGCAAGCTGTCAGACTAAAATGTAGTCCTTTAATTCAACATGTCAATTAAAACCTGGTTTGTTTGAATATGTCTTACAAGAGAAATTCTTAAGATAGATTTAAATTGACTTTGTGTGACATTTGTTTGCCAGCCGTAAGCATAGCATCTCTCACAGATACGCTTCTATATAACTGATTAATTGTGGGAAAGAAGGTGCTCAAGTCAGCAGCAGCAGCATACCTTTGCAGCATAATTCATCACTTAGGTCTCCACAGTCATTGACCCCATCACATGTGTTATCTGAAGGGATGCATTTTCTGTTGACGCAGCGGAATTCACGGGAAGAACATTCTGTCAAATTAGATGAGAAACAATTAATTTTGAGGAAAAATTGCTGAAGGACAAACTTCTTAAGAAGACCACTTTCTAGAATGAATGGACAGCAGTAACAACAGGGCATCACTCCATTCTGGTGGCCCTGGTATATACAGCTGGTGTTGACACCAAGGTGGCCAGGGGATTCCTGATGCCTACAAAATGGGTTTTTTCTAGTGTTCCTAGTTGGGTGTTCCTGTGGGTGTTTGGAGAGCTTGACTCTCTTCTGCTTTGCTGCAGCTCAGCCCACTGATGGCCAAAAGGTGAGCTTAGCCTTTTTTTTGGACAACAACCTTCTCAGTAGGACTTGAACCCATGATTATCAGGATCTGTCCTTCCTGCAACAACCAGACTCTTGGATTCAGAAACTGGTTTATTGAAGAGACAGTGCAAACAGGATAAAAGCAAGTCTTGCTGGGACTAAGTTACACTACACAAACTTTGGTTAATATTATTTTCCTCCTCTAGCCCCTCCCTCAGCACCGCAGTGAAATGAGATCTCTAGAAATATTCTCAGGCTGTGCAGAGCCTCCAAGGTCAAAATACAGATAAAGTCCATGTGTAAGCTGTCATGGATGGAGGGGAGAGAATCTGCATGCCTAACAGCAAAAATACACAAGCATAGGGATAACAGCATAGTTCTCCTTGCCCATCCCAGTACCAATCCTTCTTAGCTTCCAAGCCCAGATGAGATCAGGCAAGTTGGGGCTATTACAGCTAGGGTAATAAAAACTAATATTAGAAGACGAAGACGACTTGTGAGGTAGGTGGGACTGAGAAAGTGCCCAAGAACTGTGATTAGCCCAAGGTCACCAGCAGGAATGTAGGCGTGAGGAAACACACCTGGTTCACCAGATAAGCCTCTGCCACTCAGGTGGAAGAGTGGGGAATCAAACCTGGTTCTCCAGATTAGAATCCACCTGCTCTTAACCACTACACCACGCTGAACCTTTGTAAGGCTTATACCATTGGCTCATAATTTCACAACGTTGTTAAGGCGAAACATGCAGTGCAAAACAATCAGACACTCAGCTTTCCCCTCTGGAAAATGTATTTTACCCACCTTGGTGTGTTGTGTGGCATGCCACTTTAGCAAGCTTCTTGCGACCCCTACTGGTTCTAACTAAAGAGCATTCTGCTAGGCTGGTCTCTGTGCCTCTGCAAGTGACCTTCAGGCATTCTGATGAATTCCAGGTATCCTCTGGGTGATCCAACTTGATGCGGTCAGCCCCTCTGCAAAACGCAAAAAAAAAATAATATGCCGAGCCCCATAGGTGTTATTTAGTTCAGATTTTAATATCCTCAAAATACAAGGAGAAAGGGGGTGGTGGATGGGATTTGGGGAGGGAGGAGGTAATTTCAGTCCAACTTGTAAAGCTATTTGGCTCAGAGAAGGCTATCTCTAGTGATCACAGGTGTCTATGCAGATCAGCCTTCCTGGTTGCTAGTAATCTGAGCCCTCTTAAAGGTGCTCCACTACTTTGAGTTACAGAATACAACGCCAAATAACAGGCAATTATTACAGGCTATCTGCCTTCAGATAAGGCCAGACTTTGTGAAACATGTCAGTTGGGCCTGATTCTATCCTCCCTTTGCTGATCAAATGTGGTTTTAAATTCTGTTTGTTCCAGAAACACACTCAAAAGTGCTGTTTCGGAACCAGCTTTCTGCAATGTGCTTCTCTGATTGGCATGGGTACTTTTAACACCTTTTGCTTTGGATTCTTTAGTATGACTGTATATAATTTCAAGTTTGTGTGTTGTATATTTAAGAGAGATCAAACTTGAGTTTTTGCCAAGCATTTATACATAAAAAGAGTTGGAAACTTTTGTTCACATTTCAGACATTTATTCATTATATAAATAGATACTTCAAGCTTATTTGGTGCAGATTTTTCATTTTATAAAATGTTATTTTAATTTAAAAATGTATATAAAATTTAAAATATCAAGTTATACTGTGCTGAAATCTACCCACATTCACATAAGAAGAGCCCTGCTGTTCAGACCTGTGGTCCATCCAATCCAGCATTCTGCCCAGTGGTGGGATTCAAATAATTTAGCAACTGGTTGTTTACAAGCACCATTTTAACAACCGGTTCTGCCGAAGTGGTGCGAACCTGGCCTGCTGAATCCCACCACTGATTCCATCTCACACAGTGGTCAGCGTTACTCTGGAGGACCATTGACAAATGTACAGCACAATTTCAATCTACAAATATAAGATGGTGACTCATATTGAATCACACCATTAGTCAATTCCTACCAGTACCGTCTATTCTGACCTTCAGTAACCTTCGGAGTTTCTAGGAAACTATCTCTTCCTCCAACATGCAACTTGAAATGCTTGAATTGGTGGTTCTGGGGATTGAACCTGGCATCTTTCACAAGCAGAGACTATGAATTGGACCAACCAACTTTTCCACTGGTGAAAACAAGAGGCGGGTCCCCCTTTTGCCATCAAAAATGTTATTCTGGGGATCATGTGACCCATATAGACAAAAGTGATGTGAGATGGGGGCTGAGATATGGGTTGAATCCCCACTGCCTTCTTAGCCAGGTTTCAGGGACGACCTCCCCATTGCTTGTGCGGCAGATTCCGTTTCTGGCGCTTGTTCTCCCCGTTCTCCCGCGTCCCGGCAGGACCTGGTTGCAAGTGGCATAGACCCCATTGACACGGTTCAGAGCTGATCTGAGGGGAGGGACAAGGGTTGAAACCCTGACTTGTTTCCTGCCGCAGAGCGTTACGCAAAAATTGGGCAACCAGTCAGCGCTCTGCCGGCACTGAAGCGATGTGCGTGCAGCCAGCCTTTCCTGGGTTTCGTTTTTGCTTTTGCAATCAGCGAGCGAGAGCAGTAGGGGATGCGGAAGGACATTAACCGGTCAAACGTATAACTGTTGAATCTTTAAATGTTCACACAGTTAAACGGCTAACTGTTCACACAGTGAAACGCTAAACTTCAAAATGTTAGGGTTTTTTTGTGGTCCTGCCCCAACAAGGTAAGTTTCTGCAAGGAAAAAGGTCCCGCCCCATCAAGGCACGCCAGCCAATCAGGGGAGACCGGCGAAACGAGATTGCCTGGTAGTGGGGATTGCTAAGAGTTCTGGAACCGGGTGTGTCTGCTGTGTGCACGATGCAGTGGGGAGGTAGAAACTCCGATGAAGAGGTGCAGTTTCACAATGAACTGGTTTTGATTTGCGTAAAATTTTCCAGTGGGAATTTGACCAAAGAGGGACGGAGTTTAAAAGCTGGTTGGATCCAACCCTACATTCACCACCGAACTATAGTCTCACCCTTCTAATCTGCCACAGTTCTGTTACAGAGACCTTTACAAATGTTGGCTCATTGCTGAACAGTGGCACCTTCTCCAAACATTATATTTATCTGTGTGAAAGGTTTCTTAATCTTGCTTAATCTTACTCTGGGAAATGAAGGTGTCTGCAGATTACATTTGCTTCATTCATACTCCATTGATGCCCACAAATAAACATCTTATTGGAATTCATTTGAACTTGAATGAATCTCTCCGATACATTTTCTGGCTTCAAGGAAACTTCAAAATCATCTAGAAAGCAAAATAAAATCTGCTAACACTTTTTTCTACTTAGTTACAAAACATGGCAACATCCATAAAACTTATTTCTGAACTTCCCAGAATGTAATATTTCTCATGTGGCAAAAAAAAAAATCCCTTGAAGTATATTGTCTCCCATGCCAACCCCGCCCCCCCCGCCCCCCCCATATATATATATCATCTTAATTGGCCGTTATCTGCTGTACCTGGTTCCCCGGGGGTTCGAGACTTTCCGGGTTGCCATCCAATGCTAGGTTTTTTGCTTTTGCTGTTTTTTTGTTGTTTGTATTTTAAATCAATTTTACTGTTTTAATTGCTATGATTTTTAGTTGTTCTGTCTTTTGTACATTGCCCAGAGCCCTCCGGGGGTGGACGGTATAGTAAATAAAATAATAAACAAACAAACATAAGTCATTTAAATTCAGTCTTGATTTCATTGTAGCCTTCAGCTAAAAAAAATCATAACATTTGTTTACATAAATGCAAACAAAATAATACAATGTAGATTGTGTACATAGTTCTCGGAACTTACAGAACCAATATAGACTAAATAGTCATAACATGATGCATTTAATTGAACGAAGTTACATTTAATTTGCCACTGCCCACTGAATAAACTAAAACAACTGCAAACTGATTTATCATTTTAAAAAAGAAATTAAGTTTTCAGTTAGTCAACGACTTAAGTTTTCAGTTAGTCAAAGACTTAAGTCTTGCAAAGAAACAAACACATATGTAATGTTGAAGGCTTTCATGGCCGGAATCACTAGGGTGCTGCATGGTTTCTGGGCTGTATGGTCGTGTTCTAGCAGCGTTCTCTCCTGACATTTTGCCTGCATCTGTGGCTGGCATCTTCAGAGGATCCTTCATGATCCTCTGAAGATGCCAACCACAGATGCAGGTGAAACGTCAGGAGAGAATGCTGCTAGAACATGGCCATACAGCCCGGAAACCACACAGCACCCCAAACAAACACATATTTTTTTACTATATTCTAAGATTTCCACAGTCATATTCTGCAGACATAACAGAATAACCAGTAGAACAATTACAGCCAGCATGTCTGAGCTTCTTATCCTTACAGCTTGTTCCTTGTCATGATTGGGGGGGGGGGGGGAATTCAGTGTTCATACCTTGAAGTTCACAGTTTCCTCTGCTCCTAAATTTGCTGTTGTGACGTTGACACTCATAGCTCTTCAGTTGACAGTAGGTTCGAAATGTCTTTCCCTCCATAGAACAAACAGATGTGCCATTCTTTGGGCATTGATAGGGTAACTTGCAAGAACAGGTACCACCCATACATCTTTGCCAAGGCTGGCAAAAAACTTTGTTGCAAGAATTAATAGTATAGCTGTTGTTTAGACATTCTTCTATCAAATAGTTTTTCCGTGGAGTTTGTTGGATTGGTTTGTTTCTGCTCCTAGATATTCCCTGGGGAAAAAAATTTAAGCTTCTAGCAGTACAATCAGAGTTGCCCCTGTCCAAGTCGTTAGAAATCAGTGGTCTCAGAAGGGTGTCATGATACATAGGATAATACTGAAAATAGCATATAACATAAACCAAGTAGGTTTTTCTTACAGTTCCCAGCAATTAATGAATAAAATATACAACATGTTTCTTGGTGACATTAACAATTTTAACTAAAATAAATTCTTACCTTTGCTGTATAAGTGCAGAGCAATAAGTATAAAATGAACACAAGGACTGATAATAGTCTCATTATGAGGAGTATCTTCTTGCCTTTTTAGAAGATTTTTTTCCTTTGCAATTTTCCCCAGCCTCTCAGTTCTCGATGTGTTTAATTTTTAACCACTAGCAAATATTTAAAAATTGTTTTGAAAGGTACCTCCTTGTGGACTGATCATTTTGAACTCTGAAAAGACTATTTCTCAATTTTGCCTAGTTACTGCAGAAAAGGTATGAGAAGATCTCAACAAAAATGCAGCACTCTTTGCCCAACTTTCATACCTTTCCCTTCCTTTAAAACTTTCACATTGTAGCTAGTTCACATAGATACTTCTTTGGACCAGTTGCTGTGCACAAAAGAGACTGTCCCCGGCCTTGCCTATTTCACACCAGGACACTCAAATTTCAATGTCTGTTTGGTCAGTTGCTCAATTTCCTGGCAAGTAGATAAAAAAAGCATTGTGTGTTGTGCTTAGTTCTGGGGCTGCCCATTTCCTGGAAGAGTTTTAACTAAATCCATAAAAGAAAATCTAGTACATTATAATAGTACTGAAAAACCAACAAATAATAACCACACATACACATTCCTAAAATCTCAATATGTTTGAATGTTATTATTCTGACCTATGGAAACTTCAGGCTGTATTCCTAAGAACACTTTCTTGGGAGTAAACCCCACAGAATATCATAAGACTTACAGCGCAATACCAAACCGAGCCACTCTGGTCCAAGTGAATTGAAATGAATGGGCTTAGGCTGAAGTAACTTTCTTCAGGATCTCACTGTTACTTACAAGTGGGCATACTTAGGGATGCCAGCCTTCAGGAGGGACATGGATGGTGGACTCTATTCTATACCATCACATCTCTACTCTGCATCCTCCCCGGGGATTACCCCCAAATCTCCAGGAACTTCTCCAGTTGCAAGCTGGCTACCTCAGGTTGCTTCCATAATTTTCAACAGGGGAGTGTTGGGTATTATGTGGGCATTAAAGCCGCTGGGGTGGCACTATACCAACCTATCAAATAGTTGCAGCTGACAAAGATGCCACTAAAGTATGTATTTTAAAATGCACATATAAGTAGGCAATTTGGCCACCCTGTGAGGTAGGTGGGGCTGAGAGAGTTCCGAAAGAAAACCAGCATAGTGTACTGGTTAAGAGTTCTCTAATCCGGAGAGGCGAGTTTTGTTCCTCACTCCTCCACATAAGCGGTGGACTCTTACCTGAACTGGATTTGTTCAATCAAAAAAAAAAAAAGGAAAAGATCAGAACAAAACACTGGCAACAACAAGAACAATCTATCTGATCAAAAACTGCATGATTGGCACAAAGGAAAAAACGTGATTTTTCCGAAATTTTAAATCAACATATTTTAATATAGAAACAAATATGACACCAGTCCCCAACAGGATAGATAAGTGATTCAATACAAATGAATAATAACTAAATAATGTCATCTAATCAGCTAGCTCAAATAAATAAATACATAGATACATATTTTTTGAAGTTTATGAGATACAGTTAGAAGTCCAACAGGTAAATGCATGGTCTTGATATCCAACTGCACTTGTAGGGTAGTCTGTTATATCCTAAAACCATTAATTTTTTTTCCATGGAGGACTCAAGAATAAAACAACATAAACTGTTGTCAGAAGTCCAACAGGTGAGTATGTTCTTGTATTAGTAACCAACTCCCACAACATAATCTGTTTCTTCATAGTCACATGACACTGATAGGGAAGGACCAAAACCCGCAACTTCCAAAGTAGAAGTCATGAATCCAGCAGGTGAGTAGAATGCAATATGAATATCCAGTTCTAATCTCGAATCATCACCTTTTTTCTCTATAGATAAATCATACTAGAGGACAAAAGTGTCCTACAATTTTCAAGAACTACAGGTAAAGATCCAACAGTGCTTACCTAGCAAGGCAGAGATTCACCTCTTGTGTTGATCTCAACAGTGTGACATCGTGCTAGAGAGTTGTGTGAGACAAAGAAACATACTTTACTTTATAACTTCTGTCTATGTGACTTGTCTCACATGGTCAATGTCAGGGTTAGCTGACCAATAGCGTAATCAATGAACTGGCCATAAAACTCTGACCTCAGTATCTAATTAGCATGCAGATAGTCAACCCCTTCATGTTTGAATTGTGACAGACACTTGCAAATCCCAACAAATTCAAACCTCTTCTTATCATAAACCGGAAGAACATTTTTTATTCTTCTTCTGAAGGCTGAAGATCTGAAAACCAGCCAAAACGTCAGTTCCATATATATGGATGAGATAAGGACATCAAAGTAATCAGTGGAATTAGTGCTAGCCGCGGAAAGTGCTAGCCGCGAAAAATTAGTGCTAGCCATGTAGGAAAGAAGAGAAGCTCCAGCATGATAACAATTAGGCAAAAAGCTCATGAAGTGGAAACTGATGAAGGAGATGCTGAAAGTAGCTAGTTTCATTCTGCGGCTAGCACCCAGCAGGCTTCATGTGTAGAACCAGGGGAAAAAATCCAGTTCACCAGATAAGAGTCAGCTGCACATGTGGAAGGGTGCAGTGATAGGATCCAAAAATTTTAATAACAGGTTCCAATGGTGGTGGGATTCAAACAGTGGCGCCGCCGCACACACGCACCTCCAGTCCCTATAGGGTAGGGAGGTTGCTTTAGTAACCCCTTCTTGGCACTCAGAAAAAATTAGTAACCACTTCTAGAGAAGTGGTGAGAACTGGCTGGATCCCACCTCTGGAAGGGTGGGGAATCAAACCCAGTTCTCCAGATTAGACTCTACCACTCTAAACCACTATACCATGTGCTTCACTGCTATATATCATAAAGAAAACCCCTGGACTCTTCTAGAGTTTCCTGCCATGCAATAAATTATGTTAATGATAGTAAAAGTAAATTTGCATTACCAGTTCTGCCAAGAAACATCATAAAACAGTGTCCACATTTTTGCTGACTTTGGCTCATTTTTGGGGATTTTGCTGGGCAGAAAGGATACAACCTTCATCAACTTGACAAGCCTTAAATAGTAATGAAAATGAAAGGTGGCTAGCAGTCAACAATGTTAATTTACAGTTCACTTCCTTGTTCCTCAAACATCAGTGAAATGGAAATTGCTGAGAAATCAGCTGACTTGTCCTAAAGAAAACACAACCACACAATTTCAATTATTATGAAAGCAGACCAAGGTTGCAATATTGTGCATATAGTGTAGGAATCGGTTCTATGGAAGTAGATATAATTCAGGTCGCCCTTTAATTCTTATTAAGAACACACTTCCATGCCGAAATTTTGTAATCAGTGAAATGAACTATTGGAGGATCTACGTTCCTCATAAGGCCAAGCATTTTTGACACCCAGGCCTAGACAAATTACTCTGCTCCCCTGCCACTGTGGGGAAAGCAGTACCCCCCTTCCCTTCACAACCTAGGGAGATCTCTTGGCTCTTTCCCCACACTGGCAGCAGAATCCTCTCAATATGTAAAAATATGTGTGCGTGCTGCTGCTACTATTGCTGCTGAGTGATGCATTCAGTTTTCAACTTCCTATGTTTAATAATAACCCTTGGCTTCATCCTCCTCTTCTTTTTTTCTTCCCACATGGTCCACCAGATTTCCTCCCTGGTGGTGATGGTGATGAAGAGTGTGGGAGTGCCCTGCAGAAATAGCTGCTCCCTTCTTGGGGTTGTGTCCTTGGGTGCTTATCCTACCTAGCTCAAGGGTAAAAGGTCAGAAACTGAAGGTCTTGAGAGACCTTCCTGAAATTTCTGTTTTTGCAGAAGGTGGATCTTGTGGATTACAACATACCGACGTGAATCACTGAATTCTATAGTGAAGTTTGTAAAATTAAAGTTGAAGCATCATGCAATCCTCAAAAATCAGCACCTGATGGAGCTAATTCGTATCTTGACAACATAACAGCTGGATTTTAAATGAGTCACAGCAAAGATGGAAACTCTCAACATTTCTAGAAGAAGAAGAAGAGTTTGGATTTATATCCCCCCCCCTTTCTCTCCTGCAGGAGACTCAAAGGGACTTACAATCTCCTTGCCCTTCCCCCCTCACAACAAACACCCTATGAGGTAGGTGGGGATCAGAAGAACTGTGACTAGCCCAAGGTCACCTAGCTGGTGTGTGCTGGAGGGCACAGGCTAATCTGAATTCCCCAGATAAGCCTCCACAGCTCAGGTGGCAGAGCTGGGAATCAAACCCAGTTCTTCCAGATTAGATACACGAGCTCTTAACCTCCTACGCCACTGCTGCTCTAGTAGCAGTAACAATGACATCTTTTTTAGGATAAAGATGACACCAGATTTGATAATTCATCTGCCATTTCCTGGACCGTCTTTGTTCTAGAATGCTTCACTTGGGTCCTCCTAGTCCCTTGGGGACAAGATTAGGTAACCACCATGACCAGGTAACCACCTAAACGGAGGTAACCACCTAAACGGAGCATTAGGTAACCACCTAAATGGAGCATTCTGGAGCAAAGATGGTCCAGGAAATACCTGAAGAATGTCCAAATCTGGTGTCATCTTTATCCTGAAAAAGGTACAGTAACTATCTCTGATTCTTTTCTCTGTTTTGACCTGATATTTAGGGTCTTAGACAAAAACAAGTACCATTAGCAATATCTGTTTTTACTCCTCTTGCTGTTTTTGCAGTCTCATTTAATGTTAATGAACATTACCTAATAAATAATTATTATGTATATTTCTTAATATTTCTATAGTTTGTAACAAAATGGGCATGTAATGATAAAAAAGTGTGTGTAATATTTGTTCAAGTCTTGTGGTTCTCAAAAGTTTATTCTATGTGGCTCTTTCATTGAGGAAGTCTGGCCACCCTTGGGATATAGCAATATTTATTCCAAGTAAACTCTCAGACATTCCTGGAGAAAGTAATTTAACAATGCAATCCTGAAAAGTTACATCCTTCTAAATTCATTGAAGTTAGTAGGCCAGTGATGGCGAACCTTTTCGAGACCGAGTGCCCAAATTGCAACCCAAAACCCACTTATTTTTCGCAAAGTGCCAACATGGCAATTTAATTTGAATACTGAGGTTTCAGTTTAGAAAAAACGGTTGGCTCCGAGGTGTGCGTTACTCGGGAGTAAGCTTGATGGTAGTCGGTGGCTTTGCTTTGAAGCAACCGTGCAACGTTTCACATGAGTGAATCACGACCCTAGGAGGGTTTACTCAGAAGCAAGCCCCATTGCCAGCAACTGAGCTTACTTCCAGGTAAAGGATC
Source organism: Sphaerodactylus townsendi (assembly GCF_021028975.2). Lineage (NCBI taxonomy): Eukaryota > Metazoa > Chordata > Lepidosauria > Squamata > Sphaerodactylidae > Sphaerodactylus > Sphaerodactylus townsendi. Next base: position 61,540,039 of record NC_059434.1, read on the forward strand.
GCGCTTTAGTTCTTTGCATGAAAATCAGTGGGGTTTAACAGTGCTTAACAGCACTTAACACTGCTTCCCCAAAACTAGGTCTTAGGTTTAATGATAATAATCGAGTCCAGACCAGCCAAGATGTGTGTGTGGGGCACTCTGTTTGCGTGTGCCCACAGAGAGGGCTCTGAGTGCCACCTCTGGCACCTGTGCCATAGGTTCGCCATCACTGTAGTAGGCTCACATCAGCTTGCAGAAAAAGTAACTCTCATTAAACTGATACCTTCATCTTTCCTCCTCTCCAAAAGATTAATTTGTGGGGCTAGTTAAAGCTGTTTTTAGCCCTCTCCCTCTCTGTGCGTGTGTGCATGCAAAAAAATAATAATGCAGATTTCCAGAGGAAATGTCATAGACAGGTAGTACAAAACTGAACTGATGAAACAGAACCATTTCTGAATCAAAATTATTTATATATTTACTGTATTCATAAGTCTCCCTTCCTCACTGAGGCGTTAAACAAATTACCTAGTATAAATTGATAACAGTCCATTCAAAGAAACATCCAACAAACACAGTGTGAGCTGAGCAATGTACTACCACTAGGATTACTGAAATTTGAATGAACAAATCCACCCTATATGCGATAGGTTAATCATCTAAACAAAATTACTTCGTTAAGACTAAAGTTCCATAAATGAAATTTTTTAGCACCCAAAAGCAAGCTTGTCCATTATTTATACTTTTACTCTCTGAGCGGTGTACATGATGGGTTATCCTTATCCTACAAAGTGAGTTGCAAGAAGGGTGCCTGCCGGCTCAGCAGGTCATTTGAACTTAAGCCGTCCTAGAGTGATTCCACACTGCATATTTTTAATGAGTTGCAACTTGTTATAAATAGTAGTTCCCGAATCCACTTCTAGTTCGGCATTCTAAGCACTTAGCCACAAGAATATGCCTTATCCTGTTTATTGAACGGCGCCACCACAGAAACGCAGTACTAGAGCGGCATTCCCAATAATCGCCTAACGCACAGGCCAATCACAACTTCCGGATTAATACCGGAAGTTCAGCCTGCGCTCCAACATAGAGACAAGAACCCGTTACTGTATTGTCGAAGGCTTTGACGGCCGGATTCAACTGGTTCTGGTGGGTTTTCCGGGCTGTGTGGCCGTGGTCTGGTGGATCTTGTTCCTAACGTTTCGCCTGCATCTGGGACACAGTGTGCAACAGACTTCCCTCTGTGATACACCTCTGATGATGCCAGCCACAGATACAGGCGAAACGTGAGGAACAAGATCCACCAGACCACGGCCACACAGCCCGGAAAACCCACCACAACCCCATGGTGACTGTCAACTGGAACTTATCGCAAAGACTAAAAGCCGCATTTGAAATCTCGGTTAAGGGACAAATTCAATGGCCATAAAGGGCTATAATTGCGAGTCCTCTCTCGTCCAACCCAGGTCGATCTTCATGATCTTTAAAGCCTTCGTCCGACAGTGTCGTGAAATACGCCATGCATGTTTTACGGCAGGTTCCTCTCGGCCCAGTTCAGGATGGGGGAGTTTTCGGCGGTGCGCATGCGTGTGACAGAAAGACGGGCGCCGTTTGATGAGGTCATCAGGCGTTGTCGGTGCAGTCCCATTGGAAGTCCACGTGGGAAGGAGCAGAGGAGTGTGTTTTTGGTGAGCCCAGTTGTAGGGGTTTTGTAGGGAATGTCTCACGTACTTCGCTCTTCTTTGGCGTCTGGCCGGCGGCGGCTGATGGGCTAGGGCAAAAGAAAGTGTTGTGCTTATTCGCTCTGAAGAAACTCCCAGTCGGGTCCATGACACTTTCACCAACATAAGTGGGTCTAGGATTGCAATCCCGGGACATTTCTCTTGGAGTTGAGTGTGGTTTATTTCCGAGTTAAAAATGCAGTGCAGTTCTGTGTGTGCTTCACAAAAAGTAAGCATTTGTGTTGCTTGTTTTCAAGTTAGTGTGCACATGAGCGCTGCCCTTCCTGTTTTTGCAGCTCCTGGGTGAAGGTAGATCCCTCTAGAAATAAAATAGGCTGGTCAAATATTAGATGCACAAGATTTGGATCGTGGATGAGTCTGACAAGGCTATGTGCTTCCATGATATTTTGCCAATACACAATACTGTTGGTCTTCCTTACGATACCAAAATACTATTGGTCCATCTAACCCCCGTGGGTTTAGGACTGTTTTCATGCATTACCTTTAAAAGCATTTACAGTGCATAGTAGAAGCTTGTGATAAATCTGCAATTTACTTTTCAGTGTTAGATTAATATTCTGGGGATAGGTAATACCATGAGGCAGATAATGGGCAGGAGAAGCTGTTCATCTTCTTGCTTTCAAAAAACAAAAAAGGTGCCTGGTTTGAGCTTCTGTTCAAGCCTCTTGTACCCCCCCCCCCCACCTGATCTACTTTTGCTATTGTTAGACAGAGCTATGCTGTATAACTGAATGGAAAATATTATTTTTACTACTTTTTCATGGTGGTCTTTGTAAGTAGACTGTATTATTTATTTGGAAAATGTATATGCTGCTTGCCCAGGGATCTGCCCAAGGTGGCTTAGAAGTAATAAAACCTAACAACATAAGAATAATAAAAGCTGGGTTATTAAATCCAAGTGTTCAAAGACACCAAGAGGGTAAAATATGGAGCAGCTTAAATTGGATATTATACATTTCTTAGGCTAAAAACTGACTATATAATATGCTGTTTCAAAAACTCGGTAACCTGAACTAAAGCCAGGATAAACAGAAACATTTTGGCCTCTCACCTAAAAGATAATAATGTAGTCACAGAGGAGTCTCAGAGGGGAATGGTGAAGTGCCAGCACTAAAAAAGCTCTCTATTTGGTTTCTTGTTTACTACTCCAGCAGGCTGAGTACTGCCTTTACAAACTTTCCTCTCTCTAAGTAGTCAGAATATATACAGGAAATGGACTTGCAGCAAATGGGCTTGCAGCAAATGGACTTGCCTTTGGGTAGCATAAGTCAGAGGCCTGTGCCCAATGGAAATTAAGGTTGGCTTCGTCCCCGGAACCGCCCTAACCTGCCCCTAGCTGCATTAGTGTCCAGGTTTAGGCCAGTGGGGCTGAAGGCTGCTTCCAGGTTGGGCGCCACCAAGCTGTGTGGGTTATAAGGCACCTGCCTGCCTCCCTATTTGCCCCCTTCACTGTTGCATTTACCACTTGTGTCAGGGAGGCAGGAACCCTCAGTGGTGCAAGCCCGTGTCTACTCTACAAGTCCCTTCACCAGCCCCACTCTTCATAGGGATGGCCGGTTTGTACAAGCAAAAGCACAGATTACTGCACTTCCAGGAAATATTAAAACTCAAAGGAGATGTTATTTTCAGTGCTGCTAATATTTCCTTGGAAAAACTGAAAGGAAGAAAAAACCCTTTTTTAAAACCCTATGCATTTTGTGTGAATAAAATCTTGTATTTAAAAGCATTTCACTCACTGCAAAAAAAAAACACACACAAACCTCATAGGCAGTTTTTTCAGTGCTGTCTACAGTTTCTTAATTTTTCCATTTAAGAAAACCCCTTGGATTGTCCCAGCCTTTAATATCTCTCTGCTGCTTAATAGCTGTTTCACTCTTTGGTATATTGACTGTCATTAGTATATGGTGCAGTAGAAATGCCAGACAGTTGTTGGGAAGGATGGAAGAACTGTTAATTCTAATGAACACTTTCTGTATTGAACAGAAGAGATGTCATTTCGAGGAAGAGGTGGTGGTAATCGGGGCGGAGGCTTCAATCGGGGCGGTGGTGGCTTCAGAGGGGGCCGAGGTGGTGGAAGAGGTGGATTTGGCCGAGGAGGGGGCCGAGGAGGCTTCAACAGATATGATCAAGGACCCCCAGAAAGTGTTGTTAGTAAGTATTAGTTCTGGATGGATTTTTTAAACACGCTTACGTTTGGACTGAATGTGTGATATTAATATATTTTTTTAATTTACAGTTCTGGGAGAGTTTATGCACCCGTGTGAAGATGACATTGTTTGCAAATGTATAACTCAGGAAAACAAAGTACCTTATTTCAATGCACCAGTCTATTTAGAAAATAAAGAGCAGATTGGAAAAGTGGATGAAATATTTGGGCAACTCCGAGACTTTGTATCCTTTAATAGTATACTTTTGAATGTTTACAGAAGATACAGTTCCTCAAGATGTATTTTGCTGCATTTATATCTATATTCTGCATTTAAAAAAAAGAAGAAGAATCGTTAACTGTAAGATCAAAAATAGCATTGACTTCTGTAGACTTTAAAGCAGGGGTGGGGAACCTTTCTTCTGCCAAGGGCCATTTGGATATTTATAACATCATTCGTTATCAATTATCAATTTGGTCAAACATTTAATTAACTCCTAATGCGATGGCTAGCAACCTCTAGTATCCAAATAGAAGTCAAAGTTCTCCGTGTTAATTAGCCACAAACTGAGGAGGTGCTGCAGAGCCAGGGGCTTTGTATACTCTGCTTGGAGAAAGCGCCGGGGAAACCTTTGGAGATCTGCCACCACCACCCTCTTTGCACAAGGCATAGCTTGCATGGATGGGCATTCCCCGTTTGTTCAGATATCAATAAAGTCCTTGGGAAGCCCTCCTTATTATCTTCTTGACATGCCCAATTTTTGGTGGTGGAGCAATTTCAGGAGGGATAGGTGGTGGTGGATCAGTCCAAATGCTTTTGTGGGCCTTATACGGCCCGTGGGCTAGATATTCCCCACCCCTGCTTTATCTTAAGGGTTTCTTTTTCTGTTTTTACAAGCTGCAGGATAAGCTAGCTGGTGATTGGTATTTCATCCTAGCAGTCTGATGGATTGGAACTTTTCAGAGTCTGGGAGGATGCTGTGGTAATTCATTTATCCTTTGCTCAGCACATATGTACTTGATTGTAAAGTGGGGCATAGATTTTTTTTTAATGCTTTGCATTTCTAAACTTTATTTTTTTCTTGCCTCCTTATTTGGTGTCCCTTACTTGGACAATAAGACACTGTAGATGGGTTGAAGGGTATCTTGGATACATCTTGAATGTTAGTTATAAAATTCATTTGATTAAATACTGACTCTTGACCCTGGAGATATATATTCAGGGACCAATATCCAATATTTTCTGTCTTGTGGAAGTTGATCTGGTACCTGGACAGTTAAAGGATCAGAAAGATGCTTGTAGATACCAAGACCATCATATGGTGGGTGGCACAGTGTTCAGGAAAAGAAAAGGTGAACTGTGTAAGTTGAGGTGTTGACAATACTTTTAATTCTGATTATTACATTAGTTTGTATACCATAATTCCATGGTACCTCTAAATCTTTCTAAGATAATTCTATCTGACACAAACACATGCCTGTCAGTTACTGTCAGGATTGATAGATGGTACTACTTAGCATCAGAAATGGGGATGAGGCTGGATACTGCTAGCTCTTGTCCTGCAAGAGGGGGGACGACACTATCAGTCTTTATCTGATTCCCCTGCTCACTGCAGCCCCCTCCTGTATGACTTTTGCTCAGATCTCCCAGAAGTCCAAAGGGGCCTCTCATCCCTCTCGTATCAGCACAGAAGTCCAAAGGGGCCTCTCATCCCTCTCGTATCAGCACAGAAGTCCAAAGGGGCCTCTCGTTCCTCTCACATCAGCAGAAAAGTTGGTAGCAGCCAGGCCTAGGTGAAATATGGCTGACAGTTTCTATGTAGCTGATCCTCAGTGCAGCAACAGTTGAGTTTGATCAGGAGCACATAAGTGTACTTTTAACGGGCAGCTTCTTTTGAATACATGTTTTGTGCCCAAGTGTTAAAAGTAATGTTCTCTTTGAATTTCCGAAGCTCAGTTTTCTGACAGAACTTCTAGACAGTTCAGGATAGGAACGTTTTAATCTTATTGTCACTGGGGATTTTTCACTTAAACCCTTTGTAGACTTTCTGGGGACCTTCATGTTTATCGTGGTCTCTTGACTTCAGTCTAGCTCTTCCTCTCTTCGCTGAGGGGATTTGGTTTGAATGACTTCACAAAGAAATTGATTGGCTCCAGTTGGACTTGGAAAGTCTCTTAAGGATTAGGTGAGAACTATTTCCAACCTAGTGGAATATAATTACCAAACAAAAATCTGAGCTAAGTGGGTTCTGCAGCTTACTGTTTTCTTAGAGAGGGTTTCTCAAGTACCACTGTGTTTTCTTACACTAAATGCTTCTAAAGGGCACCTGTTCTCATGGTTTCAGTTTCAAGCTGTAAGAATTTGGGCTACTGTCTGAGAATACTAATCCTGCCTGAAATGTAAACTGGAAAAGGATTGTGAAGTACACATTCTTCTATAGAAACAGTAGGATTTTATAATATAAATGCCAAAAAAAAAATCCATGTGACTTACCAACTGCACAAATGAAACAACTGTTACTCTTTATTAAAGAGGTTATAAATATAATCCTTGCAATATAATCCTTAAATTTCTAACAGTATTTTTCAGTGAAATTGTCTGAAAACATGAAAGCGTCTTCCTTTAAAAAGTTACAGAAGGTGAGTTTCCCTTAATGAACATCACATGCAGCTTTCCCTGTTAGGAGTTTAGTAAGCAAACATATGTATGCGCTAGCTACATGTGTATCGCATTCAATACATTGCACTGTAACATGGTCTGCTTGAAATCGGGCTCAGACTGCATGCTCAAGAGGATTTGTAGCTGAATTTTCCAGTGTGCTGTTTACTCTTGGGTTGATTTGACCATGGCTTTGGAGCAGGGTAGAAAGGGTTAGATTCCAACCTCCCACAGCTCTCACAAACTGTTTCCTAGACAGAAATATGCTCCTACTCCCTATCCCGCATTCCCTCAGCCAGTATTAGTCTGGTTAGAGGGGAAAGACAGGTACAATGATGCTAGTCTTTTTAAATTTTCCCCATCCAGGATAAAGGGCTATTGAAAAGGAAAATATGGAGATGACTTGTCCTGAGGAACATTCATTCCACTCATTCCTCAATTATGAAAGGAGCGAGTTTAAGTTGTTTCATGTATGGCAATGTGAGAAAGAGGTGGGGTTGACAATGCTGCCTTTTTCCCCACCTGTAGTTCTTTATCGATCCAGCAAAATTGCTCCCTCTGCAGAGATTTTTGCCAAGGCCTCCTGGTGAGAAAGGACCTCCAAGAGGTGGAAGAGGAGGGCGTGGAGGCAGAGGTGGAGGCAGAGGTGGTGGTGGAAGAGGTGGAGGTAGGCTGCATTTTTTTTATTGCTGTGTGATCACATGAAGCAAGTGAGCTTTTTCTGGGTAGAACAGCCAGTTCTGAAAACAAGACGATTTTGGAGACGGCACATATTGTTCTGGGTAGTTTTCTCACCTGTTCGTTACCCATAAAATCTAAACTGTTTCCCTATTTACCTATCTGCAGGTGGTTTCCGGGGTGGCAGAGGTGGCGGTGGAGGGTTCAGAGGCGGCGGCGGAGGGTTCAGAGGTGGACGAGGCGGAGGTGGTGGCCGTGGATTTAGAGGTAAGGATATTTGTATAGATAGACATTCAAATTAATGATGCTAATTCCAAGAATAAATTGAGTAACATCAACACACACACACCTTTTTATGCCACTGTCACATTCATACAGACATTCAAAGCTGCATTCTGGTTTTTGATGTTGTAGAAGTGCAATCGTTTTTAAACTGAGTCCCAAGAAGCTAAACCTTCCTTTGGAAACTTATCAGAATGCTTCGATGGAAACATCAGTACCAAAGATAGCCTTCTTTAAAGTGCAGCTTGTCTGCTAGCTCTGATCTGCAGCCATAGGAGAGTATTTTGCACTTTGGCACGCACTGTGATTATGAAGAGCAGTGGTGAGATTCAGGGGCCCTGGTTGATGCATAAATGTGTATTTGAGAACATTTTCCAGAATCCTTATGGATATTTTGGCAAAGGAATCAGTAATCCTTAGCAGCTAGAGTGGTATAGAGAAGCTTCCGTTGGTAGTGGATGGTTTTAAGAATAGTAAGTAGAGCACCCAGCCCAATTCTTACAGTGTTTCAAAGTCCATAGTGCAAATAGGAATGAGACTTGCAGGTACTGCTTCACCCGTCTCTTTATAAGAAATTGTGTAGTCTTTTCAAGCATCAGGCACAAAGTTTAATTTGTGTTTTTTCTCTTTTAAATTAGGTCGAGGGCGTTAAATGAAGATTTGAAAAACAGATTCTGGAGTCGTCGCCAGGATAACAGAAGTGGATTTCTTGTAAAGTTGAATGCTGTAAAACAGGCTTTTCCAGCTTTTCAATAGACTAAAAGAAGGAAGCGTTATCTTACCTCTGGCTCATGGATAACTGTTAAGAAAGGTTATTGAAGAACTGCAGAGATCTTATAGTTCTGACCTTGAAATACATTTGGACTTCCATGTTTTTATCAAACATGTAATAAAATGTTATTTTTTTAAGAAATGAAAAAATCAATTTTTTTAACTGAAACATGTTCTTGAAGAGGGAAACTAAGTAAAATAGCTTGCAGGTGCAAAACGCCACGCACAATGTTTTGTACTCCCTGCATTTTCCCCATACTGTGTTTCATGAACCTGTGAAAAGTTTGTGTGTCAAACAATTTGAATGCAGTTTCACAATAATATTTATAACATTCCTAAATATTATTTTTGAATGATCTTTTTATATTAGTGTTGAACTCATTACATTATTAGGGGCGCATGAATATTTCTCCAATGTCTGATTCTCTCCCTCTCATATTGTAATGACACACATATGAACAATTTGCTGCTAAGGGGCATTTCCAGCTTGCACCAACCCTGTAAGAGTGTGGGCCTAGAAATCATGCTTTTCCTATGGGTCCCCAATAAACTTACCGGGTTGGATCCAGTGCAAAATGTCTGCTTCTGCTAGAATTCTCGAGCAAGTACAAATACAAGATAAACACTACATAGCTGCTTGTGCTGAGTCATACATTGTATCCCCACTTGCATTTCTTGTGCAACCAATTTCTGGCCACTGGTATAGTCTTGTGTGAGCAGAAATGCACTAAGTTTGTCTGTGTTTCCACTTGTGCGCCCAGCTCTATTTGCTAGGGTGCTGATCTTGGATCGGCCACATCCAAACAATATTTTTGAAGAAGAAGAGTATATATTTTATCCCAGGGCAGACCACAAAGACCAAATAATGACCCCTTTAAAAAGGCAGCATAAAAGGCAAGTTCTCTTGTATGACTGATGTCACTATAGACAAGCAATATACAAAGTCATAAAATATGGGAAAGCAAGTAATAGTTTTACTGGGGAAGAAATAGTTTTTGCTAGTTTTTGTAAATGAAACAGATGCACTTATGTGCAAAGAAAAGGAATACAGTACCTATATGGGGCTTGCAGATGGTCAAATAGCGATCAATTGCTACCACCGTAAGCAAACCAGTGCTCGCCATTCTAAAAAAAATATTTAAAGCAGCATAGATCTGAAATTTGAGAAGATAATATTATGATTATTTTTAAAGCCATTTGTGTTATTCTCGTTGTTTCTGAAGGTTCCGAATCCTGCTGCCTTTTACAAAGCAAGCGCCGCTGTCCTCCAGCTGTGTATTCTAAGATCAGTATGGTTACGGTATATTGCTACCATCATTGAGCTTATGATATAAACATTGCCAGGAATAAAGTTGCCAAGAAGAAGAAGAGTTTGGATTTATATCCCCCCTTTCTCTCCTGTAGGAGACTCAAAGGGGCTTACAATCTCCTTGCCCTTCCCCCCTCACAACAAACACTCTGTAAGGCAGGTGGGGCTGAGAGAGCTCAGAAGAACTGTGACTAGCCCAAGGTTATCCATCTGGCGTGTGCTGGAGTGCACAGGCTAATCTGAATTCCCCAGATAAGCCTGCACAGCTCAGGCAGCAGAGCGGGGAATCAAACCTGGTTCCTCCAGATTAGAGTATACCTGCTATTAACCACTACTCCACTGCTGCTTTTGCCACTGCACTACCCAGGTTGCAGATGATATATAACTGTTGGCAAGTTCATATATGCAAGCCCATACCCATGAGCAGTGTGTATATTTTTTTTACATAGCAATCTTGAGACAGCTCACAGAGCTTCTGATGACTGGCCATTTTAAGCAGCTCATTTGATTACAAAAATAGCTGTAAACTGCCTTGGCTTCAGTCCTGGGCACTCTGCTTGCAAGAGTGATTGAACTTTGTGGGACTTACTTTTGAGCTTCCGGTGAAAAATGGTTGCTGTGCTAACATTTCTATTCATAGTCATTCTTTTCTCCTTATCTGAGTATAAGAGGCTTGTATTAGTGAAGCAGCCCAAAAGCTAATGAAGATAGCATGCTAGATTTTTGAGTTGTTGATAACTCTGACAGGCTGAGAACTGTCCATGGGGGAAGGTAGGGGACCTAGGTTTGTGTAGATTTTCCTGAAGGATTCTCTTCTTACATTTTTGGCACTGCTGCAAGTGTAAGAGGTTTCTGCTTATCCTACTTATTGCTCGCTGCTTCTCCTTAAGATTTCACACTAAGATGTGAAGCTGGAAAACTTTCTGTGTGAGCATCATTGACAAGGTGACATTTGGAACAAAACGACATATAAAACTGAAGATCTGTGATCAACATCGGGGCCACCTTGTTGATACCTTGATGGAAGAAGGCTTCATTCTTTCTAACTTGATTTCTAGTACAAATCCCCCTGGCCTCAAAGGGGAAAATGGATAGATAGTGTATTAAGTATACCTGGAAAAATAGTATCTGCAGGTATGCAGCATTAAAGTTTTTTTGGGGAAAGGGGTTGTTTGTGTCCTTGACTCTTAATTTTTTACCTGTGTCTTTTAAAGGGGGGGGGGGTTGTTTGACAGCATATTGTGAGCATATTGACAGTTTTGAAAATCCTGACCAAAGCTAAAGTGCAATTGATTGTTGTGGGTTTTGCAGGCTGTGTGGCCATGGTCTGGTAGATCTTGTTCCTAACGTTTCTCCTGCATCTGTGGCTGGCATCTTCAGAGGTGTATCACAGAGAGAAATCTGTTATAACAGCCACAGATGCAGGCGAAACGTTAGGAACAAGATTCACCAGACCACGGCCACACAGCCCGCAAAACCCACCACAACCAGTTGAATCCGGCTGTGAAAGCCTTCGACAATACACTAAAGTCCAAACTTTGCCTCTTTTTTTGGTAACATTTCAGGGGCAAAAAAAGAACACTGGCAGTACAAACTTTGGGGACTCTGCACCTCTGCTAATCTCTTTAGTAATAATGCCATGACGCATAAAGATCTCGCTGAAAAATCCACATGGCTCTGTGCTGGTCTTTGTTGAGTTAACAAACCGTTGCCTTTCACAGGCTGGGAATGTAAACCCCTTTGCTCTTTAGCCAAATCCTGTTGGGAGCTTTTCCGTGCGGAAGGACTGCTCCAGGTTTGCAGAGGAAAGGAATTCATGCGAAAAGGCTTGCTGTGTTCTTTGAATGGCCTCTTGCAAACTTGATCTGGGGAGGGAATTCCCAACTTTCTTTTCCTTGCAATGTTTCTGAATGATTCTGCTGATGCTTCAGAAAAGGAACATGAACCTCATTCAGCTTTTACTCAGACTGAGCACAACATAGTTGCGGCTTATTTGATAACAGCAGGTATGAATGTTTGAATGGGATTTAGGAGTTGGATTAAGACATTTTCTTAATGTTGGTACTGTCCTTCCCTTGAAAAACTGTCAAAGTTTCTTTTGCTCTGTCTTTATAAGATTTAGAAAATACATATAAAGTTGCAAAATATAAAGCTATAAGCTCTAACAGCTATTGGTCGTGCATTTGGAAGATGAAATTATCACCAGGTATTCAGAGAGGCTTATAATGTTACCAGGTATTCAGAAAGGCTTATAAACATAACTTATTTCTTACTGTTCCAGTATAAGGGGCACAACACCATATGAATGGTTGGATTTGGTTTAGGCTTATCTTCTGAAATTGAGGTGGCTGAAGAAGGATTTTGATAGATGAACAAAGTTTTCCACCGTACTCTTACTGAAGTAGGTGGCCCTTAGAGTACCCAGGTTCCAGACCATTTAGGAATTTAAGCGCAACAATCCGCATTTTGAGATTTCCAGGTAACCAGTGTTGTTTCATTGTTAGAGGTATGTTCTTGAGAGTTCATTCCTCATGACAGTCTAGTTACTCCATTCTGACATTTCTGAACAGTCTTCAAAGGAGGCCCCTTGTAGAACACATTACAACAGTCGAGTTGAGGTATGACTAAAGCCTCAGATAATTGGGTTTACACCTGCAGATGCACATATACACCCCTCCAAAAGCTGGGCAAAGTTGCTATATGTGAGGTTCCACCTATTAGTATGCCTAGGTTGTGAATTTACTCCTTCCAGAGGACTATTAATCTTCCCCAGAACTAGCTGCCCTATTTTGTGTAGGAGGGGACCACCTGTTGGATACCTGCTTATAATTTGAAAAATGAGATCCAACAATGTGAAAAATTGAGCTTTTTTGCTAAATTTGCTTTAGTATTGTGCTGGGTATAAGAGCTTTCTCATGAAACTGCACAGCAGGACCTCCTTGTTGACGTAGACATGCGTTAATGAGGTGTTTTCATTCGAATAGCCCAAGCATTAACATGGGCCCATGATACCATTCTTTCAGTATTTTCAGCTGGCGAGGTGTAACATTTTGTTGACTTCCACAGCTGTTAAGTGGGGTTTGATGATCTGGTGAGTAAGCCATTTGATTCTATTCATGGAGGTTGTACGTTCAAGTGATGTTTGGCATCATGGTGGGTAGACCCTGGTCTCCCAGGTACAAACAGAGCCATGTTGTTTATTGATGGGAGAAGCCAAAGAAGCTGGGGCTGAGGCACTTGTATACATTAATCCAGGGCTATGAGTGGTCTGTATCCACAAATTAGCCATGTAAACCTAGATTCTAGAAGAAATTATATCCTGAGTAAGATGGTATCATTTGGTGCTCAGAGCAAACATCTAGCCTTCATATTTGTAGGGAGCAAAGAAATACAGAGAAATGAATGTGACACAGAGGCAGGTGATGGGAAACCACCTCTGTCTTTCCTTGAAAACCCTGTAAGATTGCCACATCGGCCCCTTCCGCACACGCAAAATAATGCGTTTTCAAACCACTTCCTCAACTGTTTGCAAGTGGATTTTGCTATTCCGCACAGCTTCAAAGAGAACTGAAAGCAGTTTGAAAGTGCATTATTCTGCATGTGCAGAATGAGCCATTGTGACAGTACTTTCCACCACCATTTTTGAACGTACAGGCTGAGGAAGTATTATAAGAGAATAACAGTTAAGCCCTGAACACTGATGTACTTACAGTGCCAATGCAACGCTCCCCAGCATAACTCCAAGGAAGGTTTCTGGGCATGATCCAAAGACAGGTGAATAGACAGAGCCCGTGCCATAAAAAGTTTTAAAAATCCAATTGAGCACTTGAATTAGTGGAACTAATGGGTGAACCACAGAACATTCTAATGATATGGCTCTTTATATGGCTGTTGTGTTCCAAACTAGGTGCTGTTTCTGAATACTTTCCAAAGTACATAGGAGCTTTGATTTGGTAGTACCATGCAGGTTTCATAAGAAGATGGTCTAGCCTTCAATCTCTAGCAATGCCTGTAAAAAGATCTCTCGCAAAGTGAGACCATGAGATGCTGATACCAATCAAATAAAATATTGAGCAAGGTGGAATCAACACACCGTAGCTTCTTTTATTCAAGGCTCCAGCTTATTACAGTAATCAGCTTTTAGTGTAATTATTGCATGATCAGCTGTAAGTGCCCAGAATCTTTGTACCTGCTTCTTCTCTCAGGACTTTCACATTTTTCAGAGTTTGACATGTTGAGAAAAATCTGGGTCTGGAACATCTGTCCGTCTGCAAAACCAAAGGCTATTATAGAAGATATGTACATATGCCAGCAAGATCAACATCAGTATAAAACCAAGACAATTGTGTGTGTATGTGGTTTAACTCATAATTATACATGAAGGTTTTTTAAAATGAAAAGAATGGCCTTTGTTAGCCTTTGTGATGTGATGTTTAGCATATGGGCTAGGCTTGGAAATAATAAATTTCAAGTTTACATGTGCCATGAAATTTCAAGGATAGCCCTAGGCCAGTGATGGTGAACCTTTTCGAGACTGAGTGCCCAAATTGCAACCCAAAACCCACTTATTTATCGCAAAGTGCCAACACGACGATTTAACCTGAATACTGAGGTTTGAGTTTAGAAAAAACAGTTGGCTCCGAGGCACATGTTATTTGGGAGTAAGCTTGGTGAAACAATTGTTCAACGCTTCAAATGTGTGAATCACTCTAGGAGGGTTTACTTAGAAGCAAACCCCATTGCCAGCAAGCAAGCTTACTCCCAGGTAAAGGATCATGCCCAGGCCAGCCTAGGTGTGTGTGTGGGGGTGATTTTCTGCTCCCCCCCACATGATGAACTCTGTGCATACGTGCCCACAGAAAGGACTCTGAGTGCCACCTCTGGCACCCGTGCCATAGGTTCGCCACTGCTGCCCTAGGCCAGTCAGCCTTTTTCAGTGTAACCTACCTCACAGGGTGGTTGTGAGGATGAAATGAAATGACAACTGAGCTGTTTAGAACAATTAAATGTGTACATAAACTATTGGCTTGATCTGTGTGAGAGAAATCAGTCCAGATTGATCTAGCGATATTTTCTGAGTACAAAAGAAAAACCAGTATTAAATGTTCCCCTGCCCTTTTCTGTCTCTTGCCAGGAGTCATAAGCCTTCTCAGCAACATTGTCGTACTGGGCATCTTTGTTAAATACAGGGAACTTCGGACAGCCACCAATGCCATTATTATCAACCTGGCTTTTACTGACATCGGAGTGAGCGGGATTGGTTATCCCATGTCAGCAGCTTCAGACCTGCATGGGGGCTGGAAATTCGGCTATGCCGGCTGCCAGGTACTTCCTCACGGGGTTGCCATGAGAATAAAATGATGGAGGGGAAAACTTTATATACCATTCAGCTCCTTAAAAGAGTTGGGAGAGAAAAATGTGAACAATTCTAGGAGGTACCCATTAACTTCTTGAATAATTGGTTAATGTAACTGTTAGCAGTGGGACCCTACTAGTAACACGATGTAAAATTGCACTGACCTGTGATTAACCCTTTTGCTTCTCACTGGAAACAGAATGCTCTGAAGTTACAATTCTTAATTATCTGTGGGTCAACGTTACTGTAGCGCATAAGGATAACACACTTTTTTTTGGTCTGCATTTAGGTATGCTGATTTCAGCACACTTGACTGCAGCAAGGCACACAGTGGACTAAGGATATATAGTATTGGGGGATCTCAAATTTTGTAATATGGAGTTCCATGAACCAGCAGTTCAAGAAGCTGGCACCTAAACAGGAAATGAGCCCTCAGTAGATTGATGCACAGAGCTAACTTACCACTAGATGGCTCTCTAGGGTAGTATTCAAACTGCAGGAAAATACAAAAAAGGGTTTTTTGCTTCAGCATTGCCTTGTATTTCCACCTGTGAGGGTTATTAAGGATGAAATATGACCAGAGACCTCTATGCTGCCAGACAAGAGGTTAGACCAGAGTCTGCAGATAACAGCATTTGTGAGTGAATGACAAGGAGTTAGGGCTGCATGAAGAGTATAGACTAGAGTAAGAGGTCATCCAGATGACTGAATAATACAGCTATGGGATATAGCAGAAAGGGAGCGACTGATGGCAAAGCAGGGCCTGGGACATAGATGATAAAGGAGATAAAGAAGGCAAAGGAAGTCTAGGCAGGGAGTTCTGCTTTGCTCCAGAACTTTTGGATCTAACTGATGTGAGAGAACATTTTGCTTAGGATAGCAAAAGAAGCCCTCTAATCATGAATATAAATGGCTTCTTGGCAACTTTATTCCTGGCAATGTTTATCTCTTAAGCTCAATGATGGTAGCAATATAACCATACTGATCTTAGAATACACAGCTGGAGGACAGCGGTGCTTGCTTTGTAAAAGGCAGCAAGATTCGAAACCTTCAGAAACAACGAGAATAACACAAATGGCTTTAAAAATAATCATAATATTATCTTCTCAAATTTCAGATCTATGCTGCTTTAAATATTTTTTTTGGAATGGCGAGCATTGGTTTGCTTACTGTGGTAGCAATTGATCGCTATTTGACCATCTGCAAGCCCCATATAGGTACTGTATTCCTTTTCTTTGCACCTAAGTGCATCTGTTTCATTTACAAAAACTAGCAAAGATTTAGATTATTTCTTCCCCAGTAAAACTATTACTTGCTTTCCCATATTTTATGACTTTGTATATTGCTTGTCTATAGTGACATCAGTCATACAAGAGAACTTGCCTTTTATGCTGCCTTTTTAAAGGGATCATTATTTGGTCTTTGTGGTCTGCCCTGGGATAAAATATATAGCAGAACTTGTTACTATTTGTGGTTGTCCCCAAACAGAATGAACAGTCATATTGTTATTGGGATGGGAAGAGGTGGGTAAGTATTCACATTTCACTGCATACAGTTCATTAATAAAGTTTGTTTTTCCGGGCAATTCTGCACATGTGTCTCCCCCCCCGCCCTTTTTTTAGGTTGCTTTAAAAGTGATACCTTCAAAACTACAATGTCCCATGTCATAACTTCAAAGATATCTCATCTAAAACCAAAAAAGGAGAAAATGACACATCCATGGGATCACCAGGAAAAACTATATTAATGAACTAGTTGTTGTGGGTTTTCCGGATTATGTGGCCGTGGTCTGGTAAATCTTGTTCCTAACGTTTCGCCTGCATTATTCTGCATGTGCGGAAGGGGCCTGCAATGGCATTTCTGGGTTTGCATCAGAAATGAGGTTGTGCCATAGCTGCAAAACCTATTTTGCATTTCCCCCCTTTAACACTCCACTGGCCACCCTACGTCTACAAAAAAGCAGCCAATCTATAAGGGCTCACAACTCACCAGAGGGTTCCCATTCACGAGTTGAAGAACACAGACTTATGTAAGATAACCATGTTAATTTACTCCCCGCTTTAGTCAAGTATTGAAGCTTTAAATGTTGACTAAACTGAATTATAAAAGTTACACATGAATAAATGGAGGTAACACTGTGTATTTGACAATAGGTAGAAGCCTCTCTGCTCGTAGCTACACAGTCCTGATTCTTGCTGCCTGGATTAATGCAGTTTTTTGGGCCTCCATGCCTGTGGTGGGCTGGGCAAGCTATGCCCCCGATCCAACTGGAGCCACCTGTACTGTAAACTGGAGAAAAAATGACAGGTATGTTTTGAGACATGGGATATTGTCTCTGTATGCATCACTTCATACTTCTTGTAGTGTGCCTTATAGGGGAACACCACATTTGTCAGGGAGGAGGGGGAGGAAATAGATGGGGGAAGCAAATAGAAGATACCTCTGTCCTCTATCTTCTCCTCAAAAATGCATGAGCCAGATTCTCATTCAAAGGATACTGTGATTTTTTTTGGTCTTTTCTGAATGATGCTGTTTTACGCCTTCTGCGGAATGATAGGAGCTTGGCCTCCTAAAGCTGGCCATTACACCAGGGAATCACAACAGAAAATTATCAAGTATGGGCACCTGACAATGTTACCCAGCTGCAAGGTGGGATCTTCAGAAGGCTTTATGCAGATGGTTGCAGCTGTTACAGTGTGCCAATGTGGTGCCACTGGGCACACAATTCAGATACATACATCGGCCCCATGTGGTAGAGGTCCCCTAAATGGAACTGCTGGACCACTCAATTAATCCCTGGATATGACCTCATATGGGTTGCATGCCCTATGGCAGCCCAACGGAACCTAATTTGTGTCTGAACTACGCCTTTTAAAATGCTAGTGGTGTTGTGGGTTGCGATATCAAAAGGTCAAAATTCTGTCAGAACATCTTATATGTTAATTTTAAACTTACGATAAAGTGAAATTGGATAATATTTCCCAGTTACTTCCATCTTGTTTGTGTTTTTAAACTTTCAGATCCTTTGTTTCCTACACAATGTCAGTAGTTGCTGTAAATTTTGTCATCCCCTTGTCGGTCATGTTTTACTGTTACTACAATGTTTCACAAATCATGAAGCGGTATGCCAGAAGCAATTGTCTAGAAAGCATCAACACAGACTGGTCTGATCAAGCTGATGTAACCAAGGTATGGTTGTTTGGACAGTTCCTTTTCAGAGATGTGACTGGGGTATGTATGGCATTCCTGCATGGATATACCTGTATAGAGCCTCATAGAAATGGTCCATGACTCACCTCAGTCTTCCTCTGAGAATTCTTCTTGTCACCCCAACTTTCCTCTCTTTTGTATTTCTGACAGGTTTTATAAGCCCTTAGGTCCTGCAGTGTGATGTTTCTATGAGCTGTACCATTCCCAGCTGACTGAATAGAAACATTATGGTGGAAGACAGACTTTTTCTATCCTGGGTTCTGAAGCCTGCCACTGACCCCAGAGTACCTGGGAAATGATCCCAAGAAAATAGACTTCCCCCCCCCCCCTCAACCAAACTGTTTTTTATATCAAATACGGCTTTTTTTGGGTTGGATTTATGAATCATTGCAATGCAAATCAACAAATGTGGTGTATTTGTTATGTTTTGTCAGCATGCAAGTCATTTATAAAAATTTTGAAAAGCTGTTGAAGAGGAAAAAAATAAATTTAATAAGGCCTGCTCAAGCACAGATGATGATGAGTATCTGGAACTGCTGGACTTCTGAAACCCATGCTAGAATTTAATAATGTGAATAATCCCAATCTCTTTTTTAAAGTTCTATGCATAGACTCCAATAGTTAAATACTTCTCTATCCCAAATCCTAAAAAATCCCATTTCTTAATAAGTGCCATTAAAATTAATGCCTATTTAAGAGCAAAAAAGAGGAATTAAAAATAAGAAAGATTAGGATAAGAGGAGTAAGGAGCTGATTTCATAAATATATATGTTTTAACAGAAATACAAATATCAGTGACATGATAACAAACTCATTTTTCTCTTCTACAGATGTCTGTTGTCATGATTTTAATGTTTCTGCTGGCTTGGTCTCCATATTCTATTGTGTGTTTATGGGCATCCTTTGGAGATCCAAAGAAAATTTCTCCAGCCATGGCGATCATAGCACCGCTCTTTGCCAAGTCATCCACATTTTATAATCCCTGTATTTATGTCATTGCAAACAAAAAGTAAGTGGTTCCTTTGGCTGAATAGGAAACCATGATAGACGGTGGAAATCCTTCCCTACAACCACAATTTAAGTGTTTGTTGATTCTTGGTAGTGTAGCCAACTCTTGGTTTGGATATTCCTAGAGATTTGGGGAACATCCTGAAGTGGGTGAAGTTTGGGGAGGGGAAGGAACTGAGCAGGGAAGTGATGTCATAGAGTCCACCTTCCAAAACTGCCATTTTCTCCAGGGAAGCTGATATCTATAGTCTGGAGATCAGCTGCAATTCTGGGAGATCTTCAGGCCCCACCTAGAGGTTGGTAATCCTGATTCTTGGCATTTCCACAAATTGGGTGAGTGAGTAACAATGTGGCAAATGAAGGTCATTGTAGGTAAATATATGGGGATGCCTGCTGCAACAACCTCCCCCCCCCCTCCCCCCAATAACTTCAAGCACATGCTAACAGGGTTTGAACTTTCTGAGACCTTTGGGCTCATAGTGGATAGCACAATGCAAATTTCAACCTGTTGTGCCACAGCAGTGAAAAAGGCAAATTCTATATTGGGAATTATTAATAGAAAATACATCTCAATCTTGAAGACTTATAACTGGAGAAACTGGTGATGGAGCCTAGGACCATCTGTATGCCAAGCGGATGCTCTCTCACTAAACTATGGCCCCTTCCTTCAACATCTGAATGGATTTCCATTGTCCAACACTAAAAACATTTCTCCTTGCTGCAGGTTTTCGAAGGGCCATCCTTGCTATGGTTCGATGTCAGACGCAACCAGAGACAGCCGCTGCCAACGCTTTACCAATGAGCGTGTCTCAAAGCACAATCGCATAAGGAAGCAGCTGGAAAACACTCCCACCGCCTTTACTCGCTCATATCATTTGCAAATTGATTCCCTGGAAAGAAAAGAGGGACCTATTTCACAAACAGATTTGCTTCCTATCAAATGAATAGACTTCACAGATGATCAGATTGCAATATGCAGCTGTGTTATATGGAGTCAGACTATTCGTGCATCATGTTTGGGGTTATCACCACACTGACTCTTTAGCAGATGGGTGACCAAGCATCCCTATCTCTTGCCATATCAGAAGCAGGAAATGTTGTTGATGTTGCACTGACTGCTACTAATAGTAGTATTATACTAACAAAGGCTCATTCTGCACAGCACATTTATAACGAATTGCAATAATTAAAAATGAATTTGTTTTCCAGTTATAAAAAAGGGAAAACGAGTTCATTTATAACAATTGCAAGTTGTTATAAATATGCTGAGTAGAATGAGCCAAAGAGATCTTTTTGCTTGCTCCTTTGTGAAACTGCTTAGAATTAAGTCATTTGAAGCCATTTCTACTGCTAGGATCAATCTGCTAGGATGCCCTTTCTAATCTTTAAATGGCTTAAAAGGTTTTGACAAATCTATGGATGATAGGTTTATCAATGACTAGTGACCATTAAGGCGAGATGGAACCTCCATATTAGAGTGTAGTATTTGTTTGAATATCAATTGCTGTGGGCAGTGGTGGGATTCAGCAGGTCCGCACCTCTTTGGCAGAACCGGTTGTTAAATGATTTGAATCCCACCACTGGCTGTGGGGCAACGACAAGGGAAGGTTTAGCCTCTGTGCTTGTAGGCCTTCTGCTTGGCTACTGTAGGAAACAGGATGCTGACCTAGATGGAAATTTGGTCTGATTCAGCAGGGCTGCTGTAATATTCTTAGCATCTAAAATAAAACAAAATCTGGATTGTTTTTGTTTTGTTCTTTTCCATAGTTATTAATACTGAATAGATTTTGGACATGTCAGGTGAAAGAAATTATGATCAAGGTTGGGAGGAAAGAAAAATGAAGCAAGCATGTAAACTACACTACAGCAAATAATATAATTTCTTTGGTTGTTCATGTCTCATTTCTCTGAAGGCAGTCAAATAGTGGCACTGATTATACTTTCTGTTACTGGATCTTGTTGGTTTCATTGCTACTAAACATAATGATCTCCATTGAAAACAATGCTCAGAAATTATGTAACTATAGCTGATAGGTAGTCTGTGGTGAAAAGCAAATGTCTGATTGTTTTGGAAGAGGAGCGAAGGATAAACTGTTTAAGTTTCCGACCAATCAGAGGCAACTTTTCAAGATTATTGTGCTCGATTGCCTATGGGGACCATCTGCTGCTAATTTTCAGTACACTTCATTAAAGCTTAGTTCTGTTTTCAAAAATTATGTCCTATCTGTATATTCATGTTACATTTATTCAGCCATTACTTTGAAATAAATAAGATTTTTTAAAAAATTACGCATGTGCAGATCACGGAAAATATTTTGTATCTGGGCCGTTGAACTGTCTGCAGCTACATATATGTGATTTTGCATTGTATAGTTATTCAACCTATAGAACAGATGTTTCAATGATAAAATGGATGCTGCTGTCATTATTTTAACCTGTGGCATGCTCTAGTTCTAAAGTACTTTTTATTTTCAGTATTTAATTTGCTGTTAAAGGAATCCTGCTTCAAAAAGATGCCATTTAAAGGGAAAATGTTCCACCTTGGATATAGTGTAGAAGAAGCTGTGTCATCTGATCCATTGCAGTATACATTTGAAGGTTAAGTAACTGTAGATCTCGGCTAATCCAGTGTAATCTGCTCTTACTGAATGGCTCTCTGCATTCACCACCATAGCACACACTGAGAGTGTTTAGGAATAAAAAAATTTAGAGTTCTGGAAATATCCACTGTGTTGAAAGGAAGACATGTATCTGGTCGCTGCTGCCTGTCTCATGCTGAGCTTTTGGGAAGAAGTGGACAGCTTCTGTCCGTCTCAATGCACTTGCATTTATCATGGCAGAAGCGACGGCACCGGAACAAGGTAGGTTGCTTTTCATGGCAAATGTCCGACAAGTCAGTTATCTAACGGACCAGATTTAGAATAGCAAACTCTGAAGGGCAAATTATGACACTTCATTTAATTAACAAATTGTTACTGCATCGATATGTCAGGAAAAGGATTTGTATTTTTGCCACAACTTTCTCGAGAATGACTTGCATGGACCAGAGTAGGTTGCCATGAAATCTGAATTGACCGTATGCAGCACTCAGAGGTCTGAAATGACAGAGGAAAGGAATGGGCCTGCAGCCCATGCCTTTGAGAAATGCCGGTACTTTGATGCTTAGTATCCATCAGCTGATGATGGTGAATTGTTGTCACTGCACATTTTTGTAGTGCAATTCAACTATCCAGCAAAGGGGAGCATTCAACTGAGTCCTAGCTGCTGTACAGCATAGGAGGCATTGCTGGAGCTCAGCACCACTCGGCACAATTCTGAGGAGAAAATAAAAGGTGCCAAAAGACCCTCACTATCTAGCTATTTTTTGACATTTTTTTTCTGGCCAGTCATTCATTAGAGAAGCACCATTGGACAAGGGGGAAATGATCTATTCCAAACGCTGTGGAAACAGTTGGGTTCACTAACTTTGCTGTTTCTCCCTTGGGAACACATATGTGGCGAGAGGAAGAGTGACGTAGCATGCAGTCCCCTGCAGTCAATACATAAAAAGGCACATTACCCTTCAAATTATTCTTCAGTTTCTGAATCAGGGTCAATTTTTCTAAACTAGTGCCAAGTAAATTTGGGGAAGGGTTGTGGTGGCTTTTGTGTTTCACTAACAGCTGGCTGCAATTGTGATATGGACAGTTTGCAAAGCCAATTTCAGTTGTTGGTTTTCCCTCACTGGAGTCCGGTCGAGGACTTCATACCTTGAAGCAGTTGTATCTATAAGGCTGCTGATGTAGTTTTTTATTGCACATTTTTGTTACTTTCAGTTGATTGTACCCAGTTTGTGATTGAAAGGATGCAGGAGTGTAGTTGAGGTTAGAAAAACAACATATCAGATTTCCCCATCTGTCAAAAAGAATGCTTTTTAAATTCACAGTTCAACCCTTGAAGTAAAACTTCCTTGATTCCCCAGCTTCGAGGAAAATAATGAGAACGCTGCTATTTCCAGAGCATGTGAAAATCATTACTTTAGGACTGTGTTACATTCCCCCTGCTCTAAAGCCAGCTCTAAAGAATTATGAAAGTTTTGGCTTTATGACTCGATCATTTTTGCACGCTGTGTCTCATCTTTCCGAAAGCATTGGCTGGAAACAATAAAATGTGGCTTCCAGGCAAAACAGAAGTTTGGAAATCTTCCCTCCAGAAAAATGCTTGTAAATGCATATGTTGTTGTTCCTGAGGTATATCCTTAAAGTATGTATTTACACAGTCAGAGTTTTTACAGTGGCTCTTGTGTTTGCACAGGTTCCATTTTCACTATTTCTTGAAATAATCCTATGGTGACCTCATTAGGATTTCTCTGGAGCAAGTGAGTTGAGACTCATGTAATTAGACTTTGTACACCGAACCCCGGCACATGTGCAGCTTCCATAGAAAGCTACCATAGCTCCTACCCTTAGAGACCTATGTGGGAGGCGTACGTCATAATCCTCAACAATATGTTTAGAAGATACAGTTTAGCTGTGGCTTAAATGTATGCTTTATTCCACTAGCAATATTGGATGCCCTAAAGATGTGGCATGCAGAGAAACGTTTGTATCAAAATTGGATTAAACTGAGCTGCCTGCTGCCGGTGCTGCTGCATTCCATACTGGAACAGCAATCTCAGGCCAGAGTAAAAAAGAAGAATACCAAGCAGGGCTGTGAGTCATGTGGAATGGCTTGCTCAATTATTTATATCTGTCTTCCCTCCAAGGAATGTAGGATAGTATGCACGTTTCTGCTACTTGGTCCTCATAATTCCTAGCCTGGCTCTATCCACTATACCACAGTGGCTCTCTAAGTGCTTTTCCCTATACCTAGTCTCTGTTTTTAGCAGGACAGTCATGCTACTCTTTTACTGGAAGACAAAAAAGGGGGCCTTGCTGGCACCAGAAAAGCAGCCTCTGCTTGTGACATTTGGTAGGTTGAATTTACACAGACAGTGTAAGAACATTTCTTATTTATACATTTGTAGCCTGCCTTTCTCACTGAGTCTCAAGGTGGATTACACAGAGTCAATGCAATTAACAAGATGGAACATTCAATAAACAATTAATTAGGATTAAGGTTGCCAGACCCCTGGCAGGAATCCCCCAATTTGAGCCCCCTCCCTCAACATCATATAGCTGGTTGGTTCGGGTCTTACTAGAATTAAAATGAGACCCTGACAGTGTGATGACATCACTTCTGGAAGTGTTGCCATAACATTGGCTATGTCAGAGGAGACACTGTTGTTTGGACAAACCTCAATGATAAAAACAGCCTCTACTACAGAATGTTTGCCCAAATATTAGAGTGTCTCCCTTAGCATTGCTGATGTGACAATGTCACTTCTGGAAGTGATGTCAGCGCTGGATTCCCTCAGCATCTGTTAAGTCTCTCCCATCCTCCACATGTTGCCTGAACCTGGCAACCCGAATTAAGATTTGAGTTGTAGAACCAACCAGAAGTCTAAAAAACAAAACTGAAGCAAAGCATAATGACATGTTAAATGATGCAAAATTACATAGTAAAATCAGCTCACAGCAAACTATGCAGAGTTGTATAGAGCACAGTCCCTAATCATTTATCCAGGTAACTTTGTGAAGCATTTTGTATTCCTCCTTCCCCCCTGACTTAAAAAAAACATTGTTTGGTCATGGTAAGGGATTTTGCACCGGGCTACATTTTCCCTAGATACGCCTCTGCTGGTAAAATTGGGCTATACCATACTACCTTCCCCACCATTCAGAGGTTTACTACCTCTGACTGTGGAGGTTCCTTTTACTCACTATAGTTAGGAGTCACTGATAGACCTGCTTTCCATGAATCTAACTAATCCCCTCTTAAAGCCATCTATGCTTGTAGCTATCATTATATTTTTTGGCAGTGAATCACACATTTTAATCACCTGTTGGGTAAAGAAGTGTTTCCTTTCGCTCATCCTGAATCTATTGCCCACTGATTTTGTCGGGTGCTTCTGATTTCTGGCATTTTGAGAGAGGGAGAAAAACTCCTTCTGTTTGCTTTCTCCACCCCCCCCCCCATCCCCCTCTTAACTGTCTTTTTCTAAACTAAAAACTCCCAGATTCTTCAGCCTTTTCTCATGAACCCCTAATCTCGATCGCCCTCTTCTGTACTTTTTCCAGCAGTGGGAAAAGACTCTGTAAGTGCTGGCAGGCAGGGCTGGAGCAAGGGGGAACTGCGTCTGGGGCACGCGTGTGCCTAGCCCCTGCCCCGGGGTGCACCCGGTACATCACTCACCCTTATCCCCTTGGCGCTACGCCACTGCTGGCAGGTAAGTGGCAGGAAGTTGGATTTCCTAGCTCTTTGATTCTATAACAATGAAAACTGATTCCATATCCACTACATTACAATGAAGAGGGCATCTGAATTCTATTGCTTAGACAAGCATTTGCTCACTCTGTATTTCACTGTGTAATTATGAAAAAAGTTTATTTTTCTCATTATGTACATCCCTTCAAACTGTCAACTTTCTTTTTGGAAAGCTAGTCGTAGTGAGGCAAGTTATTCTTGTAATCTACCTGGCCAGTGACATCACCATGTTTAGTTTTAGAGTCCTCCTTTCATGAAAACATCTTTCCTGATTCAGTGTCATTAATCCGAGGCACGGCTAGCACTGTTCCTTAAATGCGCAAAGCCACTGTGTGGCTGAGGAACCACAACAATCCAACAAACGTTTCGAAGTTTTTATGTAGGGGAGCTACATATGTAGTTGTAAACTGTTTACAGCATATGATACAGATCTTCCTGAGGCTGAAGACAAATCTTTTTAAATTGGCTTCTCTCCTCAGCAGTGGCAACTGTTATGAATGGCAATGTGCTACCAAGCATGGTTTCCTCTCTTGCAGGTACATTACTTGTTGGGATCACGATTCCAAGTCTTTACTACCAGTTTGTTGAACATTATAGTCCCAATCTTCTAAATTCTAAAGCAGGGGTAGGGAATGTCCAACCTGTGGGACGTATAAGGCCCATGAAATCATTTGGTCTGGCCCATTTCCACGCATCCCTCCCACACTCAAAAATTGGGTACATCAAGAAGACAATGAGGAGGAGGAAGAGTTAGGGGTGGGGTTTACCCTATGTCTTAGTCCCAGCCTGCCACCATCTTGTTTCACCACCACTTCGTGCTCACTCCATCTGTCACAACCCGCCCCCCTCGTTTTTGCCAGAAACGCGCTGCGAGACCTGCTTTGGGGGCTGAGGCTGCCAAAGCACGGCAAGAGCCATGGATGCTAATTCCGCCAGATGAAGGTGTGAAAGCAAGGGGAGGGGTAATGAGGAGGAGCAGTGGTTGAGCTCTTCCATTCCCCTTCCCCTTCTGATGCTGCCATTTGCCCTCTCTGGCTTGCTGCTGGTTGGAATTGGGTCTTGCCAAGTGTTTTAATTGGCAGGCAGTGGGGAAGGTGGGTCGATGATGCTTTCGCCCAGTGATTGGGTGAACATCAGCAGAGGGCCGCGGAGAGGACAGAATAGAGCTGAAATGAATTACTGGGGGGCATGGCCTTTGGATAATTTTGTATGGCCCGCGAATGATGTTATAAATATCCAAGTTGGCAGAAAAAAGGTTCCCCACTCATGTTATAAAGGGTTTGGTCATGACAGAATGCAGTATAAGGACCATATGTTGATTACCAGCATTTACTAATAGCAATTGACATAGAGGGAAAATAAATAAATTGATTAACAGTTATCTCATTGTATGTTATTAGGTCTGTGCTGTGTAATGATCCTGATATGTTTGAGATCCCTGTCAATGTTCCTGTGGACACCATAAAACTACGGATAGAAAAGACAGTGATACGAAAGATTCCAGCAGAAGCCTTTTACTACTTGGTGGATCTCAAATACCTGTGGCTTACCTACAACAGTGTGGCTAGCATTGACACCAGCAGTTTTTATAACTTAAAGCAGTTGCATGAGTTGCGTCTCGATGGGAATTTGCTGTCAAGTTTCCCTTGGGAATCTTTGGCCGAAATGCCCAATTTACGAACCCTCGATTTACACAACAATAAAGTGACTAGCATTCCGGCTGAGGCTGGAAAATACCTGAGAAACCTCACTTACCTGGACGTATCCAGCAATAAATTAACGACCTTGTCATCAGACCTCATGGATGTTTGGCCTCCTTTTTCTGAAGCACCCAGAAACATTGACTCAGCAACCCAGAGGATCATATTAGGTAAGCCTGTGAATATTTTGACTTTCTTCCTCTGAACTTTGTCAACTGATCAGTACCGAGGTGATCCCTGGTCTACAGAATGATTCAACTGCCCACATTCTTACCCTGTTGAAAAAGAGAGCTGGTCATACTTCCTTCATATTTATTTAGTTTTATCGGGGGAGATTCTACCCCTCTCCCATCACTCCACTGAGCTTTCCTCCAGTCTGACATTGAAGGCTTCTTCCAGCCCAAGAAGTCTTCTTCCATCTTTAGTGGCTCTTCTGTTGGAAAAAAAAATGCCACTTGAGTTGGACAAAGAGTCCTTGAGAGACAGTTGGACCCACCCCATTTATTATTATCACTGTTGTTGATGATAACAATTTATTTTGTAATTTTTATTGTGCCCTTATTCTAAGGTTGGCATATATCTCAGGATAGCATATATTGTTCTCCGTCACTCTTTTATCCTTGCAAGAGTTGGATGAATCTCTAACCATTTCACAACAATGGCTTCCAAGTTTCTCCTTTTGCCAATTGGGTGTCTTAATGCTAAACTGGAAACATGAATGATCATTGCTCTATAATGTTCTCTCACATTCAGGTGGGCCCCGTGATTCCTACAGTTTATTTTATTTACTTCATTGATACCCAGTCTTTGACTCCAACAGGGACCTAAAAAGGCTTACATCCTTATCTCCTCTTTTTTATTTTCACAACAAGCCTCTGAGGTAGGGTAGGCTGAGCAGCTGTGACTTGCCCAAGTTTACCCGGCAAGCTTTTACTGCAGAATGGGGATTTAAACATGGGCCTCCCAGATCCTAGTCTTTAACAGCTCTAATATTACAGCACACAAATCAAAGGTCAGTAGAGGCCACTGGTCCTTTAGAATCTACACCGAGCACCAACTATGAAAATATTCCATGTTTAGATGATTTTAAATGCCATCTTTTCAAGAATAGCTTGATTACTCTTTACAATTGCCTTCTTATAATTTACTGCTACTAACCTGGATTCAATATTATTTGCAGTCCTTGCAAATTATGCGGCTTTTCATGCACCTTTGGAGATATTCTTGCCTAGAACATTCACTTGTCTCTGCTTCTCAAATAAAGTTCAACAGCAGAAGTTTAGGAAGAAGCCAATTTTCCATGCAATATTTCAGGTCTGAAAGATAATGTGGCGCATAGTCCCCTGTTAGAACTCAGTCATTCACTTAATTGGGAATGTCAAGAACTCATGACTAGAGTATCCCATCTCTTTTACTTCCCCTGATGCTTCTGAATTTTTGTACCTGGCTTTTTATCCTATCCTGCCCTGCAAAGATTAAATGTTTTCCATGAATGCCCTGAACTGATGCCAGTTTCTCTTGATTTCCTTACCAAAACCATTTCCTGCAGTGCAAAAGGAAGGAAGGGAGATGTTTCCTCATCTTGTCTTCCTATCATGCACTCCTGGACATTTCAAACTGAGAGGAGAGAAAAGGTAATACAAGGACCAGAGCTACACAGCAGCCCCACCATACTCTTCTACTGCTTGTAGGGTTTTTTGAGATGCTGGCACTGCCTGGCAGCATCTACAGATTTGTTAATGGGTGATGATGTCACAGGTCATTCTGCCTTTTTCTGCCTGAGAGACTCATGAGAGTGGTCCCCTGGTAAGACTAGTCACCAACTACAGGCATAGAAGCTGGCTCCTTTGCCATGTATCATGCCCCACCCTGACAATGAGCATACAAACAAGGCTGCATATGAAGTCTTTAAGAGGAATCTTACATCCTTGGCAAACTGGAAACATCTTATTTGTTTATTTGCTATATTTATGGTCTACCTTTCTCACTGAGATTCAAGGGAGGTTACAGAATAAAAGTGATGTACTCATGTAGCATAAGACATCCAATGAACGATGCTATTTTTTATTTGTTTACATAATTTATAGCCTGCCTCTTTCACATGGACTCAATGTGGATTACGCATAGTGAGTCAGTACAATGAACAAAATGGAACATTCAATAACTAATGCTGTAGAATATTAGATGTCTGGAATCACCAGAAAGAAACAGAAGAAAGCATAAGTATTAACATGACACATTATGCAGTACAGAAATTATATAATAGGATCCTACTTACATTACACTATATACTGTAGTAAAGAACATCTCCCAATAATTCATCCAAGTAAATTTCTGAAACCATTATGTATTGTGTAGCCTAGGGGTATCCAACTCTGGTTCCCCAGATGTTCATAGACTACAATTCCCATCAGTCCCTATGGGAATCATAGTCCATGAACATCTGGGGCACCAGAGTTGGACACCCCTGGCGTAGCCTTATTATCTGTGCAGAAAAGCCCCCTCAACTAGTTCAGTTTTGTATAGCATGTGGAAAGCCAGGAGCGCGGGACCTCTTTGGGCAGGCCATTGCACAAGCCATGATGGAGGAAGATGTATACAGGCAGTTGTACGTATTGCCCATTTGTAGGTTGGCGCAAGCAATCCCTGCTGACATGAGCAAAGTTTCTATGGCAGAGCATAGGGAGAGAGGCAGTTTCATATATAAGAGGGCTAAATACCACATGTGATACACAATACCTTTGTCTGAGCTTGATGACAGATGGGAAACCAATTGAGACTCTGCAAAATGGGAACAACATGACTGCTCCTATGGCATTGGCATACTCCTTGGCATTGGCGCACCACTTGGATACCCAGCCCAAGCGTTAGTCCTTCTCCTCGCTGACTGTACACCTTGTTAGTGGCTCAGGACAACAGGAGCCTCCCCTCAAACTTGGCTCAGTGTGGGAAGGCGCGTACTGCCAGTGGTGGAGTAACTCTGAGGGGCTGGGTAGTGGGTAGAGTGAGGTGAGGCTCATGGACAGCAGTAGGCGGGGATGGTGTTCACTTTTAAATGGTGGCTTGAGCACGTGACGTGCCATACCTACTTTACCTTAGATATGCCACTGATTGGCAGAAAAGTTATATTTAGCCTGTTTAATCCAAGCTCCTCAGAATGTTAATAGATCACAACACAGAGCATGAAGGTGAACTGTTAACGAATATCAGTGGCAAACTCCTTGGTGGTAAATAAAGATTCTGATAGGATACCAATTGCAGGACACATGTTAGCTTCCTGTCTCAATCAAGCTGCTTGTATTGAGTTGAATTCTAAAAGACAAAAATATTTTGCTACTGTACTCCGCACATGCAGAATAATGCACTTTCAATCCTCTTTTAATGCACTTTGCAACTGTGCGAAATAGCAAAATCCACTTGCAAACAATTGTTAAGGTGAATTGAAAGTGCACTATTCTGCATGTGCAGAAGGGGCCTAAGTGCACTGTGAAAGTGCTGCTAAGACTACAAATGCACTGTTTTTCTCTTTAAGGTTTGCAAGACAATCCCTGGTATTGTGACTGTCGGATTTCAAAACTCATTGAATTTTCCAAAATTGTGGATACCACAGTGGTGCTTTTGGATCCTCTTGTGGCTTGTAGTGGACCTGAGAGCCTGGCTGGAATCTTGTTTCAAAGAGCAGAGCTGGAACAATGTTTAAAACCATCAGTAATGACTTCAGCCACAAAGATTACCTCACCTCTGGGAAGCAATGTTCTGCTACGCTGTGATGCAACAGGATATCCCACTCCTCAACTCACCTGGGTTAAATCGGATAACATACCAGTAAACTATACAGGTATTTAATTGTCCTTTTAAAAAAGTGGGGGTGGACAGACGTGGCTTTACTTTATGTTTAGAAATGAACTGTTGAATAATAAGGCCAGCAATGGAAAACCTATAAGACCATACATTCTTGCCAGAGATGTTCTAGGTTTGGTCCAAATTTTATCAGCCTATTATATTCTTTTCCACCACCGTGTTTTTCTCTTTCCCAGTGTTTATGTTTTTCAATAACTCTTTTTGTTCCCTGCACTCTTTGCATGGATGTGTTTTTGCCTTCTGTGGTGAAAAAAATGGAGGGCAAGCAGGAAACAATCTCCATGAAAAGTGCAGTGCTCCAACAGAGGTGCACATGGGGCCTGGCACATAGACAGGAGGGGGGTATTCTGTCTCTGGAAGCTGAGCAGCAATGAGGCTGTTTTGGAAAAGAGACGATCCTTCACCCATGGTGAGTTGAGCCTGGTAGTTGTGTCAGGAAGCTTTGCTGTGAGTTTTGCCCCATATTAATTCTGCCTCATTTTGGTAACTTTTTTCCTTTTTAAAATCATAACATTTGTTTAATCACCTGCTCTTGTCCATTCTAACTGGTTTAAACCCCTCAGATTTGGCCATGTATCAGGACTTGCACTGACTAAAAAGAGGGCTGCTCTGGGCCCTATCTAATAAAGTCCTAGAACCAGGGGGGTGACAGATGGTTAAGTCACTTGCCTGATCTAGTCCTTAGAAGAGCAAAAGGCAAGGAAGAAGTATGAGCGGAGTGAAAGATCCTTGGAAAGGATGTCGTTTCTCCAGTAACCCTTACACTTCCACACCACCCTGTAACACCTTACAAATGAAAGCTGATTCTAAACTTCGAATTTTCTCTATATTGAATGAGGAGTGGGTTGCCAAATCTGTAGTTTGCCTTCATAGGAAGGCCAATTCTTCCTATGAAAAATATGCTTCCTATTTGTTTAATGGTATACCAAAACAAAAGGCAACATGTTACACATCTAGAAATACCAAAAACAAAAATATGTTGAGGTTGGAAAATCAAACTGGAAACTGCGGCCATCCCTCTGCCTGGCAGAGCAGCCACAGCCGGGTTGTTTGCTGCCCAAAGGACAGGCCAATGACCCGGCCGTGGCATGGAGCAACCAGGCACTGCCTGGGCTGGCCTCGGCCCACCCCTTGGGCAGCAGCCGAGCCAGCCGATGGGCCAAGAGCCTGCCTGAGTGGTGTCTGGCTGCTCCATGCTGTGGCTGTGTCCTCTGCTGCCGAAGGGGCGGGCCGAGGTCTGCCTCTTGGGCAGCCATATGGGGGGCGATTTTCTGCCCCCCCATGTGGCTTCCACGAGGCGCCCGGGGTGTTTGACTCCGGATTTCCCCATGGCAGCTACGCCACTGCTCCCTATATGAAATAATTTTTTCAAAATTAGCCATCAAATATCAATGGTCAATATACATATATGTAATAAAATCAGACCAAGATCAAAGCAGCTTTTAAGAAGGTCGTTTTAAGCACACCAGTGCATAGAGTTTTCCTGGAAGCTAGCTCTACACATAATAAAAGAGAAAAGAGGGCTGATTTTTGGTCAAGGCACTGAAGAAGATTCCTTGAAACAGAGAAGCAGAGGGATTCTGTGTGCCTATGATTATCATGCCTGAACAAATTGTGCTACAATGGCCTTATAAGCAATGCTTGCCTCTAACTACTTGAAACAAAAAAATTCTTTTAAACAACTATTGCTGCAATAGGTTAAGAATATCACATATTGTTAACAAATAAGTAGAGTTGTATTACAGTCTTAAGAATATTATCTATTGTTAACAAACAGGAAGATTTTGATATTTTGGCAGTTACTGTGAACCTGTTTTGGAAGCTGTCTTATTGTATTTAGTTCCCATTTGTTTAAGACTGCAAAATATATGTTGCTTCTTTGTGTTCAGGTTATCATTCTGTCATGCATTTCTTTCTTTTCCAGTTATTCAAGAAAGTCCAGGAGAGGGTGTTAGGTGGTCCATTATTAGTCTGACAGGCATTTCCTACAGGGATGCTGGTGACTTCAGATGCAAGGCCAAAAATTTGGCTGGACAATCGGAAGCTTCTGTTACTGTCACCGTTGTTGGTGTTGTCACCACAACCCTGTCTCCACAAAAGTTTGTGAAAAAGACTGAAGCGGAGCCTCAAAATACAACACTGGAAGATATCAAACAAGAATCCTTCAATTCAACCACCTTTTCTTCTACAACATTGACTCTTCCTGCAACCACAACAGCAATGACTACAACTGAAGGCTTTACCACAGAAAGAACGGCTGACAAAAAGCAGCCCAAGTCAACCCCTGACGGGAGAAAGAATTCCAAGGCAGTTATCAATGGAAACAACAAGAAGACAGGTGATGTTGATAACAAAGACTATGGTGCAGTCACCAAGCAAACAGTTGCAATAAAAAACCTAAGGGTGATCCCCGAAACCGATGAACGAGTAACCTTAACGTGGAAAACTGTCAACGCCACGAGCAGCTCTGCTTTGACTGTATTGTACTCCAGGTATGGGGAGAAAGACATGCTGCCACTGAGCATAGACCCCAACAAAAATAAGATCACCATAGATGGTTTGGAGCCCAGTATACAATATATGGCCTGTGTGTGCCCCAAAGGGATCCCACCCATGAAAGACCAATGCATCATTTTCTCCACTAATGGGACTGGCCTTGTAGATGAGTCTCAGATTTCCATTTTGCTGATTGCTGGTGGGCTGGCCTGCGTGATTATTTTACCATTGATATTTTTCTTACTATACAAAGTCTTGAAGCTTCACAGGAAGCCAAAATCCATCAGGGAAGCTGACCTAGCTAAAGAGACCTATGTGAAATTTGAAACCCTTTCCCTTAAATCACGGTCCGTGGGGGCAGGTGGAGAGCTCTGGGCTCGAAGGAACACTGGGGAGTCAGAAAGACTTCTTCTTCACTCTCGATCAAGTATGGATTCTGAGATGACTTTTAAAAGTGAAGGTTCAAGATCAGAGTATTTCTGCTGACTCGGGATGTTTAGTGAACATTCTGAAGACCCCTGTGGGGGGAAGTGTATCTTCAGTTGTGTGTGACGTCGGAGCAGTGCCAGTGACTCACACAAATAACAATGAATACAATGTGGGGTAGAAATCAAACACTCTTTTGATGAGACATGGCACAAAACAAGGAAAAGAGGCCTCTTTCAAAAACTGACATTTTGTAAATTTGAAGCAACTCTGCCTAATTTATATTCTGATATCTTTTTATTAATTTGCCATGTTTTTGTTTTTGAAAAAGATTTTTTTGTGAACAAAATGTACCTGTCAATTGCTTTGCATGTTTCTTTGTTTTTATATTCATTCATGTTAGGTAGGATAAGTTTTAACAACCAGTTTTTGTACAGATGAAATGCTAGACTGCTACGCTTGAATATATTAAATCACAAATACAACAATCAGTGGTGGGATCCAAAAATTTTAGTAACAGGTTTCCATGGTGGTGGGATTCAAACAGATTCAAATAAATTGTAATTGCACTGCTGATCCTATGCTCCAGTAGATCATAGTGCTGGGGCTCTAAAAACCAATCCAGGAAAGAAAGAGTCAATAATATTCTGCTTTTGGACAGACTCTAGATTCCAAAGGGTATCCACTCTTCCTTGGAAATGATTTCTGCATGCATATGGGGAAGAATTTATCAAACTTCAGCCCAGGACAGGCGAACTTGAAGGTACATTGGAAATGACATACTCTTACATCCTTAATGGTGCCCTCCAGTGCCCATTATTTCCATCTTTATCCTTTCAATTATTTATTCCTTATTCCAGCTTATAAATTTTCATCTGGTTTAAGTTTTCTAACGTAATCAGGTAGGATTCAATACTTTTATATATTGTGCAAGTTCGCCTATGTTATTTTTATTGTCTTTGCCCTCTAATTCCAGTGCAACTACCCCTTGAAAAGGCATAGTTGAAGGTGAAGTGGCTGACCTGAACAATAACAGGCAAAAAAGGGATGCATGCATTTTTGATCCTTCATTCTTGTGGGAGTGAAGCTTATTCTTCTCCAAGACTGAAGTTCCATGATTTTGGCCAATTTTCCCCATGCAGCAGCCCTTGGTTCCACTGACATATCATTCTTTAGAGTCCTTCTACCTCCAGCTTTGTAGAGAGCTGTTGTTGGAGGAAAAAGCCATAAAGTTTGTATAAGCGTTGGATGCAACTCATTGTCTAGGACATAGGTGTCAAACTTGCGGCCCTCCAGATGTTATGGACTACAGTTCTCATTATCCCCTGCCAGCATCATGCTGGCAGGGGATGATGGGAACTGTAGTCCATAATATCTGGAGGGCCGCAAGTTTGACACCTGTGGTCTAGGACCTGATTATGTGCACCTTTATGAGTAATGCATTCTCTGTGTTATGTGTTTATATCTTAGGAGCTGAATGAGACTTTGAAGAAAGAAGCGCTGACTTGAATGTTACTAACATAGGGGACTCCACTGGCTGTGGTGCTAGGCTGACTGAAATTTTGTAAAGGGATGTTGGGCCAAAAACCTCAGAATATTTTCTTGACTTATACCAGTAGAAATGAATATGATCCTTTAGCTGGGAAAAATAACGATGTTGTAATAAAGTCATTATTAACCTATATGACTGCAGAATCATATTTGTGAGGAAGTGGGTGGCTTATGGTTAACAAGTGAGGAAGTAGTTGGCTTGTGGTTAATTTCTGAAGACAATTCCACATGGCTAGGGTTGCCAGTCCTAACTTGTGTGCAAAGACACAAGTGAGAATCACATTGCTATGTCCTCATAGAGATATTTTTGTCATAGATATTGAGAGAATTCCTGGAGAATTATGCAAAGTGATATTATCACTTCTGTTTTCTCAACCAGAAATGACCTGGCAGCATTGCACAATCCACACACACCCTTCCATTTTGCTCCTGTGGTTCATAAGAATAGGAAAGGTGGGCCAAAGAGTGAAGGGTGGTGGAAGGGTAGGAGGTTATCTGGCAGCCCTACCCATGGCTTTGTTTTATAGATACCAAGACTTGATCATTTTGTTATATTTGTCAATCAAATCGCCAAACGATCACTGAGATCTCAGAACAGTTCAGTGGACTTTTTTCCCTATAGGATGTTGTTTCTCCAGGGGTTGTTTCAGTTATTTTGGGAAGTGTTTATTCCCTATATATTTATATTTTATGTTTTTCTGCAATCCTGGGACTTCCTTCAGGCTGTCTGTCCTTGATTCAATTTTGCAAAAAACAATTTTGGTCTATACACTGTGGCCTATTTCAGAATTTGACATATGATGTGAAATCATCATTGGATAATATCAGAAAGCACAGGATCCACTTGATAGAATCTGAGGAAAGTTGTGCTCAGAGCCATGAATTCATGAGAAAACTACCTTGCCAGGAGTGATATAATTAATTTCTCTTACTGGCCTTATAGTAATGGAGAAATTAGATTAAGCAGAATGAAGGTTACTGTGCACAGATGTAAACACCCAAGTAAACAGTGTCATGAAGTTGCTCTTCCAGGCTAGGGGAAAGAGTGATGCATTTAATCAGTATTTCATGCTACTTGTTTTTACAAAATCATATCCAATTGCTTTTGTCAGTTTAGGTAAATAGAGCCAACGTTCCCAGGGATGGCTCTCTGTACTTCTGCGGCATCTTCTGGGTATTGCTGGGGTCACCAGCTGCTGTGATTCCAATCTAATTTTCTTCATAGTCAACAACATAGTAACAAATTAATTTAATCACCTATTTAGATATAAACAATTCAAGCCAGCAAAGCCCATCAAGTTCTATTCAGGTTTCTGATGTAATGTTTATACCTGAATGGTGGAAAAAAATTATGAATTCTTATTTTGCTGGGTTTTTTTAATAATTTATTTTATGCTGTTGTGATATGATTTTACTGTGCTGTTCTATTTGTAAGCTGAGAAATGTCGGAAGAATCAAGTGTCAATCAGGATACATTGGTTTTAGGAGGCTTAGGGTACTGTATGTGATAAGTACTGTCACGCCACTTCTGACTTGTGACAATCCTATAAATTTACATCTTCCAAAATGTCCTGTCATTTACAGACTTGCTCAGGTCTTGAATTAGTAAAAGGGTATTGATCAGACATCCAACTCCTGAAACCCCTTACATTGTTCTCCTCTCTTGCTTGCAGTATAATTTGCCTGTAACCATTTGAGGTACATTCTTCCCGCCATTTTTACTGTGACATATGGTCCAAATACACATATTATATAGCAGTGAGTAAACAGACCATGGCAAAGTTGCAAGGCACATGACTTAGCGCAGATGAACAACAGAGGTTTGCCAGATTGCTCCCCTCATGCCAGAACTATTGTTTGCTCCAATGGGGAAATATACATATTTTCCCCAGTACTTCCAAGCAGGTGCTTGAGTTCAGGAAAATGGTACAGGGGAGAAAGATACCTTGCACAATAAGCCTCATCCCAACAGCCAATATTTATAAATAAAATAAGCGCAGGGCTGTAGTGTTACAGATCTTCTGCTATCTCATCTTATTTAACCCTTGTTTGCGTCTAAATTGCTGTTGAGACAAAGTTGACTTACGGCAGCCCCATAAGGTTTGCAAGGCAAGAGCCATTTGGAGGTGGTTTGCCATTGCCTGTTTCTGCGTGGACTGAGAAAGTTCTGAAAGAATTATGACTGGCCCAAGGTCACTCAGCAGGCTTCATGTTGAGGAGTGGAGAATCGAATCCTGGGGCTTTTCCTGCACAACACGAATAAAACGTCTTGCAAACATTATAAAAAGAACTGTTTCGGCTTTCATTGTTGGCATAGCATGGGAAAATAAACCACAACAGTTCTTTCCATAAAAAAAAATCTGTGAGGTATCTTCGAAGCTACGAAGGTAGGAAGACTTGAAATCTGCACATATTGCTGTTTTTTTATATTGTGTCTCCGAAGCTTTAAAGATAGCTCAAGGAAAAATGACACGTTTGCCTAATTGGCAGACAATACTGAGTTTATCTGTGTACTTACATCACTGAAATGGCAGGCAACCACAATGCCAACTGAGGAAACATCCATGGGAAACATTCAGCAAATGGCAAACAGCATGGAGAATCCTGCAGCAGCAGAAAATGGCAGAGGACAGCAGCAGTGAAAACAAAAATGAGAGCTTTAAACTTGGGTGGGAAAAATAAAATGTTTCCTGCTCTCCACACAGTAAGCAGAAAATGTCTTCAAACCATCTTGGGGGGAAAAAGATCACTAGTTCAGCATTTTCAAATAAAATCATCTTGGACTGAAATAGATCTTCTGCTTTGCAAATATTTTGGTGAAAAATCTGTGCAAAATTCCTCCCACAAACACTTCTATTTCCATTTTGAAGATGTTCTAATTGTGTTGTGCAGAATCAGCCTCTATTGCCCTGGTTAGGGTCTACAAGTCTTAACCACTGCACCACCCTGGCTCTCTATTTAACTCTTAGAAATGCTTAAATATGACTGGAATACTCCCCCATTAAAAATGAAGTGTATGTTTTCAGAATGCATAGTTAGCAAAATTAGCAAATTCTTTTTCATGCACAATGTATTTGGGGATTCAGGTAATGTAGTCTTCGTACATTCCAATCCCAATTCATTCAGAGAACTCACTAGGTACCGCCTACATCACAGGATTGATGAGAACTAAAAGCTACTCTGCATTCCTGTGTAGAATTACTCTTACCTTAAGCCATCATTGCCTACTAGGACTGCACTGTAAAGTTGCCTGGAGGAAATACAAGATACTTTTTTTTGCAGTTAAATGACAGCTGACTTATGTTGACCCCATTGGGTTTTCAAGGCAAGAGACATTTAGAGGTGGCTTGCCATTGCCTGCCTCTGCATCAGGACCCTGTTATTCCTTGGAGGTCTCCCATCAAAATATTTTCCAGGGTCAAGAGTCTGTGACTGGCCAAGTTTCCACGACACTGTTGGGTTTCGAATCTGAGTTTCCCAGATCCCAGTCTGACACCTTAACCAGTGCACCCCGCTGGCTCTCATAGGATGCATAGAAAACAAATAATAAATTACATTGCAGAAAATGCAGATTAAATATTGCTACAGGTGCTCAAAGGCCCAAAGAATTGCACTGATACATACAGATATCAGGATTATTGAGAAACAGCAGACTATTTAGGGGTGATGGAGGAGCTGCACTCTGGCTGGCTTTCCTGGGAACTGACAACATTTCTGTTTGCAAACACAAGCTCCACTCAAGCAGCACTAAAGAGGGACTGAAGAGGTGGGGCGAGGCAAGCTGGGGAAAGGGAAAGGAACCTTTCTAATATGTATATAAGAAGGACTCTGGGGGTGAGGAGAGTCCCCACTACAGGATGCAAAGCATTATTTCCTAAAGGATTTTTTTATTATTTTTCTTAATTAGTGTTATTTTGTTTTAAGCATTTATTCTACCTCTTTGTTAACTGCATTGGAATTTTGCAGTCAGGCATATAAGCTTCAGTGTTAAGCCCTGCTAAAATTGTAACGAGAGGGTCAGGTATTTCATACTTGGCTTTAAAAAACCCACTTAAAAAGAAGTGTGTAAGTGGGCACAGAGGAAATCACCCTGGAATTTCTTCAGAGGTCAGGGAGAGGGCCATTGAGCACCTTGGTGCTTTACAGCGAAGCAAGAGAGTGACTGAGACGGGAAAATATGTTTGTCACTTGGCTGTTACAGACACAATTCCACTTGTGCACACTTGTTTGGTCCTGATGATGACTGAAGTCAAGCAAGTAATTTTCTCTCAGTGGCATTGAAAATAATGTTCAAGACAATGTTTCACTTACTCACTGCTCTTGC
The DNA here is from genome assembly GCF_021028975.2 of Sphaerodactylus townsendi. Lineage (NCBI taxonomy): Eukaryota > Metazoa > Chordata > Lepidosauria > Squamata > Sphaerodactylidae > Sphaerodactylus > Sphaerodactylus townsendi. Next base: position 61,579,879 of record NC_059434.1, read on the forward strand.
GGTTCTCAAAATCACTTTTGTCAATGTCTCAGCTCAGCAGCAATGGAATTGTCCCAGTGGACCTCAAATGCAGCATGAAAATTCCACTTGTACAGGTAAGTGAAGTTTTTCAGCATCAGAGGAAATGTTTAAATAGTTAGAACCTAGTCTGGATTCCTTTCTCTGAACTGTGCCTTTCTTGAATGGACAATGTATTATTCACTACCCATTTTAGAAGTTAAAAGTTTATATGTGATGAATATCTGGGTAGTACTTTTGATAAAACATTCTAGTTCTTAACTGGATGTAATAAATTTGAGAGATTGTTCATACCTACCCATTACATTTAATAACTATTACCTGAATGATTGCTCAGAGTTCTGAGGCTACAGCCATGCTACAAATTTATTTGGATTATATAATCCTAGTTTCCCTCAACGAATTCTGGGAACTGTAGTTTGGCAAGGAGATCTCATACTCACTTAATACTATTTCTAGGTTTTGTTGTAAAGAACAAATGACTGTTAAACTGGTTTAAGTCTTTAGTGCAAATGTAGCAGATGTAATGCCTGAACAGTCCCTAGAATTAAAATTACCAAACTGAGGCTATCACACTTTGGCCACATAAGATAAGAGTTGCTGGAAAAGATAATAATGCTAGGAAAAGTTAAAGGAAGCGGGGAAAAAGGAAACCACAGCCCTCAGTTTGCAAGACCTGATCAACACTTAATACAAAAGGCCATTTTGAAGGTCATTAATTCATAGTGTCATCATAAGACTGAAATGACTTGATGGCACACCACACACACACAGTGCCACCAACAGTAAGTACAGTGATACAATAACAAGATAGTAAATATTTTTTTCTGGTAGATTGTTCCTATTTTCTTGTTATAATTAAGGGTGGCAGTTGGTTATGGCAGAGTTCTAGGCATCCTCCCTTTGTAGCTGAATAGTAAATGATCCATCCGCTCCAGTTCCACTGTGAATAGGGCATAACAGCATGGTCCATGACCCTGTCTCCATTGGAAACGTTACACCAGATCCTTGCAGCTGGGATGTTTTTATGTACTTAGCTGAGTTCAACACCTAAAAACTGAATGGTCCTCTGATTCTGGCATAGCTAAGAGCTGCGTTATCATATGACTTAGTGATGGAATTTCCTGCTTTCAACTGCAGACCAATGATGCAGAGCCTGGCATCGTTCCAATCTCGAGTTGCCTGGCAGGGGATGGGAGAAGGTTGCCAGATCTGGGTTGAGAAACTCCTGGAGATTTGGGGAGGGAGTCTGTGGAGGACAGGGACCTCAATGTGGTACAAAGCCATACAGTCCACTCTCTAAAGCAGCCATTTTATCCAGAGGAACTGATCTTTGTAGTCTGGAAATAAGCTTTAATTATGGCCAATCCCCAGTCCTCACTTGGAGCTGGCATCCTTATTCCAATCTACCTTCCCTTTTTCCTGTCTCCATAGTGACAGTGCTATTTCTACTGATCTCCTAGTTCAGTCAACTAATAGTAACCAGGTATCCCTTAGTGGGGAATGACCTGTTTCTCTTATGTTTTTTTTTTTTTGGCCTGACAAAATTAACAAACATCAGACACAACAAAATTAGTTCACAAGCTAAGTCTGGTTTTGTGGAGGTCTGGGTATTAGAATGCCCTTAGGATTGTAATTTGAAAGAATTTCTATTTCTCATTTCTCTGCTGCAATGTTGGCAGCCCAACTTCATGTGAATACCAGTTCCGGGAACAATACATTTAATCTTTCTACATATAATGAATATGATCTTTAATTATAATTGTTTTCTTGTTTACTCAGATTTGTTTTCTTGAACTACCCTATAATGGAATTGATTTATCATTATCATAACCACAACATCTCAAGGAACTTGGGGTGGGAGGTGGGAAATACATGAAGGCTCCAGAATACACTGAATTGGTCTCTGCTTGGCTGCCATGCATGCTAATGTTCTGCTTTTCTTAATCAGGACATTTTTTCAGACTCTCAATAATGGAGTCTACTTGTGTATAATGGCACTAAAAACTAACTGCCAGCATAGCAATGACATGATTCATCGTTTTTACTCATTTTCAAGACTGTCTCTGCTGAGAGGGCATAAAGAGGTCTTTGAGCCTTCAGCAAAACCTCATTCTTCCATTCAGTGCTGCCTGTCGGGGCATTGTAGACATCCTTTGTGTTCCTTAAGAGGATTTATTTAACACAGAGAAAGTTCTCATTACAGGGAAATAGTTGCCAGGGTATGCCAAACAGCTGCAGCAAGGTGGCCACTACCATTTACCGTTTACTACCGTTCTAAACACTACCGTGTTTGGAATATGCTGCCACAGGAGGTGGTGATGGCCACTAACCTGGATAGCTTTAAAAAGGGCTTGGACAGATTTATGGAGGAGAAGTCGATCTATGGCTACCAATCTTGATCCTCCTTGATCTCAGATTGCAAATGCTTAGCAGACCAGGTGCTCAGGAGCAGCAGCAGCAGAAGGCCATTGCTTTCACATCCTGCACGTGAGCTCCCAAAGGCACTTGGTGGGCCACTGCGAGTAGCAGAGTGCTGGACTAGATGGACTCTGGTCTGATCCAGCAGGCTAGTTCTTATGTTCTTATTTTTAGTGTAAAGACAGATAGATGGTTATACAGATAGTGAGTGCCAGCAAAATATCAGAGTTTCTCCTCTTTCCCCTCCTGCTTTTGAAACTGGTTCCCCAATGCCAGTTGCTCTGGCTTCTCGTGACTGTGCTCTTCAGATGCCTAAAGCTTTGTCTGGCAGAAGAGGGTGTGGTTTTGTTTCCTGTTGCTCCAGACTGGAACTTAAGGGGCTTAAGTTGCAGGAGGTTGGTTTTGGTTGACTATTTGGAGAAACTTCCTAAGAAGAATTCGGCAGTGGTCTCAGCTTGGGATGTTGGCATGGGCTCACTCTTGCTGGAGGTTTTCAAGCAAACCATATTGCCCTTCAAGATCCCTCCACTCATTGGAGGAGGGGAACCTTTTGTCAGTCCCTGGGCCGAGAGACATCTAGCTGGCTTCCACAAGAACCAGGGCTTTTTCAGCCCTGGCTCCAGCCTGGTGGAGCAAGTTACCAGCTGAGGCCAGAGCCCTATCTTGATTCTGTAGGGCTTGTAAAACTTGGTTGTTCCACCAGGCCTTTTCCAATTAGCCAGCGGGTACCAACAACTCCTCTCGGCCTCTGTAACAGAGGGGTGTGAGGGGGGACGAGATGGTCAGTTTCTTTAAGTTGCCACCTGCTTTTAATGAACTATTTATTTATTATTGTTTTAGTATGTTTGTAGGCGTTTTATAGTTTTCATATTTAAAATTTGTATTCTAAGGTTTTGTTGCATTTTAATTGTTGTAACCCGCCCTGAGTCCTTTGAGATAGGGCAGGATAGAAATGTGATAAATGAATAAATAAAAAAATATGGTTGCACCTGATGGACAAAGAACTTCCTTAAAAACTTTTCTTGGTTATTAAGAAACTGCCTTTTCTTTTTGCAAAGAAATTGAAGGAGCAAATCATCATGGTCTACTCAGAAGTAAATTCCATAATGCTTACTTCTAGGAAATAATGCTTACTTCTAGGAAAGTCTCTTTAAGATTCAAATCTTTAAAAAGTTTATCCTATACTTTGTTGTACTGTCTTCTGTTGTTTAACCTTGGTGGCCCTAGGAATGCCAGATCAAATGTTCAGGTAATTCTGAGGGTATTTGTAGCCTGCAGAATTATGTGGAGACTTCTGGGCTGTTCTCAATGCTGGATCTTTCATATTCAGCATGGGAAGACTATAAGGAAATCCACATGTTGTAGATGTTGCAGTATTCCATGTTTGATGGGTTGGGAGAGGAAATGGCAACATGGAAGGATTCCTTTCATATCCCAAGTGACAAATACAGTGATTAAACTATGGTTAATTAATCACAATCTGCACTCTGCAACTAATGAAACTCTACCTAGTGTGAGGATTCCCAAAAATCTGCTAGTGTCTGGGCAATCCTTCCATGACTCCAAGCTCGACATAGCGACAGACTGCCCCTTGCTTTTTATTGCCTACATGAAACAGTTGCACAGAAGTGCCCAACACTGCCTTCCAGTGCTAGGTCCTGGAACCATTAATTCATGATTAGCTGGTTGGGGTGCTTCCTCACATCTGTCAATGCCTTAGGGAAATCACCTAATTAAATAGCAAGCACCTAACTTCCACAAATATTGCCAACCTGTCAGCCACTCACCAATCCCTCTGTTTCATAACCCATCACAAGTATGGAACAGAAGAACAAGCACTGGCATACGGCCCTAGGGATGTGGGGTAATCCATGTCCCTGGGCGCACGCCTTCTGGTCACGTGGGGGATGCCGAATGCCCCCCCTCGTGACCAAACGGTTTGCACCTTTGGCTGGAGATGAGAAGCTGAGGTGGGTGTGTGGTCTGCAGCTGGCTCCCAGTCCCTAGGAGCTGGCCGCAAACCATGGTGCCCTGCTCGGCTCCTCACCTCCAGCTGGAGGCGCAAGGCTGAGCCAGCCGCCGGTGCTCCCAGTCCTGCCTTCCCTGACTGCAGAGGGAAAGACTGGGAGCCCCGGCAGCTGGCTCAGCTTCTCGCCTCGAGCTGGAGGCACAAAGCTGAGCTGGTTGCCAGGGCTCCCAGTTCTGTCTTTCCCAGCTGCGGAGGGCAGGACTGGGAGCCCCTGCCTCCCAGACAGGCACACGAGTGGTGGAGAGGCCTCGTGCACCGCAGGAAACCTCTCCCCCGCTGGCTTGCCCGGCAGCAGCAGGGGGGGCTCTGATGGGTGGAGAGAGGGGAGGCATGCAGAGATGGGGAAGGAAGCCTGCAGGCTTCTCTTCCCCTCACCAGTGGCTTCTCTGGCGCCGCGGGTGCAGGGACAGTCTTATTTTCCCGTCCCTGCACCCGCAATGCCAGAGAAGCCGTGGGTGAAGGGAAAAGAAGCCTTCTGGCCTCTCTTTCCATCCTTTACATGTGCCGTGGGTGGTGCTGGGCAGGGAAGAGGGGCTGGCGGCAGCACAGCCGGCTTCTCTTCCCTGCCTAAGCAGCAGCCCCAGTGTGAGAGAATCTCCTTCCCCTACCAGTTCAGTGGGGCGTGGGGGAGGGGAGTGAATGGGTGGTGGCAGGGCACCACACTACACATGCGGAAGCACCCAGAGGAGGTTTTGCCTCCAAGGCAATCTGGGCCCCATATTAAGGTGACCAAATGGTCACCTTTGTGAACCGGGACGGGGGTAGGCGGCCGCATGTGCAGCCGCAGGAGCGCACTCCCTTCTGGGGCTTGCCATTTCCTGCCCTGTGACAGGGTGGGAAACGGCAAGCCCCAGAAAGCCGTGGCTGCTCTTGCGTTGTCTTGTGCTGGGGGAGGCTGCCGCACTGCCTTGCACCCCAGAAGGCAGTGCGGCAGCCTCCCAAAAATCGGGACAATTTAAATAACCCGCAGGACGCGGGACAAATTGCTTGAAGGTGGGACTGTCCTGCCAAAAGCGGGACGTCTGGTCAGCTTACCCCATATGCCTCTGAGAACAAGTGTTCATTTTCCATGTTGGTCAGATAGGAACCCAAGATATTCCTTTTTGGTCCTGAAGTGATTGCCTAATCCAACAGGGAGAGAAGGTGGGGACCTGTACAATAAAAGTGTGCTAGGTAAGAAAGGACAGCTGTGAATACTTCCATTTCCTGGCCCCTTCATTGGCTAAAGAAGTGGCTGACACTATTCCTCACTTCAAAGTTTGATGCCTGCCATTTTCTGAGGAGGATAGGCTGCAAAATTATTCTCCAGTATTGAGCAACACCCTAATATCTCAAGGCATGTGCCTATGTAATTAAAACTCATGGCAAGTTTGATCATATAGCATTTGA